>NC_134356.1:432959557-433326224 GCF_048569485.1 Anomaloglossus baeobatrachus
ATAATGTGTGGGGGGCGGAACCGCGGGTATATTGCGTGGGGGGTGGAGCTGAGGTTCTAATATGCAGGGGGCGGAGCCGTGGGTATAATGTGCAGTGGGGCAGAGCCGCGTGTGTAATGTGCAGGGGGAGGAGCCGCGTGTGGAGCTGCGGGTGATGTGTGTAACTTGCACAGGTGCAGTTCAAACTGCGGCTAGGCATCAGACAATGCCGCGGTGCATGACGGAATAGGGGAACAGACAAAACTGGTGATTATGTAAGTAGATATATATATATTTATACAGTGGGTTAGGCTGGGTTCACATGTCCTGTAGTAATCCATTATTACAGATGCGTTAGAGATAAGTTTGCAAAAAAGTTGTACAGACACAACTTTTTTGTCCATTGGTAAATAACAGATGTCGGCCGTAGCCGTTTTTAACATGCAGCGTCTATGGACAATGCATCCATTAACGGATCACTATTTATCGTCATTTGTAATGGATCCCTTAAGAAAACATAAGATCTGTTACAAATGCAAGTACAATGAATGGCTAAATAGTAATCCATTAATGCATCCGTTATCCATAGACTCCCATGTTAAAAAACAAATGCAGCAGAAATCAGTTTGGCAACAGATCCATTCTAACAGATGACTACAGGACATGTGAACTTAAGGCCCCGTCACACACGGAGATAAATCTTTGGCAGATCTGTGGTTGTGTGGCGCCCCTGACCTGGTCAGGCACCACTGAGTACTGCACCCATGCTGGGGACAGTACAATACAGGTAATCCAGAAGGCTGACCGAGGTGTGACTACACAGGCGCATAGTGATCAGGTCTCACACATGTACCTTTGAGAGGACCCCTGGGGATCCCAGGAGGGGGCGAAGCCTCCATCTCCACTCGAGGGGTGGAGGGGGCGAAGCCTCCATCTCCACTCGAGGGGTGTGGTAGAGAGCCTGGTTGCTAGGTGACGTAGGCAAGAATAGGAGAGGAGGAGCAGTGAGCCAGTTTAGTGTGCAGCTCAGGGAAAGGAGACGTGAGGAGCAGACCCTGGAGCTGTGGCAGTCTAACAGCGTCCGCGCAGTGACTACCGACGGGGGAGAACGGTCACCTGGGAGTGCTGCCCGAAATCCACACACAGCTAAAGAGAGAGCAACGGAGTGGAAAGTAAGGAGACTGTCAGGGAGAACCAGGCCCAAACGGGTAGCAGGTCCCAGTGCAGGGATAGATTCACCTTTCTTTTGCCAAACCTGCATGAGGGGGCACTTTACACCCCCAAGACAACACCACAGAGTCCGCAGCCACGTAGCCAAAGTTAGGGCCCATAGCTCACAGGAGGCAAGCAGCCGGAGTGATCTGGTCCAGGCTACAAGCAAACGGGCCAAAACGAAGGGGAGAGAGGCACCAGCAACTTCCCTGGGCGACCCCAGCAGGGCTTCAAGCAGGGGTTACCTCAAAACACAACGGGCTAAGGAAGGCGAGTTGGTAGTCACCCTCATCAGTCAGCCTGAAGGACACCTGGTTCCAGCCTGGTTCATCCCAGCTACGCCCGGGTTACTCACCCTGCCATCATCAGTGAGTAAAATCCATGAAAGACATCCTGCTTGTGTGTGTGAGTCATTCTGCGACTTGTAGTTCCACACACCTACACGGGACCCTGGGGCATGCCTCACTCTCAGGAGGCTATTACAACTGACTGCACCTACCATCAGCCCCAGGCACCCCTAACCTGCAGTGGCGGTCTCCACTGACCGCAATTCTGAGAGTGGCGTCACGACAATCAAAATAGAGGATTTCCTACCTGTGACAAGATCCAGCCGAGTGGAGTCCCTGAAGGTAATGCACCGCTGCACCGACACCGAGCCTCGGGGCACCACAGTTGCAGTGAAATCATGGACATATTGTTCCATTTGTACACAGCTGTGGGGCCCCGAGGCTCGGTGTCGGTGCAGCGGTGCATTACCTTCAGGGACTCCACGCGGCTGGATCTTGTCACAGGTAGGAAATCCTCTATTTTGATTGTCGTGACGCCACTCTCAGAATTGCGGTCAGTGGAGACCGCCACTGCAGGTTAGGGGTGCCTGGGGCTGATGGTAGGTGCAGTCAGTTGTAATAGCCTCCTGAGAGTGAGGCATGCCCCAGGGTCCCGTGTAGGTGTGTGGAACTACAAGTCGCAGAATGACTCACACACACAAGCAGGATGTCTTTCATGGATTTTACTCACTTATGATGGCAGGGTGAGTAACCCGGGCGTAGCTGGGATGAACCAGGCTGGAACCAGGTGTCCTTCAGGCTGACTGATGAGGGTGACTACCAACTCGCCTTCCTTAGCCCGTTGTGTTTTGAGGTAACCCCTGCTTGAAGCCCTGCTGGGGTCGCCCAGGGAAGTTGCTGGTGCCTCTCTCCCCTTCTTTTTGGCCCGTTTGCTTGTAGCCTGGACCAGATCACTCCGGCTGCTTGCCTCCTGTGAGCTATGGGCCCTAACTTTGGCTACGTGGCTGCGGACTCTGTGGTGTTGTCTTGGGGGTGTAAAGTGCCCCCTCATGCAGGTTTGGCAAAGGAAAGGTGAATCTATCCCTGCACTGGGACCTGCTACCCGTTTGGGCCTGGTTCTCCCTGACAGTCTCCTTACTTTCCACTCCGTTGCTCTCTCTTTAGCTGTGTGTGGATTTCGGGCAGCACTCCCAGGTGACCGTTCTCCCCCGTCGGTAGTCACTGCGCGGACGCTGTTAGACTGCCACAGCTCCAGGGTCTGCTCCTCACGTCTCCTTTCCCTGAGCTGCACACTAAACTGGCTCACTGCTCCTCCTCTCCTATTCTTGCCTACGTCACCTAGCAACCAGGCTCTCTACCACACCCCTCGAGTGGAGATGGAGGCTTCGCCCCCTCCACCCCTCGAGTGGAGATGGAGGCTTCGCCCCCTCCTGGGATCCCCAGGGGTCCTCTCAAAGGTAAATGTGTGAGACCTGATCACTATGCGCCTGTGTAGTCACACCTCGGTCAGCCTTCTGGATTACCTGTTTTGTACTGTCCCCAGCATGGGTGCAGTACTCAGTGGTGCCTGACCAGGTCAGGGGCGCCACATTCCCCCTTAGTTATCACCAGCACGTCCTCGGGCTGCAAGACAACATTTTAAAATGCGTAAAACAGTAAAACATGGTAAAACGTTTTAAAACCAACAGGTACCATACATCACCACCCTCCACCCACAAGTCCGTTAACCCACCCTAAACCCTCTCAGGCGGCAGGTCACCGGTTTCTTTTGGTAACCAGGTCTGGGCCATCAGCTTTCCCAGACCTTTCTTCCCATCTGCCTCTCCCGTTGGCCGCGCCTTCAGCCACTTCTGGCAGGATGTAGAGGCGGCTTTCATGGTCTGGTGGTTTCAGGGTATACCTGGCCTGGTGGAGCCGCGCCTTCAGCCACTTCTGGCAGGATGTAGAGGCGGCCTCCACAGTTGGTGCTGACCAGGTACCCTCTTTGTGGTGGAGAGCCAGGCCCCATAAACAGGCGTGCTCCCCGGTAGTGGTTGTACCTCTGGGGTAACTATAAACACTGCGAGAGTTTGTGGCTATAGCCAGTTCATAGCCTTAAGGTTCATTTTTCAAAGTGCAAAAAGAGGTTTCTCACATTAGTTCATGTGGGCACATGCTTGAACTTGTAAACGTTGCGAAACTTGTCAAAACTTGTAACTGCTGTACTTTACTTTACATGGACTTTGCTCCTTCTTCCTCCTTACCAGGGCTTGGGCCTGTAGGGCTGTGGCACCTGTTGCTTTCTCCATCTCTGTCATCATCTGTAGTGGTCTCATCAATGGGTTCTTTGTCTTTTCTTTCCTCTTCATCTGTGTCTGTTTACTTTTCTCTTTCTTTATCTTGTAGTGTTGAGACAGCAGGTTTACGGTAGGGATTGCTGGTACATGGTCTGACATCTAGTGCGTACCATCCGCGTTCTCCTTGGTGTTTGGTGAATTCTACTGAGTCTCCTACCCGTAGGTTTCTTCCTGGATGTCCTCTGGGTAAATGTGCTCTAACATCCCTTCTGTTCACAAAGATGCCTTCTTTCATTCCAGGTACAACTATAAAGCCATATCCTGATTTTAAACTAAAGTCTTCTACAACTCCTCGACAAAGTGGGCCTCTGACCTGCGATTTGGCTCTTCTCAAGGACCGCTTTTCCTCTAAGTCTCTGGCTGTTACTTCGTCTTTTCTATCTGGAGATTGCTGTGCAGGTGGATCCCTTGTCCTGCTGCGGCGCCGTGTCCTGCGGGCTGGATTCTGCTGGGCTGCTACTTCACTGCTTGCAGGCTCCCAGGTGTGGTATCTGGGCAAATCTTCCTCAGCGGAGGATGTCGGGCCCTCTTCATCCCAGCGGGAGTACGGCAGCATCTCGGGCTCTTGGACTGGTGCTGCATCCACTGCTGATGGCTTTGGGGTCAACTTCTCAGCTTCCTGGCCTCCTCTCCCCCTTAGTTCTTCTGGGCACTCCTCTTGTGGCAGCGCTAGGGATGGATTTTCATCAGCAGGCCAGGACGGAGGACCCTTTGGCATGAAGGTTGCAGGAGTCTTCCTTTGAGCATGCGGAGGGAGCAGATACCGGTCCACCATCTCCTTTGGGAAGTGAGCCTCTAGGTCAGCCTTCAGCTTCCAGTATTCGGGGTCTTCCCCCAGCAGGGACTTCCTAGCAGGGACTTCCTTGGGCTGGGGAGCGGTGTCTGCTCTGGCCTGGCAGGCCGGGGTAAACAATTGTTCAGTCTTGTCTTGGCGGGCCGAGCCTGGCGTGGCAGCGGCCTGATCTTGGCGGGCCGAGCCTGGCGTGGCAGCGGCCTGGTCTTGGCGGGCCGAGCCTGGCGTGGCAGCGGCCTGATCTTGGCGGGCCGAGCCTGGCGTGGCAGCGGCCTGATCTTGGCGGGCCGAGCTGGGCGCTTCTGCGGCCTGGATTGGCGTCGCAGCTGCGATGGGATCTGTGCAGGCCGGGCTGGGCGCTTCTGCGGCCTGGATTGGCGTCGCAGCTGCAGCTGGTCCTTGGCGGGCCGCACCTGACGTGGCTGCGGCCTGGTTCAGCACCTCACTTGCGGCGCGGACGAGCGTCGCTGCGGCGGTGGGGTCTTGGCGGGCCGGGCCTAGCATGGCGGCGGCCTGGGTCAGCGTCACACCTGCGGCGTGGAGGAGGGTCGCGGTGGCAGCCGGATCTTTGCGGGTCGGGCAGGGCATCGCTGCGGCGGCCTGGGCTTGGCGGGCCGCACCTGGCGTGGCTGCGGCCTGGTTTAGCGTCGCAGCGCCGGGCACCTCTTCAGGGACCGCGGGCATGGCAGCAGGGGTCGGGGCACTCGCGCTGACAGGGGCAACACAGGACTCACCCATCGGTACCATCATCGGGGTCTGAGTCGTCGCTGCTCGGTCTGGCACTCGTCGTGCGGTTCCCCTCTCATAGGCCTGAACTGCTTCAGCGATTTCCTGCAGCTCCGCACGTCCCTCTCGGATCTGCTGCACGATCCTCGCTTCCAGTCGGTCACTGAACTGGGCAAGCTCCCAGGACCACCAGGCAGCGGAACCCGGCTCTGGGCTCCTATCTTCAGACGCCATCTTCACCACGTCGTCGCCGCTCTGCAGATCTTTTCTCAGCAGCAGACCTCCGACTCTTCCTTGCAGTCTCAGTGCCAGTTCCTTCACTGCCTTGAACTCTTCTCCCAACAGCAGGCTTATCAGTTTCTGCTCTGCCTTTTCCAGCAGCAAGCTTCTGGCTCCCTTTCTGTCCCGACATCTCTGAACGCCTCCGCTCTCATCACTTGCGAGGACAGGACTCTTCAGGGGATCTCTGGGTAGCCACACCTCTTCGTGGGCGGTAACTTCTCCCAGCGCGGGCTGCTGTTGTTTTTCAGCGCGCTTTTCATGGTGGCAATATGGCGGCGCTTCCAATTTTCCAAGCGGACCGCCCAGGCACATGGTCACCTGTCTGAACAGGTCTAGTCCTTATCCTGTTCGTGACGCCAGATGTGTGGGGCCCCGAGGCTCGGTGTCGGTGCAGCGGTGCATTACCTTCAGGGACTCCACGCGGCTGGATCTTGTCACAGGTAGGAAATCCTCTATTTTGATTGTCGTGACGCCACTCTCAGAATTGCGGTCAGTGGAGACCGCCACTGCAGGTTAGGGGTGCCTGGGGCTGATGGTAGGTGCAGTCAGTTGTAATAGCCTCCTGAGAGTGAGGCATGCCCCAGGGTCCCGTGTAGGTGTGTGGAACTACAAGTCGCAGAATGACTCACACACACAAGCAGGATGTCTTTCATGGATTTTACTCACTGATGATGGCAGGGTGAGTAACCCGGGCGTAGCTGGGATGAACCATGCTGGAACCAGGTGTCCTTCAGGCTGACTGATGAGGGTGACTACCAACTCGCCTTCCTTAGCCCGTTGTGTTTTGAGGTAACCCCTGCTTGAAGCCCTGCTGGGGTCGCCCAGGGAAGTTGCTGGTGCCTCTCTCCCCTTCCTTTTGGCCCGTTTGCTTGTAGCCTGGACCAGATCACTCCGGCTGCTTGCCTCCTGTGAGCTATGGGCCCTAACTTTGGCTACGTGGCTGCGGACTCTGTGGTGTTGTCTTGGGGGTGTAAAGTGCCCCCTCATGCAGGTTTGGCAAAGGAAAGGTGAATCTATCCCTGCACTGGGACCTGCTACCCGTTTGGGCCTGGTTCTCCCTGACAGTCTCCTTACTTTCCACTCCGTTGCTCTCTCTTTAGCTGTGTGTGGATTTCGGGCAGCACTCCCAGGTGACCGTTCTCCCCCGTCGGTAGTCACTGCGCGGACGCTGTTAGACTGCCACAGCTCCAGGGTCTGCTCCTCACGTCTCCTTTCCCTGAGCTGCACACTAAACTGGCTCACTGCTCCTCCTCTCCTATTCTTGCCTACGTCACCTAGCAACCAGGCTCTCTACCACACCCCTCGAGTGGAGATGGAGGCTTCGCCCCCTCCACCCCTCGAGTGGAGATGGAGGCTTCGCCCCTTCCTGGGATCCCCAGGGGTCCTCTCAAAGGTAAATGTGTGAGACCTGATCACTATGCGCCTGTGTAGTCACACCTCGGTCAGCCTTCTGGATTACCTGTTTTGTACTGTCCCCAGCATGGGTGCAGTACTCAGTGGTGCCTGACCAGGTCAGGGGCGCCACACAGCCACAAACCTGGCACTGATTGTCCACAATTTCACTGCAACCACAGATCTGCCACGGATCTGCCACAGATCTGCCACAGATCTGCCACAGATCTGCCACAGATCTGCCACAGATTTATCTCTGTGTGTGACAGAGCCTTTAGCCTTACATTGTTTTGAACTTTTAACTTTCAGGCTCCATATCTCACCATCCATTACAGTTTTGAGAGTGAGACTGCCTTCATTTTATAGACAATTATCTTGGCTATCTCATACATAAACTTGACTTGCAACTATTTAACCCCTTCAGCCCCAAGCCTATTTTGACCCTAAAGACCAGGCTATTTTTTGCAATTCTGACCAGTGTCACTTTATGAGGTTATAACTCTGGAACGCTTCAGCGGATCCCGGTGATTCTGAGAATGTTTTTTCGTGACATATTGGGCTTCATGTTAGTGGTAAATTTAGGCCGATATTTTTTGCATTTCTTTGTGAAAAAAACGGAAATTTTGCGAAAATTTTGTAATTTTCAAACTTTGAATTTTTATGCTCTAAAACCAACGAGACATATGACACAAAATAATTAATAAATAACATTTCCCACATGTCTACTTTACATCAGAACAATTTTGGGAAAAAAAAAAAAATTTAAGGAAGTTATAGGGGTTCAAAGTTTATGAGCAATTTCTCATTTTTACAACAAAATTTACAAGGCCACTTTTTTTAGGGACCACATCACATTTGAAGCGATTTTGAAAGGTCTACATGACACAGAACACCCAAAAGTGACACCATTCCAAAAACGGCACCCCTCAGGCTACTCAAAACCACATTCAAGAAGGTTATTAACCCTTCAGGTGCTTCACAGTAACTAAAGCAATGTGGAAGGAAAAAATGAACATTTTACTTTTTGCAACAAAAATGTTAATTTAGCCTCAAATATTGCATATTCACAAGGGTAGCAGGATTAAATGAACCCCCAAAATTTGTTGGGCAATTTCTACTGAACACGCAGATACCTCATATGTGGCGAAAAACCACTGTTTGGGCGCACGGCAGGACTCGGAAGGGAAGGAGCGCCATTTGACTTTTTTGAACAGAAAATTAGCTGGAATCGTTAGCCGCACCATGTTGCGTTTGGAGAGCCCCTGAGCTGCCGAAACAGTGGAGTTCCCCCACATGTGACCCCATTTTGGAAACTAGACCCCTCATGGAATTTCTCTAGATGTTTATTGAGCACTTTGAGCCTCTGGGGGCTTCAAAAAAGTTAATAGAGTTGAGCTGTGAAAATAAAAAAAAATTTTTTACCACAAAATTGTTACTTCAACCAGGTAGCTTTTTTTTTCACAAGGGTATCAGGAAAATTTGCACCATAAAATGTATTGTGCAATTTCTCCTGAGTACACAGACACCTCATATGTGGTGGAAATAAAATGTTTGGGCGCACAGCAGGGCTCGGAAGGCAAGGAGCGTCATTTGACATTTCAAACGCAAAATTGTCTGGGATAATTAGCGTATTCCATGTTGCGTTTGGAGACCCCCTGAGGTGCCGAAACAGTGGAGATCCCCCACATGTGACCCCATTTTGGAAACTAGACCCCTCATGGAATTTATCTAGATGTTTATTGAGCACTTTGAGCCTCTGGGGGCTTCACAAAAGTTAATAGAGTTGAGCCGTGAAAATAAAAAAAAAATGTTTTACCACAAAATTGTTACTTCAACCAGGTAGCTTTTTTTTCACAAGGGTATCAGGAAAAATTGCACCATAAAATGTATTGTGCAATTTCTCCTGAGTATGCAGATACCTCATATGTGGTGGAACTCAAATGTTTGGGCGCACAGCAGGGCTCGGAAGGCATGGAGCGTCATTTGACGTTTCAAACGCAAAATTGTCTGGGAGACCCCCTGAGGTGCCGAAACAGTGGAGCTCCCCCACATGTGACACCATTTTGCAAACTAGACCCCCATGGCATAGAAAAAAAAAAACAGCGGCAGATGGGGGGGGCGGCAGATGGGGCGGCAGCAGATGGGGGCAGCGGCATATAAAGGGAGCATCTGTGATTGTGAGACGGCGGCTGGGATAGGGTGGGGGCAGATGGGAGAGGGCGCAGTGGATGCAGGAGCGGCAGAGGATGGGGGGAGGGGGGATGGGGGGGATGGGGGGCATGGGTGGGAAGGGGAGTGGGAGGTGAGATTGGGGATAGTTACCCTACAGGATGGATCTAGGCAGCTGGATCACAGGAGATGAAGGAGGCAGCAGATCGGGGAGGGTGAGAGGTGGGGGAGGGAGCGCAGCGCAGATCACGGAGGAGACAGGTGAGCAGAGCACAGATCACGGGGGTGAGAGGTGAGGGAGAGCGGACAGCAGATCACGGGGGTGACAGGTGAGGGAGCACAGATCACGGGGTGACAGGTGAGGGAGCACAGATCACGGGGTGACAGGTAAGGGAGCACAGATCACGGGGTGACAGGTGAGGGAGCACAGATCACGGGGTGACAGGGGAGGGAGCGCACATCACGGGGGTGACAGGGGAGGGAGCGCACATCACGGGGGTGACAGGGGAGGGAGCGCACATCACGGGGGTGACAGGGGAGGGAGCGCACATCACGGCGGTGACAGGTGAGGGAGCACAGATCACGGCGGTGACAGGGGAGGGAGCACAGATCACGGCGGTGACAGGTGAGGGAGCACAGATCACGGCGGTGACAGGGGAGGGAGCGCACATCACGGCGGTGACAGGGGAGGGAGCGCACATCACTGCGGTGACAGGGGAGGGAGCGCACATCACGGCGGTGACGGGAGGGAGCGCATATCACGGCGGTGACAGGGGAGGGAGCGCACATCACGGCGGTGACAGGGGAGGGAGCGCACATCACGGCGGTGACAGGGGAGGGAGCGCACATCATGGCGGTGACAGGGGAGGGAGCGCACATCACGGCGGTGACAGGGGAGGGAGCGCACATCACGGCGGTGACAGGGGAGGGAGCGCACATCACGGCGGTGACAGGGCAGGGAGCGCACATCACGGCGGTGACAGGGGAGGGAGCGCACATCACGGCGGTGACAGGGGAGGGAGCGCACATCACGGCGGTGACGGGAGGGAGCGCACATCACGGCGGTGACAGGGGAGGGAGCGCACATCACGGCGGTGAGGGGACAAGCAGCCGATCACGAGGGAAAGGGGCCGGGCAGCAGATCGGGGGGACCAGTGGCACTGTGGCAGATGGAGGGCGGCGGCGGCGGATCGGGAGGTGTGGGGGTGAGTGTGCGGGCAGCAGATACGAGGGGTGGGGGTGCGGGTGGCAGATTGCGGCGGAGGGCAGCAGCGGCGGCGGATCGGGAGGTGTGGGGGTGGGTGTGCAGGCAGCAGATACGAGGGGTGGGGGTGCGGGTGGCAGATCGCGGCGGAGGGCAGCAGCGGCGGCGGATCGGGAGGTGTGGGGGTGAGTGTGCGGGCAGCAGATACGAGGGGTGGGGGTGCGGGTGGCAGATCGCGGCGGAGGGCAGCAGCGGCGGCGGATCGGGAGGTGTGGGGGTGAGTGTGCGGGCAGCAGATACGAGGGGTGAGGGTGCGGGTGGCAGATCGCGGCGGAGGGCAGCAGCGGCGGCGGATCGGGAGGTGTGGGGGTGAGGGTGCGGGCAGCAGATACGAGGGGTAGGGGTGCGGGTGGCAGATCGCGGCGGCGGATCGGGAGGCCGGTTTCATACAGTGCAATGGCAGCGCGGCAACTTCCGGGTCCCATGCTCCGGTCTCATAACAGCATGGGACCGGAGCTTGTCGCCCTGCCATTGCACTGTGTACACTCACTGTGCTGGCGTGCTGCAGGGACGATGACGGGGGCGGTCATCGGCAACAGGTCCACTGTGATTGGAGAAATCGGTCACAAGGCCGATCTCTCCAATCAGAGCTACTAAAGCTGGGGAAGGGTGATCCAGTGAGGTCACCCAGCTCCAGCCAATGGCCAGTGCTATAGCTGCACTGGCCAGGGCTGGATTTCAATGTTTCAGTCACTTTAAGTGGCTGGAACATTACAGTGGCTGTGATTGGTTGAGCGACGTTCGTCAGCCAATCACAGCCTCCGTAGGTCCGGGGAGGAGGCACCACCCCTCCTGAGGTCAGGTACAGGTCCCCTCCTCCCCGAATCTGCGGTTTATCCTAACTTTTCGCAGTCACCAGAGGCTCCGGTGCCGCGATTACGCCATGACGGAAAGATCCGTCCTTGGTCGTTAAGGCCCAGGGCACCATGACGGATCTTTCCGTCCATGGTCGTGAAGGGGTTAAAAGAGTTGTCCGACATAAACTCCTAAAAAAAATAAGTTAATCTGTGCTGTATTGTCATATAAAACACCCCCTACATTATTTTTTTGTTTTCTAACTTTTGTTTCTCTTGATTTTTCACTTTATTCTCTGCAGCTCTTTGTTTACATTCAGCACAACCTAACAAGACATGTTTGACTGCCAAACCCAGTCACAGCTGGCACCGCCCCTGGCCTCACTGTCCAGCCCCACCCTCTTGCCCGCCCTCTGCACACACATTCCATGTCAGTATTCTGCCCCAGCACCTGATAGATAAATGAGTACTATGTAATGAAAATTATATATAGCCCCTAATATGAGTCCATAGGATATACACACACACACACACACACACACACCTAGAGTTATATAATATACTATACATAATCCCCCCTCATGCACTCTCTTCTCTCCCACTGCACTGTCTCCTCTGCCCCCCAGCACTCCCCTGTCTCTCACCCCCATGAACTCTCGTCTCTGCCCCCCTGCTGTTTCACCCATGAACTCTCTTCTCTGCCCCCCCCACTCTGTCAGCCGTGCACGCTCTTCTCTCTCCACCCCCCCTCCACGCTTGCTCTCTCTTCTCACCCATGCAGCATGCTGTCTCTTCTCCTCCATGCTGTGATGATTGCAGTGTCCTTACAGCTGAGCGATACAGAGCTCAGTGCTGTTGTTCGCTGGTGTCAGGTAACATCCCTGCTTCTGACTGTATTCTGAAGCGAGGATCACGGGAGGCTGCATTGATCACAGAGACGGCGCACGGGGGAGGGGGGGGGTCACAGTTGCCCGGACACCATACAACATAATGAGCTGAGGACACTGTTGGGCAAACAGCGCTCACGGTGTCCTAGACAGAGAGGGCAACCCTGTGTTTGTCCAGCACATACAGGGCACAGATAGCAGCGCACAGGGAGGGGGACGGGGCTCATCGCACTGTACCCGCCCAGCAGGGCGGCAACATGCAGTGGCAGATTTGCATGTCAACATAGTCCTGCCCATGTTGACATCAAATGACCGGAAGTAGCAAAATCACAGTAGGAGCAGTAACATGACCCCTCTGAGCCTGGAGAGAGGGGCTGACAGCGGAGCAGGTAAGTGATCACTATCTACTTACTTGCCCCAATGTAGCCCAATAGTATAAATAATAAAAAAAGCAAAATAAGCCGGATAACCCCTTTAACCCCTTTAACACATGATTAGTTATGTAGATTCTTGTCATGTTACTGCATTGTTACTGTTTTCCTACTGGTGTTTGAAATTTTTTTATCTTCCTTTATACTACAAATTACAACCTGTTCTCACATTCCACAATTCCTGAGTGTGTTATCAGGTTGATTCCCAAACAAAAGGTCACTGGTTCGAATTGAGGAGCAGCCATGAATAAGATTTCCCAGGAAAAGAGAATCCATATCATCCAGCTTATTGATAGCGGTCTCTCAGACAAGAAGATGTCACCATTCTCAGTTTTTCTCACTTTACCAGAAGGGTATCATGTTAGCCATGACTATATTTACACACTGTGCATCAGCACCCTGCAAATAATAAATATATACATTTTAATTATTTTCTCCAATACATTTTTATTGAGATTTTCATAATTTTTACAAACGAGTTATCATAGAATTGAGAAAATTCTACTATTGTTAAACTGTGTAAGGCACTTTGTTAACATTTTTGGATCAAAAAACATAAAAGCCATGCAACCATGACAATGTGTACTTCATATAGGCCGTCCTTATCTCGAATGACTTATCTCTCCATGTGCCCAGACAAACCTCAAATGAAGTGGGGAAGATTATATATTCATTAAAGGGTGTATCTGGGACTTTAACAAAAAACAAAAATGTACCTAAGCACTAAAGCTGGTGTCACACTAAACGACAGCGACAACGACGTCGCTGTTACGTCACCATTTTCGGTGACGTAACAGCGACCTTGTAAGTCGCTGTTATGATTGCTGCTTAGCTGTCAAACACAGCAGAAGCAGCGATCATAAGGTCGCTGTGCTACATGTTCAGAGAGCAGGGAGCCGCGCTTAGCGCTGGCTCCTTGCTCTCCTGCAGCACACATCGGGTTAATTAACCCGATGTGTGCTGCAGCTACATGTCACAGTGCAGAGAGCAGGGAGCCGCGCGCACTGCTTAGCGCTGGCTCCTTGCTCTCCTGCAGCACACATCGGGTTAATTAACCCGATGTGTGCTGCAGCTACATGTCACAGTTCAGAGAGCAGGGAGCCGCGCTTAGCGCTGGCTCCTTGCTCTCCTGCAGCACACATCGGGTTAATTAACCCGATGTGTGCTGCAGCTACATGTCACAGTGCAGAGAGCAGGGAGCCGCGCGCACTGCTTAGCGCTGGCTCCTTGCTCTCCTTGCTACAGTATACATAGGGTTAATTACCCGATGCATACTGCAGCCACATGTCACAGTGCAGGAGCCGGCGCTGGCAGCAAGAGCGGAGGCTGGTAACCAGCGTAAACATCGGGTAACCAGGGAAAGGTCTTCCCTTGGTTACCCGATGTTTACGCTGGTTACAGCTTACCGCAGCTGCCAGACGCCGGCTCCTGATCGCTTCATTTCGTCGCTCTCTCGCTGTCACACACAGCGATGTGTGTGTCACAGCGGGAGAGTGACGACCAAAAAATGAAGCTGGACATTCAGCAACGACCGGCGACCTCACAGCAGGGGCCAGGTCGTTGCTGGATGTCACACACAGCGACAGCGACGGGACGTCGCTGCAACGTCACAGAAAATGGTGACGTAGCAGCGACGTCGTTGTCGTCGTCGTTATGTGTGACACCAGCTTAACAGGCAGCAAGTTGATACCTACCTGCTATTGTGCCCGGCACCGTTCTTTGAAGGCACAGAGCAGTCACTGACCGCTCCTGCTAATGATACAATGGCTTCATCAACAGAACAGAGGCTTCGCACCCACTCTGTTAAACCAAAACATATAATGCCCATAGGTATACAGTATAAATACATTATGGTTGCTGGTATTACCAAAAAAGGACCTTAGAAAAATACAGTGGATAAATCAGACATTAATAACAGTCCATAATCAAAGACCATATAATTTCTTTTATTTAACAAAATAATCTACCAAAAAATCCCCATTCAGAAAATGACTGAGATACATTTAAAAATACCCCACACCCATAAAAACAAGGCAGTGTGGCTGCAGCAGCAATTAACATGGTGGCACCAAACACAAAATACCTGTACATCACAATTCTAAAGGTACCATCACACTAAGCAGCATCGCTAGCAACATCGCTGCTGAGGCACAACTTGCTAGTGATGTTGCTGTGTGTGACATCCAGCAACAACCTGGCCCCCGCTGTGAGGTCGTTGGTTGTTGCTGAATGTCCTGGACCATTTTTTAGCTGTTGCTCTCCTGCTGTGAAGCACACATCGCTGTGTGTGACAGCGAGAGAGCAACAACTGAATGTGCAGTGAGCAGGGAGCCGGCTTCTGCGGAGGCTGGTAACCACGGTAAACATCGGGTAACCAAGAAGTGCATGTGGCTGCTGACAAGCCACAGTGCCCAAATGCCCCGACACGTGTTTCGTACACAGCTTCGTCAGGAGGCAGAAGGGATGAGACGCCGCTGCTTTGTTGATGCAACATCAAAGCAAGCCAATAAAGTAAGAGTGGTCTGTGACTGCTTTGTACTGGCGAAGAATGGTGCCAGGCACTAACAAGCAGGGAGGTAGCAATTGTCTACCTGTTAGTGCTTAGGTACATTTAAAAAAAAAAAGTCCTGGATATACCCTTTAATGCGCAGTGTGCTGAAACATAGCTTATATACATGTCTATTTGTGTGTATTTGTGCAGATTAATTTAATACTAATGGTGTACAGTCCTGTTTTTAATTTTTTATCATTTGTAATGGAAAATTATGTAGCCCCCTCCCGAGCTGTTCATCCTTGTCCACCCACCTTTCCCATAAAGGTTTTATTAGCAGTTAAAGCTGGTTCCTATCTTAACCCAATTTCATTTGAGGCCTTTTTGGGCACATGGAAATGTGAATCATAAGATTAGGGACCAAGCATATAAAAGGTGCACTTTGTTGTGTCTTATGCTTTTTGTTTAAAAAAAAAGTTAACTAAGTACCTCACAATTTTTACTTGTATAACAATAGTGGAATTGATGTATTCATTAATCGCAGTGTGATGGCACACAGCGTATGTATATACTTGAATATTGCCCATGGCGTCGTATTTGTGCACTTGCAATTTCATTTAATACTAAGGTGTGTAGACTCTTTATTTCCTTATTGTAGAAAAAAACACTGTCCATTTGCACTGTTAAGGCCGCTTTACACACTGCGATATCGTTACCGATATCGCTAGCGTGCATACCCGCCCCCATCGGTTGTACGACACGGACAAATCGCTGCCCGTGGCACACAACATCGCTCAGACCCGCCACACTACTTACCTGCCTAGCGACGTCGCTTTGACCGGCGAACCGCCTCCTTTCTAAGGGGGCGGTTTGTTCGGCGTCACAGCGACGTCACTAAGCGGGCGCCCAATAGTAGCGGAAGAGCGGAGATGAGCGGGACGTAACATCCCGCCCACTCCCTTCCTTCCTCATTGCCGGCGGCCACAGGTAAGGTGAGGTTCCTCGTTCCTGCGGTGTCACACGTAGCGATGTGTGCTGCCACAGGAACGATGAACTACATCGTACACGCAGCAGCAACGATAATTGGGAATAGGGGGACATGTCACCGATTAGCGATTTTGCACGTAACGCAACACGCAACGACATCGCTAAAGCGGCCGGATGTGCGTCACAAATTCCGTGACCCCAAAGAGATCGCTTGAGCGATGTCGTATCGTGTAAAGCGGCCTTTATCCTCGTCAGAAATCTGAAGCTGAAAATTTGAAATCTGCAACGGATTTACCACAGGTAAGCAGGCAGATTGGCCGTCAGTGAAGGCTTCCAGGCATAATCTACAGTAAGTACAGACTGCTTCAGTATGTGACATATCATTTAGGCTGGATTCACATAATGATATATGCTAATGATCCTCGGCTTTCACTGTGCTGCAAGCGTGAGCCAAGTGTCATGAAACTGTGATCCGATCCTGCGATCAGATCACAGCTGCGGAGTGCAGGGAGTAATCTCTCCATCTCCTCCATTGTCAGCTGATGTGATTGTCAGTGTCACCTGAGTGCAGTCCGATATTTCACTCGCACCCATAGACTTGTATGGGTGTGAGTGACACAGCTCTCTCTGACAATCCCAGCATGTTGCGATTTTTTCGCTCATCCAGAATCTAGATGAGAAAAAATCTGACCAACTGCTCTTCCTCACTGAATAATATTGGTCCGAGTGCAGTGGGAGATTTTCTCACATTGCACTTGTCCGAGTCATATGCCCGTGTGAGCGTACCCTTAAGTAAAGTGTTTTCTAATGCATCTGGACAGTAAAGGCCCTGTCACACACAGAGATAAATCTGCGGCAGATCTGTGGGTGCAGTGAAATTGTGGACAATCAGTGCCAGGTTTGTGCCTGTGTACAAATGTAACAATATGTCCATGATTTCACTTTAACCACAGATCTGCCAAAGATTTATCTCTGTGTGTGACGCCACCCTAAGGGGTACTTTGCACGCTGCGACATCGCTAGCCAATGGTAGCGATGCCGAGCGTGATATTACCCGCCCCCGTCGCACATGCGATAACTTGTGATAGCTGCCGTAGCGAACATTATCGCTACAGCAGCTTCACACTCGCTTACGTGCCCTGCGACGTCGCTCTGGCCGGCGACCCGCCTCCTTCCTAAGGGGGAGGGTCGTGCGGCGTCACAGCGATGTCACATGGCAGGCGGCCAATAGAAGCGGAGGGGCGGAGATGAGCGGGATGTAAACATCCCGCCCAAGTCCTTCCTTCCTTCCGCATAGCCGTTGGAGGCAGGTAAGGAGAAGTTCCTCACTCCTGCGGCTTCATACACAGCGATGTGTGCTGCCGCAGGAATGAGGAACAACATCGTACCTATCGCTGCAGCGAAATTATGAAAATGACCGACGCTACACAGATCACCGATTTATGACGCTTTTGCGATCGTTTATCGGTGCATCCAGGCTTTACACGTTGCGACGTCGTTACTGGCGCCACATGTGCATCACTGTGCACAATGTGCGTCGCGGTAGCGATGTCGCAATGTGAAAAGTACCCCTAAGTCGACAGCTATATGAACAGCAACTTGTTTTTCACATGTTAGACGGTGGTGGTTGCAACGTTTTTTTTTACATGAATTTGGCTCAAAATACACAGAAAAATTCCCATGAACATACTCAGTATGAACGCATTAAATATCTTGCCTCCTTCTCACTTATTCGAACTTTTTTTATGTATGTGTCTTTCAAAAAAGCAATTACTGCTACGCAGGCAAGATATGCAACCCAAATCCTGATAGATATAGCTATACAGCAAGGATTAAAATATAACTGTTAATACTAATGTCCATTAGCACACAGGCTGAAACTGAGCTGTGTGTGAACACATATGCCAAAAGCGTGCTGTATGTCTGTATATACCTGCCATTGCAGGTTATACGTCTCAGTTCTCCCCTGATAAACTCTCTGATTACTTGGAGAAGGAAACGCGTTGGAAGGGATTAATTTTCACTGGGGTAGCCTGCTTGATTTTGGTGCTGCCCTTGTAAGGGCGGAAGCTAATGCATGGGTACGACAGGGGTTAGTTTGTACTGACGTGGTATCCCCTTTTGCTTATGTCGGCTCTCTTTCGCCTGTGTATCTGGTGGTGTGTGATCTACTCGGGGAGAAGAATTGGGTGAGATCTATCTTATTTTTATTGCTTACACTTTAAAGGGAACCTGTCACCAGTGTTTTGCTTTATAAGCTGCGGCCACCACCAGTGGGCCCTTATATACAGCATTTTAACATGCTGTATATAAGAGCCCAGACCTGTCTAGAACATAAAAAACACTTTATAATACTCACCTCTCGGTCGTGCTGAGGTGGATGTGGCTCTTCGTCCTCCGGTGCCGGCGCCTCTTCTTTCATACATCTTCGCATCTTCGTCCTCCTTCTGAAGCCTGTGTGCATGACGCGTCTAAGTCATACACACTCGCCGATCCCGCACATGCGCACTACAATACTTTAATCTGCAGATCAAAGTGCGCCTGCTCAGGACCTGAATGCCGGCGAGTGTGTATGGCGTCAGACGAATCATGCACCGCGGCTTCAGAAGGACGACAGAGGCGGCGACAAAGATGGCCAAAAGAGGTGGCGCCAGCACCGGAGGACGAAGATGCCCATTTGACCCACATCCACTGCAGCGATCGGGTTAGGTGAGTATTATAAAGTGTTTTTTATGTTCTACACAGCGGTCTGGGCTCTTATATACAGCATGTTAGAATGCTGTATATAAGAGCCCACTGGTGTTGGCCGCAGCTTATAGGGCAAAAAACTGGTGACAGGTTCCATTTAATGCACTGCACTTTATATTATGTACTGTCTGTTTTTAGACATTAGTTTTAAAAGTTATATTTTAATCCTTGCAATATAGCTAGCTATGTTTGTGTCTTGTAACACAAGACTTGACAAATCCCAAAAAAGATAAGTACTTACAAATTGGCTTCTTTTGTCTATAAGGGCCAGTGTACACCATACAACACAAAACTAAAGTAGTTCTAAGAAACTTTTTAATAGGATGACTTTTCCCTTGAAACAAGATGGGAATGGAAGTACAATTAGCCCCATTTAGCTGCTTCCAGCTAGGAAGCCTGGGGATGTCTAGGAGGCAAAACAGAGCTTTCTGTATGAGTTTTTAATGTCAGCCCGGCTTTTGTTCCGACCCATTAAACAAAGAAGATAAAATTTGATTAATAATACTCCAGCAGGTGTAGGAACTTTGTGAAAACAGTGGGTGAAAATGTTTTATATTGTTATTTTATTTACTCAATGTATTTTAAGCTATTTTCATATATGCATCTAGCGTTTGCATTTACCTGGTAATAATTATTGAAATAAAGGACAGTGATTGCCTTTTCTTTTTTTTTTACACCAATTTCTAATCTTTTCTTTGTAATCCTCATATACCTCACAATCCATTCACAGGTTCTTTTTTCAGACTCATTGGAGGTAAAGGCTCATTCAGACGTCCGTGTACATTGGTCCATTCACGAATCACAATGCATGGACTGGCCGCAGATCTAGAGACCTGAACTCCGCAGCCTCTTAGACATACGCTTTGTGTGGGTCAGGAGACTCGCGGTCAGGTCCGTGAATGGACCGGGCATATAAATAAGCACTAAGGGACCAGAAACAAACAGGCCCACACCGGCGTCCTTGCATGGTCCTGCCCCCCTCCCCCGGCAGGGATGTCGGCTCGCTCACCTGTTTGTCTCTCCTGTGGTGACTGCTCCATTCCTGTCCCATGCTGCTGTCTCCCGGAGGCTGCGATCTCATCCCAGGCATCCTGCTTCTGCTCTAGGAAATCGCGTGCAGCCACACCCCTTTCTTAAAGGGCCAGCGTACCCTTAACCCAGAAGTGCCTCAGGTCAGCTGAGAGGCTGCAGCTATTTAAGGTACCGTATTTTCGGATTATAAAACGCACATTTCCTCCCAAAAATTTGGAAGGAAAATGAGGGGTGCGTCTTAAAATCCGAATATAGCTTACCGGGGAAATCTGTCTGTACAGCTCTGTGTTCGGGTGGCCGGTGCGTGCGGGCGGCCGGGTGCGTCTCGCTGCCTGAGGCTGGCCAGGTGCCTGTCGGTGTTGGCGGCCGGGGTGCCTCTCTCCCCCGGCTGCCTCTCTGTGAGGGTGGGCGGCCTGCTGGCTGCCACTCTGTGCGGGCGGGCGACTGTATGGACTGCGGTGTCTGTGCGGCGAGTGTCCCAGTCTGTCCGCGATCCCGGTTTCAATTGATGCCGCCGGGAGTCAGCGCGTGCGCAGATGGAGCTCTTGGATGAGAGCTCCATCTGCGCAAGCGCCGCTGCAGGAGTCAGCGCATGCGCAAATGGAGCTCTTGGTTGAGAGTTCCATCTGCGCACGCGCCGCTCTGGGCACCATCATTTGAACGTGGACTGTGGACAGACTGGGACGCTCACCACACCGGCATGCTCCACCACTGACCTCCCACTGTCACTGACCCACCGCTATCACTGACCCGCCGCTGCCGCTGTCACTGACCCGCCGCTGTCACTGACCCGCCGCTGCCACTGAAACGCCGCTGCCACCACTGCCGCGCCACTGACGCTGTCACTGACCCACCACTGACACCACTGACCCGCCTCCGCCACCACAGACCCGCCGCCACTGCTGGCACATCCTCTGCCTCCTGTGACCCCGCTCCACCACCGCTACCGCCCCCCTCCGGTAAGAAAACACCGGAGTATAATACAGATCCCATTTTTATTTTTTTTTACCTTTTTTTATCTCTAAATTTGGGGTGCATCTTATAATCCGGTGCGTCTTATAAAACGAAAAATACGGTACTTCCTCCCCTTAGGCCTGAAACACACTTCCACATAAAAAACGTACGTGTCTCACGTTCCGTTTTTCAGGTCCGTGTTCTGTTTTTATGGGCGTTTCTTTGGTACGTGTGACATCCGTGTGATGGCGTATGCTTGCCGTGTGTGCGCGTGGAATGTCCGTGTATGTGTATGTGTCATGTCCGTATGGTGTCCGTATGTGTTGATCTGTGTGTGTTGTAAAATGTCGTTGCTACATACCCGCTTACAGCCGACACAGACAGAGACGAGCGATGAGAAAGAACTCGGGTGAACCTCACCCGACTTCATTGCCATACCACGGCTCTGTCTGTGTGTGGCGTCCTGATTTGCAGTCACCCGTGATGGAATCACTGGTGTCCACTAATCCCCTGAGTAACTGAAGTTAGTGGCGACATTAGCGCTGCCGTCACTCAGATTTCCCGCGGCTAGCTGGAGTCACCCACCCGACACCAAAACTCACCTGTGACTTCTTCGCTGATCGCACAGCTCACTTCAGTCACTTGGGCGACTCGCTCTCACAGTTGGAGGATCCAGTGGTGGCCGCGAGTAACCTGACTGACGTCATCGGTGATCGCGCGGCTCACTTCAGTTGCTGCTTGGAGGTGATAGAGAGCGGTCATTGTGTGGCCGCTCCTGTCACCGTCATGTAGCAGAGCTGAGAGCGTTGTGGGACATCCATAGATTACGGGGGACCTGGATGGGTTTTTTGGTGTTATTAAATTGGTCAACGAGGGTGTTTGTTTGTTTTAATTATTCTAAATAAAGGATTTTTTGAATGTGTGTGTTTATTTAATTTTAATAACAGGTTAAACATGGCAGTTATCTATGGGAGACGGCTGACATGAGTAACCTAGGACTTAGGGGTGCTTCACACACAGCGAGCTCGCTGCCGAGATCGCTGCTGAGTCACGCTTTTTGTGACGCAGCAGTGACCTCATTAGCGATCTCGCTGTGTGTGACACTGAGCAGCGATCTGGCCCCTGCTGCGAGATCGCTGCTCGTTACAGCCCTGGTTCGTTTTCTTCAAAGGCGCTCTCCCACTGTGACACACAGATCGCTGTGTGTGACAGCGAGAGAGCGACAAATGAAGCGAGCAGGGAGCAGGAGCCAGCATCTGGCAGCTGAGGTAAGCTTGTAACCAAGATAAACATCGGGTAACCAAGGTGGTTACCCGATATTTACCTTAGTTACCAGCCTCCACAGCTCTCACGCTGCCTGTGCTGCCGGCTCCGGCTCTCTGCACATGTAGCTGCTGTACACATCGGGTTAATTAACCCGATGTGTACTGTAGCTAGGAGAGCAAGGAGCCAGCGCTCAGTGTGCGCGGCTCCCTGCTCCCTGCACACACAGCTAAGCGGTGTGCGCTGGTAACTAATGTAAACATCGGGTAACCATACCCGATGTTTACCTTAGTTACCAGTCTCCGCAGCTTCCAGACGGCGGCTCCGTGCAAGCGCAGCGTCGCTTGCACGTCGCTGCTGGCTGGGGGCTGTTCACTGGTCGCTGGTGAGATCTGCCTGTTTGACAGCTCACCAGCGACCATGTAGCGATGCAGCAGCGATCCTGACCAGGTCAGATTGCTGGTCGGATCGCTGCTGCATCGCTAAGTGTGAAGGTACCCTTAGTGTCAGCTATGGGCTGCTGCCATTAACTCCTTATTACCCCAATTGCCACCGCACCAGGGTAATTCGGGAAGAGTCGGGTAGAGTCCCGGAAATGTCGCATCTAATAGATGCGGCTTTTCCGGGCAGCTGTTGGCTGATATTGTTAGGGTGGTGGGCTCCCCATAACGTGGGGCTTACCATCCTGAGAATACCAGCCTTCATCCGTGTGACTTTACCATGGCTGGTATCAAAAATGGGGGGGACCGCATCCCGTTTTTTTTAATTATTTATTTATTTTACTGCACAATATAGACACGCCCACCGGATGCTGTGACTGGTTGCAGTGAGACAGCTGTCACTCAGCGTGGGGGCGTGTCTGAATGCAACCAATCATAGGTGCCAGTGGGCGAGGGAAGCAGGTAATAGTAGATTGAATAATGAGCGGCCGGCATTTTCAAAATAATTAAAGCCGCTGTATCTTTTGCACAGCTGTTCTTCGCCGCGCTGGTGATCGGGGATCGGTAAGTAATGGACAGGGGGAGATACAGACCGACCGACAAAGGGATATTGACTGACAACTACAGAAAATAAGGTAAATTGACTGACAACTAAATTAAAAATAGATTGACCGACATCACTAACTAAAAAACGCACATGGACGGTACGTGTAGCACCAGGACATGCTACGTGTGCCGTCCGTGCAGGCACGGACCCATTGACTTTAGCTGGTCCGTGCCTGCGTGATGCCGGCGAAAAACGGACATGTCGACCATGTGGGAAAATGCACATACGTACAAACGACACGGACACATGTTCCGTGTGGTTTTACATGTGTGTGCCTGCTACCATAGGGTAGCATTGGTCTATGTGTCTCTGTGCCGCCGGTACGTGCAAAAACGTACCAAACACGTACCGGCGGCACGGATGTGTGTCGGAGGCCTTAGGAAGTGCCTGGGCAATGAGTCCTACATGTTGCTAGATCTCAGGTCCCCTAGCACTGTGCTGCTGCTGCAGTTGCTGTTATATTGTGCTAGTTTCTGTTGCTGAAATATGTTTGTGTTTCAGTATACTGCTGCTATTATCCCTAACCTGCCACTGCTGCTACAAGCTGCCACACCAGCCACCAGCTGCTGCTGCCGCATCCATCCATCCCGGACCAAACCTCTATGCCTGCTGCTGCTCTTATCTATTTCCAGAGACTATAGCTCCCGTACCCCTGGGGCCAGCCATTGCAGCACCATTCTTCCCGAGTGACACCCGGTCTCATACCTGCAGCGTAACACGATCACCATTAAAGGCTCTGGTGAAAACCAGGTGTTGTTCCGCAGTGAAGCCCCTCTGAGTTTTCTGTGTGCTGTGACCAAGTGGGTTTGCTCAAATCCCTGCTCGCCTTGCGAGCCTAACACTTACTAGTTTCTCATCTTCTCCAATTCAGTTCAGTCAAATTACAGATTATTCAACCTTTGCTGGATCCTAAAAAGACAAAATTGAAAAGAATGGATGGCGGTTTATGGAGGCTTTTCAACAGTTCTCAACAGCGTCGGATTGTCTACCGGAGAAATCTCCAGTAATGCCAGGCCTGGATTCAGTTACCTGCATTGCATTCCAGAGCGCTCATCTGAGCTCCAGAGTGCAGCCTAGACTGCATCGCGAGCACCGAGTGATTGATTCCCCGGTGATTGCGGTTCAGTTCATGACAGCTGCAGACATCCCAGGCTGATCTCCGGTGCTCTCACCTGAACTCCGGATTGCAGCCCGGCCTGTCCGCAGCTGTTATGAACTGAACCGCAATCGCCGGGGAATCAATCACTCGGCGCTCACGGTGCAGTCCTGCAAACTCTGAGATCAGACCAGGCTGCAGCTGAGAGCTCCAAAGTGCATTGCAGGTAACTGAATCCATTCCTCCGGTAGCCAATCCGACACTGGTCCCCAATGTCTTCTTTTGAAAAAGAAGAAGGCTAGAGCATGTTTATTTGCTCCCACAAAACATAAGTTGTCTTGTGTCAGTTTATAACCCTCAAAAAGGTTAAAGTAAATGTGCACTCGGTTGATATAAGTGTCCAAGTTTTTTTCACAAGTGGAACTTGAACAGGAATAGTACAATCCATGTGCATTGTTGGCTTGAGAATCATTAAAAAAAATTCAATAGCATTATAGATAATATCAATATTGAAGCAATTTCTGATCATGCAAAAAAGTGTACTGTTCAAAAAATGTAAATGTGTCTGAAAAACAGACAAAATCAAGAAGAATGAAAATAGGATGAAAAGGATGGTCCGAAGGCAAAAAGAAATTTCATCTAAATACCTATCTATTTGATGCTATAATCTAAGCTATGTTCTAATATTTTTGTATTAACACTTCCCTATTGTTCCCTAACTACACTATCTAACTGCTATTCTAGTTTTCATTTCCTATCTGATGACGATTTGTTTGAGAATCCTAGTGCATGCTAGGATAGTCAAACGAAGTCTCATCACATGGCAGTCTTTGGCAGTGACCGCAACCTCTGTCCCTTCCCTGAAAGGAAACATCATCATGACGCTCAGTTTCAAGAGCTTGTGTAACACGGCGTTTGCTATAGACTTGCTAAGTGTCATGGCGGTATCAGACGCTGTTCAGACCACAGACTCTGACACTCCTCACTATATTTTGTCTGGTGCTTCTGAGTTGCACAGGCAGGCTCCGGCATCGACCAGCTGTTTGCTCATTAGTGATCAGTCTAGCAGAAGTTAATTTCTGCTAGCCTAATAGTTACCTTTTTAATCACACATTGCTGGAGACCTTTCACAGGTACTCCCCATCTTTTTAAGATGTCTTCCCTTGCCAACCATAGCTTTCTGCTACACCTTTCCGTTTTCTGTTGTCTTCCAGTCTGCATGCTGCTTGGTGTGCAATGGAATTCTTCCTGACATCTGGCTATTTCCTCCCTGCTTTAGTTTTCCTCCTTATCACTTGTTGTCTGATTGCTCTGTGCTGTGTGACAAGAGTTTTGATTTCCCCTGTTTGTCTATCATTGTTAGTGTTTACACACTCCTGTCCTGCCCCCCCTCCCCATCCCCCCCAGGGTAGAGAATGAGTGGGTACTAGATCAGGGCTGGTCAAAAGCAGGAGTAGGAAGGCGGCTCAGACATTGTCATGATCAGACGTATCTATGGGATCAGGGACAGCTAAGGCCCCATTAGTCTGAGGGCCACCCAGTTCCCTGTAATCCAGCTGGTCTGTCCCTCTGTGCTCCTCCTTGCTCTGTGCCTGCTGTCCTTCTCTGCACTGTGCACTATGCACATCGCTTCCTCTGTTATCTGCTCAGATCTATAATGATGAGCATTGTCTATACCCGGCATTCAGGAAACTTGGTCCGCCACCCCCTGGTGACGTCACTGGCAGAGATGAGTGGACCAGTGGAAATTCAGGTTAAGCCTAGACTTTACTTAAAAGTTCAGTTTGAGACCCGAACTTCACCTGAACTTGATCCTAGAGCCCGAACTCCATATAAGTTAATGATTGGCCTGTTCAGCTCTCTGCTCGCATACAGTCAGCCATAAACAGAGCATTTCCAGGAGATGGAGGGTGTTTTTTTCTTTAGACACAGTATTCCAAAACGTTCTTTTTACCCGCAGTGAGAGCTATTTAGAGACTACAAGCGGCTCTCTCTGAGCAAATCACCAAGCGTACTCAAGCACCCAGATGCTCGATTGAATGGTTAGATTACGAACAGCACCTGAACACAAACACAGATTTTTTTTTAAAAAAAAGTCCATATTTGAGTATGTAACCCGGACACCCGCTATTTGGTACAAACAATGAACTTTACAGTTCTGGTTCGCTCATCTCTAGTTACTGAATGCTGAGTATAGACTGATTATTACAGATATGAGCCGGCATTATATATTGCGTAGATTGCACAGTGCACAGCAGAAGCAGGGACAGCTGGGGGAGAGCAGGAAGGCACCCAGAGGGACAGACCAGCCCCTGAAATGAGCGTCATGATATTGCTTCATTTCAGGGAGGGAGCAGAGGCTGCGGACACCGCCACAGACTGTCTCCTGATGACACTTCATTTGAGTATCTCAGCATGCATTGGGATTCTCAAACGAATCATCATCGTACGGGAAATAAAAATGAAACATAGAATAGCAGTTAGATAGTGTAGTTAGGGAATGGTAGGGAAGTATTACTACAAGTATACTGGAAAGTAGATTCAATGGAACCAATCACCAGGATTTTTGTATGTAACCTAAAGCTAGGGCTATACTGGCACTATCAGTCTGATTCTATACATACCTTTAGTAGTCAGCTCGGATGTTTAGGTCTTGAAATCCAAGAAAGTAAAGTTTATAAAATCATCAGCTTCTTGAGTGACAGCAGCTGAGGATCAGATAATAACAGGGGGGGGGGGTATTCATAGTTATCCCCAACTAAGTCTGCATGCCATGGAGGAAATGTACCCAAACACAGATGCCCCCCCCGTAACATACTGACTAACCTTTCCTAAACTCACATACCTAAAGGGGATAAAAGGTGAGAGGGGAGGGGACAAGGGATGGAAGTCTCAACATTACAGCAGCATATAAAGAAAAAAAACAATTTCTCCAAATAGAATACACATTGAAGGATCCTCCAGCATAAATACTTAGCTTCCAGAATTTGGAATGTCCTTCATGATCGTGTATATTCACAGAAGACAATGGCCATAGATGGATATGGTAAGCAGTTAGGAGTTCAGACAAACAATTCTGTCACCTAATAGCCAAAACAGGTCCTCTGGAAAACTTTACAGCAGCTTAAAAAGGATTACAGTTACATGCCTCATGCCTCAATGCGTTTCTCCGTTACATACGGTTCATTAGCAGGCCTGGTGAAATGATAGTCCAGGATAAAGCTAAATACATGGAGAGTCCAGATATCAATCACTTAGTGCAATGCTATGAAGTCACCGATAAAGAACAGCCCGGACAGTACGTCCTCCCTGCTACACCTCGTAGATGGCATGTTATCAGCATTGTCTGGGCTGTTCTTAAGGCCTCTTTCACACGTCCGTGAAAATCACGCACGTTTTTCACGGACGTGTCAAAGGTGCGTTTTGCCCTGCATGAGCCGTGTTAATGGCACACGAGTGTTCTCCGTGTGTTATCCATGATAGCACACGGAGAACGGGAACTTTCTACTCACCTGTCCCTGGCGTCGCTGTCCGTGGTGCTGCTCTTCAGTCTCCGGTCTTGCCGACTCCCCGCTGCTGCTGCTGCTTCCGGACGCAGTGAAGTGAATATGCAATGTGCATAATGAGCGGCGGTCGGGAGCAAGTGACAGCAACGGCAGAGACGGCAGGGCTGGAGAAGGTGAGTAAAGATTTGTTATTTTTTTCTCATACGCGTGTGTTTTCTCCGGTGCGTGTCACACGGAACACCTCCGTGTGGTCCGTATGCGGGCCGTGTGACACCCGTGATGCCGGAGAAAAACGGACATGTCTACGTGTGGAGCACACGGGCACACGTATGCTCCACACGTACACACGGTCCATGGCAGAATACGCACATGAGCGCAGACCCATTGATTTTAATGGGTCTACGTGTGCCCGTGTATCCGGTACGTAAGGAAATGGGCCAAACGCGTACCGGAGACACGGACGTGTGAAAGAGGCCTTAGATAGTATTGGAACTGCATTGTTAATTTATGGTGTTTGGTCATTATGAGGTTAGCACCAACACTTTGTACACCAAGGCTGTAGAATATAAACTATATTGTTAGTTTATATGAGTTTTCCCATGGTGGAGCAAATATATAAGCTTTGCAGTGGTATCTGAAAAGGGATATTTTCTTGATGTTGTCTAATGGTTTACTAGAAGACACAAAGTCATATATACTAAGCAACAAACCTAGACCTGGAGTAAACCTGACTTTGGATAACAGTTTTAAGTCTATAGAACAGATCCATGCACTGGAGTTAAATGCGCCAAATTCAGTAAGATATGCATGCCTTGCATTGCATGCCTTCAACCACTGAAGCAGCACTGCAAGACCGTTAAGGGTGCTTTACACGCTGCGACATCGCTAGCGATTGCTAGCAATGTTGAGTGCGATAGCACCCACCCCCGTCGTTCGTGCGACATTTGGTGCTCGCTGCTGTAGCGAACATTATCGCTACGGCAGCGTCACACGCACATACCTTGTCAGCGACGTTGCTGTGACTGCCGAACAATCCCTCCCTCAAGGGGGAGAGCGTTCGGCATCATAGCGACATCACTGTGGCGTCACTAAGCAGCCGCCCAATAGCAGAGGAGGGGCGGAGATGAGCGGCCGGAACATCCAGTCCACCTCCTTCTTTCCGCATTGCTGGTGGATGCAGGTAAGGAGATGTTCGTCGTTCCTGCGGTGTCACACATATCGATGGGTGATGCCGCAGGAACGACGAACAACATCGTACCTGTGGCAGCAGCGATATTAAGGAAAGGAGCGACATGTCAACGATCACCGTTTTTTAACGATTTTGTGATTGTTGATCGTCGCTCATTGGTGTCACACGCTGCGATGTCGCTACCGGCGCCGGATGTTCGCCACTAACGACGTGACCCGACGATATATCGGTAGTGATGTCGCAGCATGTAAAGCACCCTTTACTCCAGTCATGCTCTGGGATATAGTCCTATCATAATTCAACTACTTAAAAAAATTTTGATTTTCCCAGGACTGACCTCTAAACACCAAAAGTCACAACAATTTTGTACAACTACAGTATGAGTTGTTCAATTATTTTGCGACATTTCAAACTGTTCTATGCCAGAGTTCAAGCGAAAACTGTATGTTGAATATGTTAAAGAGAATAGTGCGATGATTAAGAGCCCTAGTGCTCAAAATGCGTTAGCCTAGTGTGTTTAGTATTTTCTTTTTTAAATAGTTACATAGTTACATAGGTTGAAAAAAGACCTAGGTCCATCTAGTTCAACCTTCCTCCATCAAGTCTACATTTTGTCCCTAGGTCACTTATAACCAACAATGTTGTGTGTACTGAGGAAATCATCCAGCCCTTTTTTAACCCCTTCAGCCCCCAGTCGTTTTCCGTTTTTCTGGGTTGTTTTTTTTCGCTCCCCTTCTTCCGAGAGCCGTAACTTTTTTATTTTTCTGTCAATCTTGCCATATGTGGGCTTGTTTTTTGCGGGACGAGTTGTACTTTTAAATGAAACCATATGTTTTACCATATAGTGTACTGGAAAAGAGCAAACAAATTCCAAGTGTGGAAAAACTGCAAAAAACTGTGATTGCAAAATAGGTTTTGGGATATTTTATTCACCATGTTCACTATATGGTAAAACTGATGTGTCAGTGTGATGCCTCAGGTCGGTGCGAGTTTGTAGACACCAAATATGTATAGGTTTACTTGTATCTAAGGGGTTAAAAAAAATCACAAGTTTGTCCAAAAAAAGTGGCGCACGTTTTGCGCCATTTTCTGAAACCCGTAGCGTACTCATTTTTCGGGATCTATGGCTCAGTGATGCCTTTTTTTTTGCGTCTCGAGCTGACGTTAATAATGAAATGCCCACAGCAGGCCGCGGCGATGATAGTGACACGATCCATGACGTACCCAGTACGTCATGGGTCGTTAAGGGGTTGCTGTTATAGTGTCTGCCATTACTACCTCTTGTGGAAGGGCATTCCACAGTCTGACTGCTCTAACTGTAAAGAACCCTATCCTATTTAGCTGCCGGAATCCCTTTTGATATTTTAATACTTTCTAAAAATAATGTTTTTACATTCTTTGCTGGATGTCTGTAACGTTGGCGTTCTGATTCGACTCCTATGCCCACGCCTCGGTGTGTGTTAGCACCAAGGTCCCTGCACTCTTCTCCCCCCTAAACAGCTTGGATACCATTGCAATTTCCTTTTGGTTGCTTGCACAGTTCCCTGCTCTGCTTCATCTGTGTTGTTTGATCCTCTGATGTCCCGTACAGCCATCCATGTATGTTCGTTCCCTAGGTCCCAGGCACTGAGCTTGTCCTGCTAGGTAATGCCTAGGGTGCACGCATGCTCACCTACTCCGCTTACATTGGGCTTGCACCTTGAATTGGTGTCCCCGGCCTATGGCTAGGAGACATCTGGTATAAAAGTTCCCCTTCTGTAACCCTTCTGTGAATAAAGTCCTGTTTCTGTTTTAAGACTGAAGTCCGGAGTTCCTGCTGTGCCTCCATCACCCTGTAGCAGTCTAAGTCCACTGTGCCTGCACCACCATGTTGTGGTCCAAGCCCGCTGTGCCAGACCTGCAGTGGTCTGTGCTTATTGTGTCTGTGCCAACGTGCTGCCGTCTATGCCTGCTGTGCCTGATGTTCGGTGTCTGATGACCTCTACCCGATGTCTGGGGCCTTGCCCGAAGTCCGGTGTCTGATGACTTCTGCCCGATGTCTAGAGCCTTACCCGATGTCCAATGTCTGATGACTTCTGCCCAATGTCTGGAGCCCTACACGATGTCCAGTGTCTGATGACCTCTGCCCAATGTCTGGAGCCTAACCCTATGTCCGATTTCTGATGACCTCTGCCCAATTCATGGAGCCTTGCCTGATGACTTCCTATGTTTGTCCTGTTCCTGAATCAGAGTTTCTGGTCCATTCCTGTGTCCTGGGAGCAGCCTGATCCTGACCTGTTCTTGAACTGTACTCTGTTCCCATGCCAAACCTCTCTGACTGTCCTGCAGTCACCTAGCCCGTCAGCCTGTCCTGCAGTCACCTAGCCCCGGCTCAGCTGCCACAATCCCTGAATGCTGGCCTTCACTTCCTTTGACTGCGTGAGACCAGGTCCCCCCTGTGGTCCAGTGCGAACACTTCACCCTTGGGATGCGCCATCTGTGACGCCCTGGCGCCGCCAGGTGGTCACACAGTAGAGGCCCCGCACAACACCTTCCCTCACAGGGTTACATACAGCCAACCTGAAACCCTAGTCACCCTGCCTTAGGGTAGGACAGGCACACCAGTGGGTGGGACCAGGCGGATGGAGAACGCCCACCTAGGGGTCTGGAGAGCCCGGGGTGGGAAAAGAGTCAGTCAAGTTGGTAGTTCAAGTAGAGGAGTAGTAAGAAGGTGAAGCTCAAGTACAGAGAGCAGAGGCGCCGGGGTTGGAGCCTCGGTGCATTGGTTAGGTGGCAGAAGGTGGTCCGTGTCTAACAGGAGACAGGAAGATGGCAGCCGGAGATCCGAGGTGGACCGGGGCAGGGCTGGAGCCCGCCGGTACCGACACCGGAGAACCGACCCGGAAACAGTACACAGAGGGGGTACTTGGACCCTGAAGCCAGGACCGGAACCAACATCCTAGCTAATTAACCAATTGAGGGCAGGATTTTAGGTCCTGTCCCAACCAAAGTCCCAAAAAGCAGACAACGACCCACAGAAAGGGATAGGGCATCCGCCAGGGCCCAGTAGATCCCACGGGTCAGCATCTGCGGGCACGGCTCCCAACAGAAGTACCGGGAGAAGACTCCCGCGTTCCACACCAGCAAGTCCACCACATCACAACACAGTGCAGAGGAAAGTGACATAGACCACCAGCCCAGGAGGGGAACCAAAGTACACCTGGCCGCAGCGGCCGGCCACCAGCACCTTGGTTAACCACTGGACTTGTCTGATTTATTTAACCGTGAGCAAGCTGAGACTCCCTGGTCTGACCAGGCGCGCCGGCCCCTGCCATCACCGTCCCCTGCACCGAGTCACCAGTTCCCGGGGCAACCATCCCTATCCACAGAGGGGTTAACAACCAGCTGCTATCCCATCACCCCCGGGTGCCCCACAGCAGCAGCGGTGGTGCCACACTTCACCACACACTGTGGGTGGCGTCACAGACTGATTACGGCAAATCCCGTACAAATACATCCCCTTTTATTTGGAGTGTCCGCGTGACCCCCAGGTCCGGAGAATCCCTTGCACCACACTGCGGATCTGGCTCCGAGCAGCCCGGCTGCTACTGACGTGGGGGCGGCACACATCCCTCGCGCTTGCCACCTCATTCACGGCGGTGAGCGTCGTGACAATGTCCTTCTGCCTTTTATCTGATCATGATTAATCAGAGCCTATATTTATAAGTTAATTAGGTCTTTTTATGGAGATTACAAATTAATTAATCCAGGTGAACAGACTATATGGATTAAAGTAGTTTTGAGTTAAATTTGAGGGATTCCTGCTCTTTCCAGTTAACGGGACAAGGGGTATCAGTATTTCTATAGAATATTAAGGTCATTTAACAGGCTTGTAAAATTCCATGTAAGGTTTGTCTAAGCAGAAAACATTTTATTATTTTAAAAAAGTAACAGTGAGTTGGGAGCAAGTGGACTTTACTCAATCAATTATTATATTGTTAGTACAGGGAAAACTGCACAACGTGTAAGGCTGAATGAATACTGTGTGATATGTGAAAATCATTTGTCTCTTAAAGAAACTCAATTCTTGTTATAGTTATCCAAGTGCAACTAATACTTTTTGTCAGGGAAGTGCCTGGAATCCATTTTACACAGTTTTACTGTATGTGATTTTATACTCCAGCATGAAGATACATGTTCACGAAAGAAAAATCTACCATGTTGCAACGAATTTTGTCATATTCATCTTTTCCTTAACAGTAATATTAATGTAATCTACTAATATGCACAGTCATGACCATTGAGGAAGGATTCTCCAGTCGTGCTGTATGTGTGTTACCCACCAATACCATCTGTAAATAATACACGAACTGCATGTGACTTGGTTTAAAATTGGCCACAGCAGCCTTTATTACCTATTATTTACATACTAACCCAAGGGGGCGCCGTCCAACGGGCGACCCCAACAAATAACAATAGGTAACACAGTAACCAATACAGTAAATATACAACCCTGAGTAGGCCCAGTCCAGGAACCACTTCTCACCCCAGTATCCCTGGCCGCAACACACCGACCCAGAGATGAGGTATTAATCACCTACGGATTAACCCTCCAACTTTGCAGAACCCCGTGCCTGCAACATCCCGGAACCTGGAGCCACCATACCAAGATGGTGTCTCTCTGTCCAGTTACCATTGCCTTCAACCGCCTCTGGACCAGACCTACCCCCCGCTGCTGTGACAAAGAAACAACCCAGACAAAATTCCCCTCGGTATTAAACACAAGGGAGGGTGGGCGGGGATCGTTCCATATCCGGAAGTCAAGAGAGAGGGGGTAAGTCAAAGTCCTTTACTTACACCCCTCAACTGTCCCACCTCTTCCTCCAGGGAACTCCTCCTACCCACCAATCCCTCTATTCTGCCTTATAAACAAACCATTCCTGTTTCCATTAACCCCATCACTCCTTCCCTTCCCTCTAGTCATGTCGCCCCTCCACCCTATGGGTTCCATGGCTTTCTTGACCATTGAGGAAGGATTCTCCAGTCGTGCTGTATGTGTGTTACCCACCAATACCATCTGTAAATAATACACGAACTGCATGTGACTTGGTTTAAAATTGGCCACAGCAGCCTTTATTACCTATTATTTACATACTAACCCAAGGGGGCGCCGTCCAACGGGCGACCCCAACAAATAACAATAGGTAACACAGTAACCAATACAGTAAATATACAACCCTGAGTAGGCCCAGTCCAGGAACCACTTCTCACCCCAGTATCCCTGGCCGCAACACACCGACCCAGAGATGAGGTATTAATCACCTACGGATTAACCCTCCAACTTTGCAGAACCCCGTGCCTGCAACATCCCGGAACCTGGAGCCACCATACCAAGATGGTGTCTCTCTGTCCAGTTACCATTGCCTTCAACCGCCTCTGGACCAGACCTACCCCCCGCCACAGGACAGGGCACGTGACTCCTTACGTGGCCTGGACCCGCCACACACCAAAAGCTTGTACCACACCTCCACGCAATCCCAGCGTCCACAAACAGCACCAAGAACGTTAAGATGCACCCCCATCGCATCACCAAAACCACCAGTTCAGCGCCACCAACTTTAGGCGCCGCCCCCCAATAAAGGCTCGATTGATACTGCCTACCGCACAAGCCACACGCCATTCCAAACCGGTCACACTATCAAAAACTACCCCACGATTAAGCCCGGGTATGTCTTCCACAATGCAACAAACCAACAAATTTTTTTTTTTTTTTTTTTAAAACATTCATAAATAACTTCTCGAGATACCTAATCGCTGCCTCCCACTCACTGGACCAGTACCATCGACCCGTCCAGACCCCACTGGCAAAATTTGGGCGAGCCTCAGACCGTCGAGGCCCCGAGAACCAACGAATGCCCAAATATCCAAATGAGGCACACCCTCACCACAAAACCCAGAGGTTATAAACCCACAGATAACCCCAACCTGTTACGCCAACCCATTCCACTCCCAAAAGACTCAAACGCCCCCATTGGCCTTAACCCGATAACAACTGAGGCCAACGTAACACCGAAACAAGAGGACTCCCACCTCCCAATACTTCTCACCACCCCTTTTCTGAGCCCACCGAGGGGCCTCCGTGGAAGCCCAATCCAGAAGGAAGACGACCCGTAGTATTCCGGGCGCCCACCCCCGCCACCTGCAATCCAGTCTGCAGCGCTGCCACAAAATGGTACCTTAACAAACGCGACACAATAATGATCCTGGGCGTCCTCACAACATAAATTCCGCACCCGGGACCGCGTATAACAACACCAACCTTCACCACCCGCCTAATCTGATTCGGTGAGCGACAAAGCCGGCGCTCAACCCACTGCACCACCTCGGACACATCCTCCAACATCCAACCTCCGCTCCTAACCGTAGATGGGCTGACCAACCCCACAATCTCAAAGCCTCCCAAAAGGCTAACACAAACCGTTTTGGACAAGGGAAACAAAACCTGCTCGTGCTCAGATGAACATAGCCACCACAAATCACTCACCAAACGCTTCCACAAAACAACGGAGACGAACCCTTGTATCCCGCTGCCTCACACCCTTACGACCAAACCCTTCAAGGCCTGCCGCGCACTAAGATCCTGCGAAAACATCTCTCCACATCTAATCCTCAACAAGACAGCCACAGCCGCCACCCTCTGCTCCACTGCTGACGCCGGCCTAGCAGCCTGAAAACCGTTAATCACCACTGCCAACACCCCCACCAAATACTCCACCAGGCCTTCCTCACACATTGTCCCAAACAACGTTATCCGCGCCACCCACACTTCTGGATATCAGCCCCAAATAACCTCAGTCACTGGGCACCGAGCCGCTCCCCAACACAGCCACACCAGACTCCACAAGCCCTCAGGACACACCGTGCCCACCTCGTCTGTTACGCGGCCTCAACTCCCGAGACCTGCAGAACTGGAAGGAAACAAAGCAGCTGCTATTCCCTTGGCGAACCCCAGTACTGGTTGCGCCACGCATACCATTTTTTTTTTTTTTTTTTCTTTTTTAAACGCATACAATTGCGAAACCAACTGTCGCAAGTACGCCACCCTTGGCCCCAGGATTAGCAAACCAACTATTAATCGAATTCTCCACCAACTGATAGTCAGAATGACAGCACACCTTCCTCTTGGAAAAACTGCCAACCTCCCCAACCCGACTACTACCACCGATTGGAAGCGCTACCCCACAATGCCCAACCAGAAAACCAACTGGACCCGCTGCATCCGAGTACCGCAGCTACGTTCCATCAGGCACTACCTTACCCAGCCACAATCCGCGGCCACTAAATCGCCGTAAGAAAAAACCTCCTACACCATCAGATCGTCATTGATCTCCTTCGTGACCACACACAAATGATCCGATGGCTGCACCCTTGGCGCAGCCATCGCCAGCCGTCCAGCAGACACGCCCCCCAGCGGCGTAACTCTGCACCCGTGGTTCGACCGCCCCTGCAAAGACTGCACCGCCTGAAACCGCACCGTCTTAGCTGACCTAACTGCCTCTATCGCAGCCCATAGGACCACACCATTACCCACGAATCCTACCTCTCTGACCATAACATCAAACTTTATCCCCCACAAACTGTATCACTGGCGTTGGACCCTCAGTCTTCGCCTGCGCCAACAGGCCCAAAAGAGTATCCACCACCATCTGCAATGAAACAAACAACCTCAACGAATCATCAACCCGCCAACCCGATGTAAAGAGAATGAACCTATAATGAATAAGAGGTGTAAGCTGGGACACACCACGCACAAACCACTCCACAAAGAAATAACCGCCCCCAACGGAACATAAAATGGGACAAAACCCATTAGCCCCCACCGATCAGCATAATAATAACTCCCCTCCCCACCGCAGCACCAGAACTGCTAGCTAGCAGGGTGGACCAGTAACAACCTAAATGCCGCCTCCAAATCCACCTTTGCCATCAATGCTCCACGGCTCACCGCCTTTACCAAATCCCACCCTCTGTCCAACGACACATAATAAACCGCCGACAATTCTGGAGCCAAGCAGGCATACACCGATGACTCCTCCAGATAAGATACGTTTTGAACAAGCCGAAATATATACATCTATATACAGCTCATTTCCGGCACTACCCACCAACAGAGAAACCCAATCATGACAAGGAGGGCCCCGAATGGCCCACCCATCCTGCCCAAAGCCACGTCCTGACCCCTCTTTCCACTGACAACCACCAGGTGTCCCCTCGCCCAGCACAAACTTCCAATAAGGAGGCAAAGATCCACCAATATAAATAGAAAGACGCAGAATTACTATGTTCCTTACCACAACCCAACACGTATGCTTAAGACAACCGTCCGCGCCAAATCTGCACCACCCATCATTCTATTCCCCCCAAAAAACCCTCATCGACCGTGTCGCCGGGGTTCCACGCCCCGAACAGCCAACTACCCCCCAAAAGGGGGGGGGCTGACTAGGAGCCGCCATCCACTGCAGCCATAAGGATGTGCCCGTATGCTCCTACCGCATACTGGCACGCAACACCTTCCCTTGCTGAAATTACACGGCGTACTGAAGCCAGACTAAACCGCCATATGACCTAAACAAGCCACCCCAAATGGATCCATATAACCGAACCATGCCGAACCAATTACCCAATTCCTTCCCCCGATACCCTTGCCAAAAACGCAAATGCCCGCAGCCACGTTGCAAATGTACGAGGGGTGAGCCTCCACCGGCGCTCCCCTCCCTCTACTTATCCTTCCTGGAATCACTTGGCTTAACCTAATCCAGGTGAAACTGTTCCAGGGGGAGCAGCGAAACTATTGCTACACGTTCCCCCATTCAAATCTTATCCCTCACATCCTCCAGCAAGTGAGCCCCCCCCCAGCGGGCCTTTGAAGCACCCATAACTCTCACACTTGACCACTGTCAGCCCAATGCACCACCTCATCCCCCTCTTCACTCCTCACCACTCACTCTGTCACAGCCCTTGCCGCCTCTGCCCGAAAATGCTCCCCTGCCGCCTCATGCGCCCTCACTCTGCCTGCCGCACCTGCGCCTATTACCCACCGTTCCCGTCCATGCCGCCGGCGGTGCATGCGCACTCTCCACAACCGTATACACCACTGCAGTAAACCCCATACCTTGTCAAAACACAAACCCACTTGGCGCTGCCGTGTCCGCAGCCGCCCCCCCCACCAACTGCGCCCCAACCCTGCCGAATCCACGGCCGTCTCACCCGACCGCGACCCGGCGTATCCCGGAATAAAAGTCACGCCATCCAGACGTCTGATTCTTCCGTCGCTGCTTCCTCCTCCTCCTCGCTGGAGCCGACCGCCTCTGGCTCATGTAATGCAGACGCCGCCGAAGCGCTGCCACCACCACGGCCGTCCTCCTGGTACGCCGCGTGGGCACCATCCTCCAAGCTCCATCTTCTGTCCCGCGGCGACAACCCCGGAAACCATCCTGACCCACGGGCTGCCACCGCGGGCCTCATCTTCTGGCCCGACCCCCCCTGCTGCCTGCAAGGACAGGGGGTACCTGTGGCCCGACCTGCTGCCAGCAGACTCCCATCCAGAGCCGCCAGCCTCCTGCCCACCTGGGCCCAGAAGGCATCCGTCCGCCGGGTCCTCGCCCCCCTGGGGGAGACCGCCGCTGCCGGGAGCTGCACGCCTGCTCTGGGTGACCAGGCGGGGACCGCAGGGTCCCCGCCGTCACCCCCACGTACCGACGCCTCCCGGGCATCCGTCGCACCAGGCTCGCCTGCCCTGGTGCCGGACCCCTTGCTGGCTGCAGCCCCCCGGCCACCCCCCCTCCACCCACGGGGGAAGGGGGGTAACGCTGGCCTCCGTCCTCGCCGGGCGCTCTCCTGGCCAGGAGCCGCCGCATCCAGCCCTCCTGGGCCCCATGAAAGCCTCTGTCCGCTGGGCCCTCCCCCTCCTGGGGGAGACCGCCGCGGCCGGGAGCTGCAACCTGATCTGGGTGACCAAGCAGAAACCGCAGGGCCCCTGCCGTCACCCCCACTCACCGACGCCTCCTGGGCACCCGTCGCCCCAGGCCCGCCTGCCCTGGTGCCGGACCCACCACTGGCTGCAGCTCCGCGGCCCCCCCCACCGTCCGCGAGGGGTAAAGCTGGCCTCTGTCACCGCCGGGCACTCTCCCCGTCCGGGAGCCGCCGCATCCAGCAATCCAGGCCGCGGCTCGGACCGGAAATAGGCCGCAGACAAGCCACGCCCCCCTCCCGGCTGCCGCGGCCCGGACGGAGATTCCTCCCGCGGCCGGAGCAGCAGCTGAGTACTGCCCTGCCCACGTCCTACCGCGGAGGGTCCCCGAAGGGGCTCTCACATCTCCTCCTCGCTCCCCCCGCACACGGCAAGTACCTGAGATATGAGGGAGGGGGGACGCCGCCCGCAGCTGACAGGGGAGCGAGGGGAAAGTGCCAACAGGTTAACCCCCAGCAGCCAAGGCGTGGGACCGCGCTGCCAGGGGCCCGTGCACTGCCATGATGAATTCGCTGGTCCCGGGTAGCAGCCATCCTGTCGCACGTCCGGATCGTTCCATATCCGGAAGTCTGGTGATGTGAGGGGCTGGGGAACCTCCATTATGACGTCCTTGTACAGATCTTTGTGTCCTTCTAAATACTCCCACTCCTCCATGGAGAAATAGAAGGTGACGTCCTGACACCTTATAGGAACCTCTCCAGTCAGATCGTTCCATATCCGGAAGTCAAGAGAGAGGGGGTAAGTCAAAGTCCTTTACTTACACCCCTCAACTGTCCCACCTCTTCCTCCAGGGAACTCCTCCTACCCACCAATCCCTCTATTCTGCCTTATAAACAAACCATTCCTGTTTCCATTAACCCCATCACTCCTTCCCTTCCCTCTAGTCATGTCGCCCCTCCACCCTATGGGTTCCATGGCTTTCTCAGCAAGGCGTTACATTGGCAGAACAAGACAAATGAAGCTCACTTTTCATGTCCTATATCTAAAATATTCTGGTTATTTCGTTCTCACTGAATGCCTGATTGGATAAACCTACCTTTTTATAGTCATAAATGGGTCTGGTTATATAAGAAGAATTACTTACACCTTAGGGATCCTTACAGAATTGGGTTTTCTATCTATATAGAGTGTCTTTCACCTGTATAAAACTCAAGTCTAATTCAAGTGTCCAGTACTTCCTTGACATTTAGGTGTCTTCACATGTCAGGAGACTATGGTACATGTGTACAGTACAGATATTTAAAGAAAAGTATACTGTATTCTTAAGTCAAATGTGGTCTAAACTCACAAGTATCACCCCTCTTCTATGTATGAAAGAGGTTCTCGATGCTAGATATCAATTATTAAAACATTTCTTGAGGCAGACTTGCAGTAAATGCTAATTAATAATTTAGCTGTGTAAATCCCTTTCATATACTCAAAAGCTAAAACATTAATGGCATTGGCTATGCTTTAAGTGCTGAAAGTTTGTTCATCTATGACAATTGTCCTTCTTTTGTTTTTCTATTATCTGTGCTTCGTGATAAGTGTACACACTCATACACTTATGGTTGCTTGTATAGCACCAACACATTCAACAGAACTTTCCAGAAAATAATATATGTTTGTACAGTGTTAACCAGTAGATAGAAAAAAATAATTAAAAAAAATTGAGAGTCCTTAATGGTTTATATCTTTTAATGGGCAACTGAATAGGTGGACAATAAATAGAAAGCTCCAAACTACTTAATATCTTCATCAGGCATAGTATAATGATACACAATATCTAAATGGTTAAATATTTATTCACAACAAGACATAGGAATAGTGCAGTAAATATGAAAAGCAATGTGAAGCAGAGCTATCAATATTGGAAATGGAGCCGCAAATATTGGAGCAAGTTCATGGATAAGGAGTCTTAAGAGTCTTAATGTTTTATTGTTATTGTGTGTGCGTGTGTGTGTGTGTGTGTGTGTGCGTGTGTGCGTGTGTGCGTGTGTGTGTGTGTGTGTGTGCATATATATGAAGAACTAGCTGTACTACCCGGCTTCGCCCGGGTTAATAACTGTTGTTAACAAAATAGAATGTATTAACATTCCCGGGATAGAATGTATAAATCGAATGTATTAACGCCCGGATAGTAACTGTCTCTCTGTTTCTCTCCCATTCTCTTTCTGTCTCCCCCTCTGTATATATCTCTCTGTCTCTCTCTTTCTCTTTGTCTGTCTGTCTCTTTCCCTGTCTGTCTCTGACTATCTTTGGCTCTTTCTCCGTCTGTCTTAATCTCCTTCCCTGTCTGTCTGTCTATCTATCTCTGTCACTTTCCCTGTCTGTCTCTTTCCCTGTCTGTCTCTTTCTCTTTCCCTCTCTTTCCCTGTCTGTCTCTTTCCCTCTCTTTCCCTGTCTGTTTCTTTCCCTCTGTCTCTTTCCCTGTGTCTGTCTCTTTGTCTGTCTTTGTCTGTCTCTTACCCTGTCTCTTTCGTTCTCTTTCCCTGTCTGTCTGTTTCCCTGTTTCTGTCTCTGTCTCTTTGTCTGTGTCTGTCTCTTTACCTGTCTGTGTCTGTCTCTAAACCTGTCTCTCTCTTTCCCTCTCTTTCCCTGTCAGTCTGTCTCTTTGTCTGTGTCTGTCTCTTTGTGTCTGTCTCTTACCCTGTCTATGTCTGTTTCTTTCCCTGTCTGTGTCTGCCTCTTTCCCTGTCTGTGTCTGTCTCTTTCCCTGGCTGCATTGTGACACGCCAACATTCCATATGAGGGCGTGGTTGTGCATTCTTCTGAAGTTCTGGCTGCACTGTAGCTCCCAGCTCCATTCGCTTTAATGGAGGCAGGTTTTTTGGCGAATAACTGTAAAGTGCGGGGTTAAAATTTCCCCTCAAAACATAGCCTATGACGCTCTCGGGGTCCAGAAGTGTGAGTGTGCAAAATTTTGTGGCTGTAGCTGCGACGGTGCAGATGCCAATCCCGGACATACACACATACATACACACATTCAGCTTTATATATTAGATAGCACAATAGTGGATATTAGTACAGGATGGGACATTGCTACAAGAAGAGGACCAGCATGGACACATTAGTAAAACAGGACAAGGATAGGCAAATTACTACCGGATGGGGACAAGGATGGGCACATTATTACAGGATTGAGACAAGGATGGGGACATTACCACAGGATGGGAACAAGGATGGGCACATTACTAAAGGATGAGAACAAGAATGGGCACATTACTACAAGATGAGGACCAGGATGGGCACATTACAACATGAGGAAAGGACTGGCACATTACTACAAGAGGACAAGGATGGCCGCATTACTACAGGTCGGGCACATTACTACAAGGGGACAAGAATGGGCACAGTACTACAGGATGGGAACAATGATGGGCAAATTACTACAGGATGGGGACAAGTATGGGCACATTACTACAAGATGGGGACAAGGATGGGCACATTACTACAGGATGGGCACAAGTATGAGCACATTACTGCAAGATTATAATAATAATAATAATAATAATAATTTTATTCATTTATATAGCGCTATTAATTCCACAGCGCTTTACATACATTGGCAATGCTGTCCCCATTGGGGCTCACAATCTAGAGTCCCTAATCTGTATGTCTTTGGAGTGTGGGAGGAAACCGGAGTACCCGGAGGAAACCCACGCAAACACGGGGAGAACATACAAACTCCTTGCAGATAGTGTCCTTGGTGGGATTTGAACCCAGGACCCCAGCGCTGCAAGACTGCAGTGCTAACCACTGAGCCACCGTGCCGCCCTGGGCAGATGGGAACAAGAATGGGCACATTACTACAGGATGGGGACAAAGTTGGGCACATTATTACAGGATGGAGACAAGGATGGGGCACATTACTACCAGGGGATAAGGATGGGTAAATTACTACAGGATGGGGACAAAGATGGGCACAATTCCACAGGATGGGGACCAGAATGGGCACATTACCTTACCACAGGATGAGGACAAGGAAGAACACATTACTACAGGATTGAGGCAAGAATAGGGACAAAAATAGGGCACATTACTACAAGGGGGCAAGGATGGGCACATTACTACAAGTGGACAAGGATGGGCACATTACTATAGGATGGGAACAAGGATGGGCACATTACTACAGGATGGGGAACATTACTAGAGGATGAGCACAAGAATGGGAACATTACTACAAGGGGACAAGGATGGGCACATTACTACAGGATGGGGACCATATTGTCCCATTACTACAGAATGAGGACAAGGATGGGCATATTACTACAGGATGGGGTACAAGGATAGGGACAAGAATGGGGCACATCACTACAAGGGGACAAGGATGGGTACATTGCTACAGAATGGTGACCAGGATAGTGCACATTACTACATGAAGGGGATCAGGATGGGAGACATTACTAAAAGATGAGGACCAGGATGGGAACATTACTACAAGATATTGTCCAAAATCCCTACATGGTGCTTATTGTAAAACTATATTACTTACAGAAAGGGGATAAAATGTAAAGCAAAATAAAAAATAAAGCATGACTTTTTTACCATTAAAATATTTTTTTTTAAAATATATATATATATATATATATATATATATAAAAGTGCATGTTTGTTGTAATAAACGAGCGAGAAATGTTCAAAAACAGTGATCCAAAGGTGTATAGAAAAAACTACAGTACCAGTAAAAATGTAACTTTGTCCTGCAAAGAGGACGGCGCCCCAAATAATTCTTTTACTATGCGCGCCCCATATACCCAGCCCAAGTTTAAGACCCCTGATCTAAAGTATCTTTGGTCTGCCAATAGACTCAATCCTCATCCAGCTCAGTAGTCACTTTTCTTCCTTCAGTTTGACTTGACCCTCACCTATTGTCTAACCAGAAAGAAAGCTAGGCTGATGATCTCTCCATTTCTCTAATCTGAATAACATCTCTGAAAAAACTCTCATATAAGAACCTAAACATATTCCTGCTCCTATCTCTTATTCAGCTAATTCTACACCAAAAAGATGATCTCTCATCTCTAAGGGGTGCTTCACACACAGCGAGCTCGCTGCCGAGATCGCTGCTGAGTCACGCTTTTTGTGACGCAGCAGTGACCTCATTAGCGATCTCGCTGTGTGTGACAATGAGCAGCGATCTGGCCCCTGCTGCGAGATCGCTGCTCGTTACACACAGCCCTGGTTCGTTTTCTTCAAAGGCGCTCTCCCGCTGTGACACACAGATCGCTGTGTGTGACAGCGAGAGAGCGACAAATGAAGCGAGCAGGGAGCAGGAGCCGGCGTCTGACAGCTGAGGTAAGCTTGTAACCAAGATAAACATCGGGTAACCAAGGTGGTTACCCGATATTTACCTTAGTTACCAGCCTCTGCAGCTCTCACGCTGCCTGTGCTGCCGGCTCCGGCTCTCTGCACATGTAGCTGCATTACACATCGGGTTAATTAACCCGATGTGTACAGCAGCTAGGAGAGCAAGGAGCCAGCGCTCAGTGTGCGCGGCTCCTGCTCCCTGCACACACAGCTAAGCGGTGTGCGCTGGTAACTAATGTAAACATCGGGTAACCATACCAGATGTTTACCTTAGTTACCAGTCTCCGCAGCTTCCAGACGGCGGCTCCGTGCAAGCGCAGCGTCGCTTGCACGTCGCTGCTGGCTGGAGGCTGTTCACTGGTCGCTGGTGAGATCTGCCTGTTTGACAGCTCACCAGCGACCATGTAGCGATGCAACAGCGATCCTGACCAGGTCAGATCGCTGGTCAGATCGCTGCTGCATCGCTAAGTGTGAAGGTACCCTAAAGCACTTCTCCAGAAGATCTTAGCTTTATCCAGGGCTGGCATTAAGGGTGAGTAAACTGGGCAAACCCCCTAGGGCCCTCATCCCCAAGAGGACCCCCTGCAGTTGCAATTCAGAGGGTCAGTCATCTGGGGCCCTCCTGGAGCAACCACCACTTATATCTTGGTAACATTAATTGAGGTTGTGAAAATTCTTATGCCTGTATTCACATCTTCTTTACCCGCACCTCAGTGGCTACATTGGGACAACATTTTGGTGCCCACCTCAAATAACTGAATATCACTGAAAATGGTGTCAGATAAATCACACAGTCTGCATCATTACTACATCATTACAGTGACTAACAACGTTAGCACATACTGTATGCCCAAATCATGTTTTCCAGGGTTTCAGACTTATGCCCCGACGGAGCCACTGAAGTGAAGGTAAAACACGATGTCAACTTATCCTTAGGCATAAGGATTGCCACAGTCACAATAAATGTTAACTTAATCTGCTTGTATACCAAGTCAAGAGATGTAATAGATAAATTGTATGATGGAAGTATACACAAAGATCGGAAGCTAGAGAACAACAATTAATGATACACTTAATTAATACACTCATCATGAAATACAATTTTTTATTAATTCGGCATTAGCAGGTAAAAAGTCGAAGCCAACTCGTGCTTGCATTTTGCCAACACTCTCTCGAAGCACCCATGCTCTCTCAAGGCCTCCTGAGAAAAATCCATTCTTCCCCATTTGTAGTAATGTGCCCCATTTTTGAGGGCCAAATATGTTAGATAACCCTCAAAAGTGATGCCATTTTAAAAAGTGCTGTCAGAAACATTGTAATCTTTCAGGTGCTTCATAAAAATTAATGCAAAGTGGAAAGAAATAATGCATTTTCTTTCACTAACTTGTTGTTTTAAGTTGAAAATTTTCATTTCCACAAGGGATGATAGGAGAAAATAGACAATTTTTATGCAATTACTCCTGATCGTGGCAATATGTGGTCGGAATTTACTGTTTCGGCAGGGCTTGCAAAAGAAGGAGCACTATTTGATTTTTAGAAATCAAATTTGGCTGGAATAGATTGCAGATTCCATGTCATATTTGCAGATGCCCTAAAATGACAGAAAAGCAGGAAACTGCCAAAAGTGATCCCATTTAAGAAATTACAGGTGTTGTGACTAATTTTACCGAACAAGCATGTCCAGAAATTAAAAGGCAGTGGACATTGCATAGTGAACATTGTCAATATGCCACTTTGGTGGCCATTACCCTGTATCCAGCCTGTGCTTCTGAATACAGACATGCACCCTGTAAATTATTAGGTGGGTTTAACGAGCAACAGAGATGCCATACATGCCATAAGCGCAGAATTGGCACACTGAAAAATAGTGATGCAGATGCAGCCTCCAGCTGTCTGCTTTATCTGCTCTGTGTATCAAAATACAGGTGACCCTACGCCATTTTTTCCAATTATATATTTATTTTTACACTACATGAGGACCCAGACAGCTAGTATGAGGGCAACTAATCATAGATCGTGGCAGTCTGACTGCAACCAATCACAGACGCTGTCACAGAGAGTGGGAGGGAACAGATAACACAAGAGATAGGTGTTCAGTTGCCGCGCCAAAAGATCACTTCTTGCAGATGTTCAGATTAATGTCACTTTATTAACGTACAGGTCAACGCGTTTCTGGAGCATCTGCCCCCTTCATCAGGACCACCAAGCACAGGAATAACATTAATGTTATTCCTGTGCTTGGTGGTCCTGATGAAGGGGGCAGATGCTCCAGAAACGCGTTGACCTGTACGTTAATAAAGTGACATTAATCTGAACATCTGCAAGAAGTGATCTTTTGGCGCGGCAACTGAACACCTATCTCTTGTGTTATCTGTTATCTGCTACTACGGGTGGCTGCAGCCTGGGATCCATTTTACATGCGTGTATAGTGGTTGTGACTATCACAACTACATTTGGTGAGTATTCTTACTCCCCCCTCCCTACCCCTTACATATTGGGGTAAAACCCTATGTGCGCTTGTTTCTCCACAGCTCTTTCTCTACATAGAGAGTGGGAGGGGGAAGTAGTAAAAATTCATGAGATTTAATGAGCGGACCAGGAAGCAGTATGACAGCCGCGCGTAAAATCGGTAAGTATAATTGCCCTGCTTTAATCCCCATTTTGATTCATTTTGCAGCCCCTTAGCCCTGACTATCACTATTTTATAACCCTTCAGTTCAGGTGACTAAAGGCCTCTTTACACGTAACGACATCGCTAACGAGATATTGCTGGGGTCATGGAATTAGTGCCGCACATCCGGCCTCGTTAGCGACGTCGTTGCGTGTGACACCTACGAGCGATTGCTAATGAGCCGAAAAACCGCAAAAATCGTTGATTGTTGACACATCGTTCCTTTCCCAAATATCGTTGCTCATTTTGGACACAGGTTGTTCGTCGTTCCTAAGGCAGCACACATCGCTACGTGTGACACCCCGGGAATGACGAACAACAGGGTTCCTATGTCCTCCGGCAACGAGGTTGGAGTGACGTTAATGCGGCTGCTCTCCGCCCCTCCGCTTCTATTGGTGGCCCGCTGTGTGACATCGCTGTGATGCCGCACAAACCTCCCCCTTAAAAAAGAGTTTGTTCGCCGGCCACAGCGATATCGTTAGGAAGGTATGTGCATGTGACGCATACTAGCAATATTGTTCGCCACGGGCAGCGATTTGCCCATGACGTATGCACGGCGGGGGCGGGTGCGATCGCTAGCGACATTGCTAACGATGTTGCAGCATGTAAAGCGGCCTTTAGACTTATATGGGGTTCAGAGTCCAAGGTCAAGTCCGATATCGCAATTGCCTTATTTTTTTTTAGTCTGGCTGGACACACCTAAGCCGAACATCTGCAGGTTTACCTATCTCTAGTCTAGCCTCCATAAGTGGTAGATGGAGAGGCAGAACCTCGAGATTGTGGTGGAAAGCAATTAGGTGAAAGAGGAAACTCCCTCCATCTCATAAGCATTTAAATACCAAAATTTTGTAATATAAATTAACAGAGAATTCTGCTTCTTTTTCTGACAGGACTGATCAATAATTTTCAACATACCCAGTTGACAGGTAAAATCATTTAGTGAAGACAGATTTTGCCATTACAAGATAGATTGCAGTTGCTACAGATAAGATTCTATGTAGATGGGAGGGCTGAGGAGAAGAAAGGCTATGTTTTTCCATTGTGCTTGCAGCGTTTTTTAGCTACGGATTTGCCTTGGTTTTATGGAAATCCATGCTAATGAAACGCTGCTTCTGACAGTCCCAGCAAAGTCTGTGAGATTTCTGAAATCTCATGCACACATACAAATCACCCCCAGGATTTTCCTGACGGTTTTGTGAGCCACCTCCGGTTTTACTGCGTTATGAAAAGAATGAACATGTCAATTCTTTTCAACACTTTTGCCACGGTTTTTCACCCTAGTGATGGGGGGTCTAAGCAGGTTGATAAAAAACCCAGTTCCAGCCCGGAATTGATCCAGGGTATTTGTCCGGCACTTAAATGATGGTGGGGATAGGGGGATTGGAGCAGGCGTGGTATATTTACCGAATCACCGGCTGTACGCTCCCATGGCTCCTCCACGTCCCAGGCTGCTCATTACATTCATGACATATTCACTGCTTTCATCTGTGATTGGTTGCACTCAGACGTGCCCCCAGCCTGAGTGACAGCCTCTGACTGCAACCAATCACAGATGGTCTGCGGGTCTATTGTAGAGAGAACGAATGAGTCGCTTATTCAGCAGTGACATCACTCAGGCTATTTACGGTCACAGGTATCGCCAGCTGTGACCGGAAATCACCTGAGTGAAGTGACCGCTGATGGTGTGTCTCATTTATACTCTAGAGCTCACAGTGGGCAGTCCTGTCCTGCTCGCTGTGATATTCAGATGTAGCAGAGCTGAATCATCGTGGGACCTTATGTGGATTACATTGGACCTGCAGGGGTGTGATTATGGGGTTAATAAAGTGGTAAAAAAGGGTGTTTTTTGTATCTTACGTCAAAGAATGGACTTTTTCGGTGTTTGTGTTTATGTCTTTTCACTTATTACAGATTGGTGATGGGGGTGTCTCATAGACACCTGCCATTACCAATCTAGGGCTTAGTCGCAGCTGTAGACGGCGATTAGAAACTGTCATCTCCTATCTCTGTAATGTGAAAGTCAGTCTTCACTGAATACAGATTGTACGTGTGAATTGAGAATTTTGACAATGATTAAGGAGTCCTGATCGTGAAAGAAGCAAATGTCTCTGAGAAGATATATTACAAAGTTGCTTATTTTCAAGTGTACTATTGATTTCTGAAATAAATATTAAAACAAGCAAGTGGCAGCACTTCGGAAGAGCAACTGGGGCATACAACTTTCAAAGAAGGTTTTGAAGAGCATTTAAGACATTTATACCCAGCCGATAGATTCCCTTTTAATCATTTTTTGGCTCTTCAGAGAACCTTATAACGGGATTAGCAGTAGACCAGCTGCTAAGAAAACCATAACTATTTTCAGGAAAAAAAAAATAAAAATAAAAAAATAAAAAAAAAAAAAAAAAAATATATATATATATATATATATATATATATATATATATATATATAAATATACATACAATGCCTTGTGAAATATTCGGCCCCCTTGAATTTTTCAACCTTTTCCCACATTTCAGCCTTCAAACATAAAGATAAAAATTTTAAATTTTATGGTGAAGAATCAACAACAAGCGGGACACAATTGTGAAGGTAAACGATATTTATTGCTTATATTAAATTTTTGTAAAAGATAAAAAACTGAAAATTGGGGCGTGCAATATTATTCAACCCCTTTACTTTCAGTGCAGCAAACTCACTCCAGAAGTTCATTGAGGATCTCTGAATGATCTAATGTTGTCCTAAATGACTGATGATGATAAATATAATCCATTTGTGTGTAATCAAGTCTCTGTGAAAATGCATGAGCTCTGTGATAGTCTCATTGTTCTATTTAAAGCACAGATAGCATCATGAAGACCAAGGAACAAAATAGGCAGGTCCGTAATACTGTTGTGGAGATGTTTAAAGCCGGATTTGGTTGCAAAAAGATTTCCAAAACTTTAAACATCCCAAGAAGCAGTGTGCAAGCGATCATGTTGAAATGGAAGGAGTATCATACCACTGCAAATCTACCAAGACCCGGCCGTCCCTCAAAAATTTCATCTCAAACAAGGAGAAGACTGACCAGAGATGCAGCCAAGAGGCCCATGATCACTCTGGATGAACTGCAGAGATCTACAGCTGAGGTGGGAGTCTGTCCATAGGAAAACAATCAGTCGTACACTGCACAAATCTGGCTTTTATGGAAGGGTGGCAAGAAGAAAGCCATTTCTCAAAGATATCCATAAAACGTGTCGTTTAAAGGTTGCCACAAGCCACCTAGGAGACACACCAAACATGTGGAAGAAGGTGCTCTAGTCAGATGAAAGCAAAATTAAACTATTTGGGCACAATGCCAAACAATATGTTTGGTGTAAAAGCAACACAGCTTATAATCCTGAACACACCATCCCCACTGTCAAACATGGTGGTGTATATATGCAGCCAAGCAATAGTGTAACAATGTGGTAACAATTAAAATATAACCTTTATTGGTTAATGATTAAAAATATCAAACCACACAACAAATACGGTTGTAGAAAACAACCAAAATGAAATGGAGCAGATGTAAGGCTCCTAGTATCACCATGGAAGGACAAACTTCACACGGGGGGGGGGCAGGGGGACCTCCCACCACGGTGATAGAAATGAAGACAACACTAGACAAGTTGTCAAATACATAGAACTGAGTTATATACAAAAGACAGTAGGGTCATATAGACAAAGCTCATGAAGATATATAAAGAAAACTTTAGTTGTCCAATATATAGAGGGGGGGCCAATTCATAACAGCCTCACAGTACCCCTCAATTGGCAACCATCTGACCTGATATGCTCTTAGATCTCTCAACGCGTTTCATAATATGCTTATTCCTCAGGGGACTATGGTCAAAAGAGAGCTGCAATAATAAACAAGAAGGTCAAGATGCAATTTAAGTACCAATATAACAAAAGAGAACGTATATTTCCAAAAGAATCCACATGTTTTTACCTTCAGTAAAGCAGACCTCCAGCATGTTGTGTCTAGGCCTTGGCATACAGCACCAGACTTTCAAATCCCCCACCCTTAAATATCCTGTGGGTGTATAGGGGAACGCCCCTATTATGTTAATGGGGCTAATGATAATTATCCACCATATGTAGGGAGGCAATCCTACCTTCGGGATATAGACGCCCCTAGAGTGTATGGGCGGAGATACACTCCTATTGTTCCTCCCTTAACACTCCCCCCCATAGAGGAGCAGGGCTTTCCCCGCGATCACGTCACGGAGGCACCGCCCACCCCTGATACACGCCGACGTGGGCATAGCCAGGCTACGCCCTACACACTGACACCCAGCCAGCCGCTTGTCACTAGGCGGCGTATATGTAACGCGACACACATCCGGTCGCATAGTATTGCCTCACCACCATGCTGAAGGATCACATGCACGAACAGCGTAATATCCGGTCACGCGGCCGCGCACGTGATCCGGTGACCATGGAAGCGCTGGACGCACATCGGCCAGAGGATCACGCGCGCGAGCCACGCAATATCCGGTCACGCGACTATGCATATAATCCGGCGACCATAGGAGCGCTGGACGCACATCGGGCAGAGTATCACATGCGCGAGCAGCGTAATATCCGGTCACGCGGCCGCGCACGTGATCCGGTGACCATGGAAGCGCTGGACGCACATCGGCCAGAGGACCACGTGCGCGAGCAACGCAATGTCCGGTCACGTTGCTATGCAAATGATCCGGCGACCATGGAAGCGCTGGCCGCACATCGGGCAGAGTATCACGTGTGCGAGCAGCGCAATATCCGGTCACACAGCCGGACAAGTAAACCGGTGACCATAGAAACGCTGGACGCACATCGGCTAAAGGGGCAAGTGCACGAGCAGCGCAATATCCGGTCACCCGGCCGTGTGAATGATCTGGTGACCATAGTAACGCCGGACGCCCCACGGGCATCACCCACCCACAATGCGTACCGCCCCACACTGATCACGCGGCCGTACACAAGGCCACGTGATATTAAAGGAGGGCATAGGACCCGATGAGGAGGTGCCGCCCACAACACTAACCTATAAACAAAGACGCTATTAACTATCAAAACGAAGAAAGCTACAAAAAGGCAGTTTGTCACATGTAAGACCACTGTCAATAGCCCATGTTAGATGTAGGACCGCACTATTGTGTTGAAAAACCATGACTATATATGGCACAGCTCATACTCAAGAGATAGCATAATTCGAGTAGTAACCGGCTAAAGTTGTATAGATGCAACACACTACTAACTAATGCCACATGCTAAGGTCATGCAAGGTATAGGATGGGGGCAGAGAAGGGGTGGAGTCGAAGTGGGATAAGGGGGGGGGTGGCAGTGGCTGGCAAGCCTCAATGTTATAAGGGCTGAAGAGATATACAAGCCCCAAACGGGGAGAAGGTAAAATATATACGTTAACTAAGGTTGTCCTACCAACGAAACCCATATAGGGTAGACATATAGATCGGATTAGGGCAGGCATCCACACAAGTCCCGTGACCAAGGGCACGGGAAAAGAAGCTAAGGGGATGGAAAGTGAAAAAATCGAAAAAACAAATGTTGAGAAGGCCATGATTCCTAAAATAATCCCTGATATGGCCCTAAGAGGCTCCTAACTACCGACGGAGTGTAACAACACTTTAAGGTACCGGGTGCCCCCGTTCCACGGTGGCTGTCCCTAGGAGTCCCTCGCTGGCCCTAAAGGACTATAAAAAGCATCCAAAAGTAAGAATCTCATTGAGGCCTAATGGGGTCTGTGTCCTGAGAGTATGGATCCATCTGCATTCCCGTTGGAGAATCCTACTATCCCAATCCCCACCCCGGGCCAGATAATTAATGAGATCAATGCCCATAAATGTAAGGCCGGAGATATTCCCATTGTGTACCATTTCTACATGTTTGGCCAAAGGGGTGTCTCTTTTGTTGGCTATATCACGAAGGTGTTCCCCGACACGCCTCCTGAACTCTCTACTTGTTTTGCCCACATATTCAAGACTGCAGCTACATCTTGCCTTATATATTACACCTCTCGAGCGGCAGTTAATGAACGCTCTAATCTGAAAAGACTCCCCTGTTACGGAGCTCGAGAAGCTTTTACCAGTCTGAATGTGTGGGCAAGCGACACAGCCACTACATTTGTAACATCCTTTAAGGTCCGAATGCAACCAACTGATTTCCTTAGGACGTACAAAGTGGCTGTGAACGATCCTATCACCGATGGAGCGACCCCGCCGATAGGTGCACTTAGGAAGGGTTCCCACTATATCACCAATATCTACATCCATTTTCAGGATAGCCCAGTGTCGCTCGAGAATCCTGCGTACTTCTATGGAGCAGTTGTTAAAAGTGGTGATAAAGCGGAACTTACCATCCATTATCTCCTCCTTCTTTGGTGAAGGGACTAGTAGGCTTGTCCTGTCCCTCGATAGTGCCGTTTGAAACGCCCGGGAAAGGACCTGATCGGGATAACCTCTTTCTCTAAATCGGCTGCGTAGATCCTCTGCTTGGTGAGAGAAATTCAAGGGGGTCGAACAATTCCTACGTGCCCGCAGGTATTGGCCCTTCGGGATGCCTGCCCTAAGAGGTCTAGGGTGGTTGCTTTCCCAGCGCAGGAGTGAATTCGACGAAGTGGGTTTGCGAAAAGTACTTGTGGCAAGGGTGCCATCTGCCTGTTTTGTGACCAGGATATCCAGGAAAGGGAGCTCCCTCTCATTGCTCTCTGCCGTAAAACAAAGACCAAGGGGGTTCTGATTGATGTCTGAGACAAACTGAAAAAAAGTCTCCTTCGTCCCCCGCCACAGTACGAAAACATCGTCTATGTAGCGGGTCCATAAGACGATACTATTCAAATCATAACTGGAACCCTCCCCAAAAATCAGGTTTTCTTCCCACCAACCCAGGAGCAGATTTGCGTAGGATGGTGCACATGGACAACCCATGGCGGTGCCCCTGAGTTGGTGGAAGAAAAACCCGTCAAATAAAAAGAAATTCCTGGTGAGACAAAACTCGAGCAACCTAAGAAGCCAATCATTATGTTTGAAAAATTGACAGCCACGACCTTTCAAAAAATATTCCACTGCTCTCAGTCCATCACTATGTACAATAGAGGAGTATAACGCCTCCACATCTATTGAACAAAGAATGGTATTTTCATCCAATTCCACATCTTCGATTTTCGTCAGAAAATCTGTAGAGTCCAAGGTAAATGAATTCAAAGCCCCCACAAAAGGTTTAAGAATCTGATCAAGATACGTGCCAATGTTCTGACAAAGGCCTCCAACCCCAGACACAATTGGTCTACCTTTAAGGGGGGAAAGACCTTTGTGAACCTTGGGGAGGCAATAGAAAGTGGCCAGGGTGGGATGTGCAGGAAACAGAAATTCATATTCCTTTTTGTCTATAAGTCTATCCTTCAAGCCCTCGGATAAAATAATTTTGAGTTCAGATTTGAAATCCTTAAGGGGATTACTCGGAAGTTTCTTATAATCATTGTTATCCCGAAGAATAGAAAGACACATCTCCTTATAATGTTCCACATCCTGTACCACAATATTGCCCCCCTTATCTGAACTTTTTATGATGATTGAGCGATCACGTTCAAAAGTCTGGAGGGCCAACATTTCACATTTAGTCAGATTAAACCTCTTGTGTTTCTTTTTGTGAGCCAGAGATTCAAAGTCCCTTGAGACCTGCTCAACAAAAACATCAATGGTAGACTGATCGAATAAGTTAGGAGGCATATGGCTGCTCTTGTTTTTCAAAGTGGTGAAAGGACCTTCACCACCAAGGTTCGGATCAGGGTCCGATAAATGATACAGCAATCGTATATCCCCCAACAAAGTCTCAGGTACCCCCAACTCCTTACTAGCACGTTTTTCTTCTTTTACAAAGTGTTTATGCCATTTAAGCTTCCTGGCAAAAAGATGTAAATCTTTTATGCCGTCAAAGAGTTGGAAGTCTGAGGTGGGAACAAAAGAAAGGCCTTTACTAAGCACACACATCTCTTCGATGGTTAAAGTGCGTGAAGATAGATTCAAGACCTGTGGCTGTCTGTTTGATTAGATGCTCGAGACTGACTTCTCAGATAGTACCCCTGGTCTAAAAAACGAACTCCTGAGTTCTCGTTATGAAAGCCTCTACCCCTTCCTCTTCCCCCTCGGCCGCGCTGTCTCCCTCTAGAGTTCTTATTACGTTTCTCGTTATCCGAAGCCTCAGTGTCTGTGGATGAGAAGTCTGTCTCAAGACCTGCAGGAGTATTCCTAGGTGTGGAAAAAAGATAGGCCCTCCTATCCTTAAACTCCTGCAGGTCTCGTACAAAATATCTGTGTTTACGCTCTTTTAAGTGGTACTGGAACCTTTCTAATTGCCCCTGTAAGGATGTCTCTTTTGAGGCGAAATCTGGTTCACTTGAGAACTTCTTAGTAATCTCAATTTGTTCCTTTAATTGTACCGAAAGAGCAGACAGAGTTATCTTCTCCTCCTCCAATAGAAGCTTCATGAACTGTATAGAACTATTAGTCGCTTCCCTTTCCCACTTATCGAGAAGGGTAGAGTTCTTATATCTCAGGCCTGGGAGAAGAGAAATTCTAAGATGGCGGGGAACTATATCGGCTTTAATGTAGTTTTCAAAACTTTGGACTTCCCACCAGGAGGTGATCTGGTTTTTATAGACTCTGGTGAGTTCCTTAAAAGCAGCCGTGTATGTGGGAGTATATTTAGGTTGTGAAAAACTTTTTTCGGAAAATATTTCCTTAGCTTCCTGAACCCAACTGCCAGTGTCAAGGCCAGTCGTGAGGAAACCTGCCATTCCAATAGTAATAGGCAATTTCAATTAAGATGTCGTATGCTTCACAAATAATATATATGCAGCCAAGCAATAGTGTAACAATGTGGTAACAATTAAAATATAACCTTTATTGGTTAATGATTAAAAATATCAAACCACACAACAAATACGGTTGTAGAAAACAACCAAAACGAAATGGAGCAGATGTAAGGCTCCTAGTATCACCATCGAAGGACAAACTTCACACGGGGGGGGGGGGGGGACCTCCCACCACGGTGATAGAAATGAAGACAACACTAGACAAGTTGTCAAATACATAGAACTGAGTTATATACAAAAGACAGTAGGGTCATATAGACAAAGCTCATGAAGATATATAAAGAAAACTTTAGTTGTCCAATATATAGAGGGGGGGGCCAATTCATAACAGCCTCACAGTACCCCTCAATTGGCAACCATCTGACCTGATATGCTCTTAGACCTCTCAACGCGTTTCATAATATGCTTATTCCTCAGGGGACTATGGTCAAAAGAGAGCTGCAATAATAAACAAGAAGGTCAAGATGCAATTTAAGTACCAATATAACAAAAGAGAACGTATATTTCCAAAATAATCCACATGTTTTTAACTTCAGTAAAGCAGACCTCCAGCATGTTGTGTCTGGGCCTTGGCATACAGCACCAGACTTTCAAATCCCCCACCCTTAAATATCCTGTGGGTGTATAGGGGAACACCCCTATTATGTTAATGGGGCTAATGATAATTATCCACCATATGTAGGGAGGCAATCCTACCCTCGGGATATAGACGCCCCTAGGGTGTATGGGCGGAGATACACTCCTATTGTTCCTCCCTTAACACTCCCTCCCCATAGAGGAGCAGGGCTTTCCCCGCGATCACGTCACGGAGGCACCGCCCACCCCTGATACACGCCGACGTGGGCGTAGCCAGGTTACGCCCTACACACTGACACCCAGCCAGCCGCTTGTCACTAGGCGGCGTATATGTAACGCGACACACATCCGGTCGCATAGTATTGCCTCACCACCATGCTGAAGGATCACATGCACGAACAGCGTAATATCCGGTCACGCGGCCGCGCACATGATCCGGTGACCATGGAAGCGCTGGACGCACATCGGCCAGAGGATCACGCGCACGAGCCACGCAATATCCGGTCACGCGGCTATGCAAATAATCCGGCGACCATGGGAGCGCTGGACGCACATCGGGCAGAGTATCACATGCGCGAGCAGCGTAATATCCGGTCACGCGGCCGCGCACGTGATCCGGTGACCATGGAAGCGCTGGACGCACATCGGCCAGAGGACCACGTGCGCGAGCAACACAATGTCCGGTCACGTGGCTATGCAAATGATCCGGCGACCATGGAAGCGCTGGCCGCACATCGGGCAGAGTATCACGTGTGCGAGCAGCGCGATATCCGGTCACACAGCCGTACAAGTAAACCGGTGACCATAGAAACGCTGGACGCACATCAACTAAAGGGGCAAGTGCATGAGCAGCGCAATATCCGGTCACCCGGCCGTGTGAATGATCTGGTGACCATAGTAACGCCGGACGCCCCACGGGCATCACCCACCCACAATGCGTACCGCCCCACACTGATCACGCGGCCGTACACAAGGCCACGTGATATTAAAGGAGGGCATAGGACCCGATGAGGGGGTGCCGCCCACAACACTAACCTATAAACAAAGACGCTATTAACTATCAAAACGAAGAAAGCTACAAAAAGGCAGTTTGTCACATGTAAGACCACTGTCAATAGCCCATGTTAGATGTAGGACCGCACTATTGTGTTGAAAAACCATGACTATATATGGCACAGCTCATACTCAAGAGATAGCATAATTCGAGTAGTAACCGGCTAAAGTTGTATAGATGCAACACACTACTAACTAATGCCACATGCTAAGGTCATGCAAGGTATGACAAACATGGTGGTGGCAGCATCATGGTTTGGGCCTGCTTTGCTTCAGCAGGGACAGAGAAAATTGATGGGAAGATGGATGGAGCCAAATACAGGACCATTCTTGAAGAAAACCTGTTGGAGTCTGCAAAAGACCTGAGACTGGGACGGAGATTTGTCTTTCAACAAGACAATGATCCCAAACATAAATCAAAATCTACAGTGGAATGGTTCACAAATAAACGTATCCAGGTGTTAGAATGGCCAAGTGAAAGTCCAGACCTTAATCCAATCGAGAATCTATGGAAAGAGCTGAAAACTGCTGTTCACAAACACTCTCCATCCAACCTCACTCAGCTCGAGCTATTTGCAAAGGAAGAATGGGCAAGAATTTCAGTCTATCAATGTGCAAAACTGATAGACACATACCCCAAGCGACTTGCAGCTGTAATCGCAGCAAGAGGTGGCGCTACAAAGTATTAACTTAAAGGGGACAAATAATATTGCACGCCCCAATTTTCAGTTTTTTATTTTTTACAAAAATTTAAAATAAGCAATAAATATCGTTCACCTTCACAATTGTGTCCCACTTGTTGTTGATTCTTCAACATAACATTATAATTTTTATTTTTATGTTTGAAGCCTGAAATGTGGGAAAAATTTGAAAAATTCAAGGGGGACGAATACTTTTGCAAGGCATATATATATATATATATATATATATATGCATATGGACATACAGTATATATATCCATGTGTCAATAATTATGCTCACAAAGTGTATTAATGCATTGAACGCATTTATGCACAGACATTTCTAGTACACTTATAGCTCTTATTTTGCTCGTTTGTATTGTCGTAATTATTATACAGTAAATTGTCATACACTTACCATTAAGAGATCAATACATTTGTTGCTAGTAGTGGTTGTGAGCGGCGCTATTGTGGTCTGCTCATCACCTTCTCGTGAACCACGGACTCCGTGATCTCTGACGTCCAATGATGTCACATCAACTTCCAGTTGACCTGACATCACCGTGGCCGGGCTCATCCTTACTGAGTGACTGGGCCATGGGCGGCGTTTCACTGCTCGTCAGAGCCCGACGTCGCTCCTCCTTGCGGTGCTGTGCAGTGAAGGAGGGAGCAGGGAGATGCTGGGATGTGAGACTGGGGTGTCACTCATGAAGACTGGGGCTGGCTGCGGTGATGTCAGGTCAACTGGAAGTTAACATGACATCACCGGACATCAGAGGTCACGGAGTCCAGGGGTCACGAGAAGGGGATGAGCGGACCACAATAGCGCCACTCATAGGCACTATTGGCAACACAAGGTATTTGAGAGAAACCTTGTTTCTCAAAATAATATCGATGTTCCTTGGAAAAATAACTAGTCAACCACCCCTTTAATTCAGCTCAATTCAACCATTAGAAACACCAGTACCACAATTCACTGCCACCATGCAATGACAGAAATCTTGCTACATTTACTAGTGATGAAGTTTAATCTACTATCTCTTCTATGTGTACTTCCTATTTTATAAAATGTAAAAGCTCTAGTAATCAGGACAAAACATGATATATTTTCTTAGCATTATTTTCTAATTTTTTTTAATTTCTTAATTTCAAAAACTTTTTTTAGAACTTTAATGATATGGTTGTCACTGTATAATGATTGTTTTAGTAAAAGTGTCCTTTAACCAGCTATGACTATACTGTTCTATAAAATCATCTACTGGCAGATTTAATTCATGACTGGTTCACGATCAGCTACTGAACCACTGGCCTTGCAAACATCAGCATTTCCGCTGCATCTATTAAATGCTTCACTGGTTTTAGCTGAGATAGGGATGCATTGCTTTGGTTCTGTTTACAACACCTGAATCTATATAAAAGACTACATACATATAAACATATATATTTATATATACACTCCTCAAGATTGAAATTGCAACACCAAGAGGGAAAAGTCGTGGAAATGACAGTATGAATAGACATGTAAAGTATTTGCAAATGTTGAAAACATGTGACGCGCCCACGGGGTCTTGGGGGTTACTCGTTACCGGGCTGGTGTAGTGATGGGGATGTCACAGGTGCTAGGTCCAGTTCCGTGACCCCGGCGTTGTCAAGAAATGGGGGAGGATGATGGGGATAGTAGTTATTCGTGACGCCACCTGTGGTGTGCAGCTAAAATAGGAGCCGCCGCTGCAAGAGATTTCCTCTGAGGTCAGTTGGTAGCGCAGCTAGGTTGGTACAGCTCTCCACAAGCAGAGCTCATGACCACAGGAAGGTTGGGAGTAGTAGTCCACTGTATTGAAGGAGCGCAGGGCACGGGAAAGATCGGACGACACAGAGGTTGCAGTTAACGTTCTTTATTCACTGAGATGTCACCACCTTTGGACTGCCACACTCCGCTGTCAAGGGCTACAGCTGCCAACGGATAGTTCGGAGGTCAGAACCGGTGTTTCTTTATGTGAGTACTTCCTACTTGCGCTGTGTTGTGTGAGTCCCTGTGAATTGAAGCTACGCTGCGACCGAGTCCTTGGATGGGCTCCGTTCCTGTCCCGTATGGCAGGCAGCGTGAGTTTGTTACTGGTACCGCTCTTTTCTCACGACTCCTGGCTCTATGTGCTGCTGTGCCCCGGGCACTTTGTGTGGACCAGAAGACTTGAAATCCTCTGCCTGATGGATACTGCTGGCGGAACGTGCAGTGCCCACCACCTAGGGATCCGCACCCTGTTCTGTGTGCTCGGTGTGCTGAGTGAGCTATGGCGCAGCTCTCCCCTCAGCGACCGCATTCTCCCCATGTCTCACTTGTTCCCTTGTTTCTGACTAACCGTCACTGACTGAATGTCTGTGTGTGTGTGCGTCGCCTTACTCCCCGTTGTGCAGCTCCACCCCCCGGGTTGCTGAACTAGTGGGTGGGAGCTCCCATACTTTGTTTTGACCATCCAAATGACCCTACCTTAACCCAGTCCCGGTGACAGGGCAACTAACTGTGTGTTTTGGTGGATTGTGGTGGTTTACCGGCAATGACCTCCTTCTTACCCGGGATGAATACTGCACCTCTCGTGAGGTGCAGTACCCCGTGACGACTGAAGCTTCAGGGGCGCCACACATGCACCAAAATAAAAGCACTTACACTCCTTGACATGTTATCAATGAGAATACTGGTTGTCCAAGGAATGCAAATTATCAAGATCTGTTGCTGGCAGCTCTCTTTGAAATTACTGACCAATGTTATCCCAGATATGCTCGATGGGAGACAAGTCTGGAGATGCTGCAGGCCATGGTAGAACATTCAAAGTACCCAGACTGTTCACAGTAGCATGAGTAACATACCATCTGACACATATTTCCATGACCAAACTAATGTAACACCAAGCTTTTAGGGCACCTAGAATGAAGACTAGAGGGGTCCGACTACCATACATTATGCCAACCCACACCATAATCCTGTAATGAAGGCCTCTTCAAAGTGGTGGCCATGTGTACTTCAGACCAATCTCTGGCTATCATTGCATTCAAACAAAAGTGGCATTCATTGCTGAAAAGGCTAGATCTCCATTCACTGTCATCTTGCTCTGCACATTGATAGCCTCTGAGAGCATTGGCATGTGGACAATAGTACACCACGGTAAGGTATTTTGGTACACCCCCCCCATCCCATGTTTTATATTTGTTCATTTCACTAATGTTGATTATTCACAAAAGTTTATTCAAATAGAGCCACAGCCACACCATGATTTACCAGATACATATATGAACAATGAGAACCATATTATTCATAAGGGACTGGATGGGGACTGAGGATAAGTCGTAATAGTTATAGAGCAAAAGAGAAAACACACGACCAAAATCCAAATTGCAAAAGGTGATAATCTTTATTAACACAGGGGTAGGTGCGGGGCGGCACGAAACAAGTGAGGGTACCATCAATCACTGACCAGAGCATACAGACAAAATGTCAAAAAATTTTATGAACTGACATATTGGTCTATCCATAATAATCATATATTTAAAATTGGCAGAGTGATAGATATATGGACATAAGAATCAACCAGGCAGAGCTGTGTCACTATGTAATGGGAGGAAAAAATTAATTCACAATCTTATTTATATGGGTCCCTGATCAGGGCTAAAACACAAGCTAAGGAGATAAAGGTAGGGCAGTGCCATAACCAGGACAATTGCTGTGCTGCATTGGAAATCAGGGAACCAAACTCCCAAACGTCATGTAAATTAATAGACCAGTGGCACACTTTACCTGGAAGATTATGATGGTCAGAGAGAGGTGTCCGTGTCCTTCCTGCCGGCCGTTTCGGCTATGGAGCCTTCGTCAGGGGGTGTGGACAAGTGAGGGGAAGTGTGAGTTAAAAAGGAAGCATCAACCAATCAGTGCCGGTTGACATGATCGTGACGCAGGCAGTATCCAAGGCAGCGTGGGACGCTCCGCGCCAACCGCGCCGCCTCCCGCCTGACAGTTCCGGTCACATGACCGCCACGTGTGCGCATCACGTGGCCACCATGCGAGCAGACGTCACACAGGGAATAAGCGGCGCGGCAGCGCGATGACGTCCACCGCTCCCGGAACGCATGCGCACCATCACTCAAACCTGCAACATGAACAACAGGATTTACACTTGAAATGTGAAGGATGAAATATCATAAGGGGGGGAAATATTAAAATAGCCACTGAATATCACAGTACAAATGTAAATTGATATATAATCACATGTGTAATATCAAAAGCTATAAAATCATTTATATGGAATGTCTAGCAACATGTCATGCTAAAAATAGCCAGACTGTGCATAAAGGGTTACAATATATTATATAAATGGAGAAAAGGGCACGAATGGTCATATTACACCAGAAGGCGAATAACATATATACAGTATCTCTCGTACACAATGTCCAACATGCCAATTGACATGTATGCCTAATGTTTAAATAACAATACTAACACAGATTATTAATAATCATTGCACTTCTTTCTTGGTGTAGTCCCGTTTCTTCATGTAAATATATAGCAACTTCTGATGATGCAAAGTATTCCAACTTCCACCCTCAATATCAAATCCTGGAAATGGAAGGAAGACGCCTAAGATAGAGCAAAGGTTAAAATGAGTAATAAAGTTAGTTAAAAACAAAAAACAAAACCCCCCTCATGTTTACTAAAAAGAGGACCACGGCTATCACAAAAATGGGGCATAGGAAATATTCTCGTTCAATCCCAAAGGGTGGAGAGTTTTTAATGTCCAAATCCATCTTGTCTCCATCCTGGCCAGTCTCTGACTGATCTTTCCCCCACGGATGTTAGAATCAAGATGGTCAAGGCCCCTGACCCGTAACAATGTCGGATCCGATTGGGGGTGTTGTCTAAAGTGACGTGGGATAGTTTTAAGTGATAGAATATCGGAGCAGTTAGCCGCTGCGACTATACCATTAACATGCTCCCGAATACGTACTTTAAATTGCCTGGTTGTCAGGCCGACATATATTTTGGGGCAGGGGCAGATGGCATAATAAATGACCGCCGACGTGGTACAGGAAATTAATTTTTTGATGGAGAAGGTGTGTTCATAAACGTGTCCGTCCTGTCCACATTTGAACAGGCCACACAACGACCACATGGTGCACAGCCAATGCGAGGGGCCACAGGGCCAAAGGGAGATGGCTGAGTGCCCTCCACATAATGGCTTGCAACAAGGTGGTCACGAAGATTTTTGGATCTCCGAATACTCAGCATTGGCCTATCGGGGATCATCTGAGCCAAAATCGGATCGGCCTGCAGAACTGGCCAAAATTTCTGCAGGCACGATCTCATGGCTGAAAATTGGCCATGATAATCGGTAACAAATCTCAGAGTCTCCCGCGATTGAGGTCTCTTGGGGGCATACAACAGGGAGTGACGGGTACAGTGTCTCGCCCTGTTGTAAGCTCTCTTCACACATCGCTTACTGTAACCTCTTGCATAGAATCTATGCTTAAGGTCCACAGCTCTTTCTTCAAAATCCAAATCAGTGGAACAGATCCTGCGGAGGCGCAGGAATTGGCCCACTGGAATGGATCGGATCATGTGGCCAGGATGTGATGAAGATGCATGCAACAACATGTTCCCCGCAGTCTTCTTACGGAAAATGTCTGTTTGGATAGTATTTTGGGGGTCCCTTTTGACGATAACGTCAAGAAAGTCGACGGACTGGGTATGGTGAGTGTAGGTGATACGGATATTTAAATCATTGGAGTTCAGGACCTTCATGAAGTCATGGAGCTTCGTCTCCGTACCCTGCCAGATCAAAAAGATGTCATCGATGTACCGTGTCCAAAGGGGGACACGGTCCATCGATGGTAGCTTATCCGACAGGAAGAGGTACCTCTCCCACAGCCCCAGGAACAGGTTGGCATATGAGGGGGCAAAGGAGGCCCCCATTGCTGTTCCCTGGAGCTGCAGGTAGAAGGACCCCTTGAAGACAAAGAAATTATGAGTTAAGGTAAACTCTAATAACTCCATGATAAGGGCCACCATGTCGGGTGATAAATTCGACATCTCTAAAAAGAATACCAGGGACAAATATCGATATTAATCCCTGACTTGCTAAATTTTAAAAGTTAGATGGATAGTCATGAAAACTAATATTCCGTAGCTTAACTTTAATGGGGTTGTTTGGTTTTAATTAAGGTGGCCAGAATTTGACAGCTACAGTAATGGAAACTAAACAGACTTTATTATAGATAAAGTGATATGTCTGATGGTTTTTCCATCTATCATGTGACAAATACAGTTACAACAAAACTGATAGTGGTTCTAGTGCTGCACTAATGTTCTAAATGTGGTTCTGATGATGCAGTCATGTACTGATGGTGGTTCTGGTGATATATTCATGTACTGCTTATTGTTCCAGTAGCGGTGTTACAAGCGATAACACTTACACAGTGTGTTGGTATGGATGCCACGAGGGAGGGGATTCTACTGCTGCCACTGTGAGCTGCAGGGGAAATGAATGGTCAGTGCAGCCCCTTCCTCTTGCCCTCTAACATTGTCACTAGAAGAAGTCGGGACTGAGAGCAGAGGAAGGACACGGCAGTTTAAGTAGCAGCAGAGCTGTGACAGGGAGCAGCTCAGCACTTATCCTGCTCTGGGCTGTGTCCTCTATTTTCTGCTGACCAGAGACTTTTGCACTGCTTATAGCTGTTGTTCTGGAATGGAGTAGGAGGGGTTGAACCCCGCTGATCCTGCAAACTGAAATCAGTATAGGTAAGTATATCTAATAGTATGTATACAGTATACAACCAATATTGCCCTTTTCTCAGTTCAAAATGTAATTAAGAAATGGCAGATAACAGGCCCAGTGAAGGTCAATAAGGTCTGGAAGACCAAACAAAATTTCTGTGAGAGCTACTCGTAAGATTGCTAGAGAAGCAAATCAGAACCCCCACTTGACTGCAAAAGATTTTCATGAAAATTTAGCAGACTCTGGAGTTGTGGTGCATTGTTCTAATGTTCAGAAACACCTACACAAATACGACCTTCATGGAAGAGTCATCAGAAGAAAACCTGTACTGCATCCTCACCATAAAATTCAGAGTCAGAAGTATGCAAAATAACATCTAAAAAAGACTGATGCATTTTGGAAACAAGTCCTATTGACCAATGAGTTTAAAATATAACTCTTTAGCCACATTGATGAAACTTATGTGTGGAGAAAAAGGGCACATAATTTGAGGAAAAGAACATGTTGCCAACCATTAAGCATGGGGAGGGATCAATCATAATTTGGGGATTTGTTGCAGTCAATGGCATGGAAAACATTACACAAGTGGAAGGAAGAATGGAATCAATGAAATTTCAAAAAAATTCTTAATGGAAAAATAACACCATTTGTAAAAAAAGCTGATGTTGAAAAGAGAATGGATTATACAAATGGATAATAATCCTAAACACACATCAAATTCCACAATAGACTACCTCAAAAAGCACAAGCTAAAGGTTTTACAATGGCTCTCACAGTCGCTTGATCTGAACATCATTGAAAATCTGTGGCTAGACCTCAAAAGAGCAGTGCATGCAAGACGACCCAGGAATCTCACAGAATTGGAAGACTTCTCCAAGGAGGAAAAAAAGAAAATCCCTCAAACAGGTATTGAAAGACTCTTGGCTGGCTACAAAAAGCAATATACAAGCTGTATTTTTGTTATAATTCAAATGAATGCTTACCCTAATTAAACAAAAGCGCTCATCTGCTGCAGGGGAATCTACTTTAGAACTGGTATGCAGATGAGTTTGCAAGTGCTCTGGGTGGGATAGAGCACTTACCCTGCCTCAGCGCCCAGCTCCATTCTCTGCCCCCATTAGCTGATTGACAATTACTTGTAAATATTACATCTCAGTTACACGAGTGCTTTCTGTTATATTCTGTAGTTAAATATGGAACTTGTTTATTGCTTAGGTTTGCTACTTGTAACCTATACTGTGAATTTGTATTTGTATGTATTTAGATAACATCATTGTGGTATGAAGGTGGGATGGGGGGCCCACATACATTCCTCGCACAGGTGCACTCTGCAATTTGTCACTGCAATGAGTAGTCAGTCCAAACAACTGACTCCTGCAGTTATGTCATAGGGAGGCTAATGGGTGCTGGTTTATGCAAATTGGCAATCACATAATTTCAATACTACTGTCACACAGTCTCCTCTTCCCGATATAGACACATGGCAGTTATATAATACAGCCTTCATCTGCCTGGTATGGTACATGCTCAGCTCCTGAACCTGCCCCATACGTTTGTGCACAATATTATAAACATATCCATTCTGTTTTTGCAAAGACATTACTAAATCTTGTATCATCTCAGCAAATGGAAGCCTTAAGATACTCTCTGACATAGCAAACGTGCCAGCACAAGATCTTGGTGATGCCATATTCCGCATTTTACCCCTAAGGCTATTTGCGCACGTCTGTGTTCTGGTTGACAAATAAAATGCAGCGTTTTGTCACTGTATGTGTGTGACGCCCTGGCAAAACCAGGTAGTCACAAATAGGCCCCCGCATAACACCTTCCCTCACTTGGCAACACACAGCCAACCTAGAAACCCTAGTCACCCTCCCTTAGGGAAAGATAGATACACCAGTGGGCGTGACCAGGTGCTTGGACACGCCCACCTAGGGGTCTAGACAGCCCGGGGCAGAAAAACAGTAGTTAGTCTGATCAGTTTGGAGTTCAGTTTGGAGAAGAGTGTGGGCTGGAGCTAAGTGTAGCTCCAGCAGGTGAAGTTCAAGTTGAACGGTACCTGGGTAGGAGCCTTGGTGCCTTGGCTAGGAGGCAGACGGTGGTCTCCGTCAGCAGGAGACGGGAATCCGGCTCAGCAGAACCGAGGTGGACCGGGACAGGGTTGTAGCCCGCCGGTACCGACACGGGGCACCGACCCGGAAACCGTAGTAAAAAGGGGGATACTCGGACCCTGAAGCCAGAACCGGAAACAAGCGGACTGGTTAATTCACCGACTAAGGCCAGGACTAGAGGTTCTGTCCCACCCAAAGTCCCTCATAGAAGACAACAACCCACCGATAGGGATAAGAGGTCACCGCCAGGGCCCATAGATCCCACGGGCCAGAGTCTGCGGGCACGGCTCCTCAGGCCACATCCAGCCGGGAACGGACTCCTGAGTTTCAGACTAGGAAAGTTCACCTTACACAAAACAGTGCAGAGGAAAAGGATAGAGACCACTAGCCGAGTGGGGGACCCGAATGCAACCGGCCGCGGCACCGGCCACCAGCGCCTTGGTTTACCAGAGGCTTGTGTGGTTTAACTGTGAGTAAACAAACACTCCCTGCAGTCGCTATACCCTGCACCAGAGGCACTGGGTCCCGGGGCAACCATCCCTACCCACGGAGGGGTTAACATCCAGTTGCCATTACATCTCCCCCGGGTGCCCCATCACAGCAGCGGTGGTGTCCCAACTCACCACACACCGTGGGTGGCGTTGCGAACTTAATACGGCCTAGCCCGTACATCTATGTCCCCCCATTTATTCTGCGTGTCCGCAAGACCCCCGGGTCCGGAGACCCTCGAGCCACTACCCCAGCGGGTCCAGATCTGAGCAGCGCATTTCAAAATGCAGCCGAAAAGTTGCATTGTGGATGTATTTTGAGTGCAGAATGGATGCAGAATTCTTACGTTCTAGATGCTTGCTCTGCTATTGACAGAGTGGGAAAAGCATCCAAAATGCACAAAAGAAGTGACATGTTGCTTTTTTGAATGCATCGATTTTGTCAAAAATTTGGCATCCAAAAAGCTGCGTTTAAAAAAGCAATGTGCGCATGGAATTTGCTACATTCTCATAGACTTTGCTGGGGTCGCAGAATGCATGAATATATGCTGCAGTTTAAAACGCTGCGCAAACGCATGATAAACGCACACGTGCGCACGTAGCCTAAGAGAAATGGTAAACGCTAAAATTCCTATTGATTATTGCAGTCTTGAATTCCAGAAACATCTTGAACAGGGAGGCTTTGAAAAACTAAAGCCCGCTTTACACGCTACCATATATCTTACAGTGTGTCGGCGGGGTCACGTCGTAAGTGACGCACATCCAGCATCGTAAGGTACATTGTAGTGTGTGACAGGTACGTGCGATTGCGATTGAACGTTAAAACATTCATCGCATGCACGTCGTTCAATTCCTAAAAATTGAACGTCAGATTGTTCATCGTACCCGGGGTAGCACACATCGCTGTGTGTGACACCCCGGGAACGATGAACAGATCTTACCTGCGTCCTGTGGCTCCTGGCCAGCAATGCGAAAGGAAGGAGGTGGGCGGAATGTTTACGTCCCGCTCATCTCCACCCCTCCGCTTCTATTGGTCGGCTGCCGCGTGACGTCGATGTGACGCCGAACGTCCCTCCCACTCCAGGAAGTGGACGTTTGCCGCCCACATCGAGGTTGTATGGACGGGTAAGTTCGTGTGACGGGGGTTAATCGTTTGTGCGGCACATTCAACAAATTGAACGTGCTGCACATACGATGGGGGCGGTTACGATCGCATACGATATCGTATGCGAAATCGTAACATGTGAAGCAGGCTTTAGTCTGAAGTTATCCTCCTCCATGTTTCCCAATATATCCTGCACCAGACACACAGGAGAGATATACACATACATTACAGGATACTCACATGTAATGATAATTGGGATAAACCAGTGAACCAGTACACAGATCCCTCTAATAGCTGGGCGTTTGCTCTGATCTGTTCTCTGTATGATTGTGTATGTAAAAACTAATCCATCCTTTACTTTCTGCTCCATAGACTTTGTGGCAGAGTTGATCTGTGGACTTCAATTCATGCGTTATCACAGCGTCATACATTGGAAATCATGTCACCTGTGACTCTCTGTTATCTCCTTATATATCTATTGTAGAAAGTGCTTTTCATGACTTTATCTCACAATCTCATCACAGACAAACAGAGTTCATGAATGCTGCAAATAGTGAATCCTTTTATTCTGAATCGGCACTACAGAGAATATCCAAAGTTGGCTTTTCGACCTGTTCAAGGTCTTTGTCAAGGATATCTGTGCACAGGGAGCCAGGCTATGACATCCCCTGCAGCTCATGCTGTCATACCCCCACCCAGCGCTGAACGCTTTTGGACATTGTCAAAGCCTAGCTCCCTGTGCCGATTCGGAATAAAATGACTCAATTTTTGCAGCATTCATGAACTCTATTTGTCTCATTTGGTACTGAGTAGTGTTGAGCCACGCCCTAGTGTACCGCCCCATGCCATCAGCCGGCGCTGCTCGGATCCGGGCCTTCTGGGGTGGTGGCTCGAGGGTCTCTGGACCCGGGGGTCTCGCGGACACGCCGAATAAATGAGGGGACGTAGATGTACGGGCTAGGCCGTAGTAAGTTCGTGACGCCACCCACGGTGTGTGGTGAGGTGGGACACCACCGCTGCTGGTATGGGGCACCCGGGGGAGATGTTGTGCAGCAAGTTGTTAACCCCTCAGTGGGTAGGGATGGTGGCCCCGGGACCCAGTGGCTCGGTGCAGGGGATGGCGACTGCAGGGGATGCTGGTGTACTCAGTGTTAGTAAAACACACAAGTCTCTGGTAAACCAAGGTGAGGTGGCCGGTGCCGCGGCCGGTTGCGTTCGGGTCCCCCACCCGGCTGGTGGTCTCTATACTTTTCCTGCACTGCTTTGTGTAAGGTGGACTTTCCTAGTGGGAAACTCAGGAGTCCGCTCCCGGCTGGATGTGGCTTAAGGAGCCGTGCCCGCAGACGCTAGCCCGTGGGATCTATGGGCCCTGACGATGACCTCTTATCCCTAATCGGTGGGCTGTTGTCTTCTATGAGGGACTTTGGAAGGGACAGGACCTCTAGTCCTGGCCTCAATCGGTTAATTAACCAGTTCCGCTTGGTTCCGGTCCTGGCTTCAGGGTCCGAGTACCTCCTTTGTGCTATGGTTTCCGGGTCGGTTCCCCTTGTCGGTACCGGCGGGCTACAACCCTGTCCCGGTCCACCTCGGTTCTGCCAAGCCGTCTTCCCATCTCCTGCTGATGGAGACCACCGTCTGCCTCCTAGTCAGTGGCACCAGGGCTCCTACCCTGGTACCGTTAAACTTGAACTTCACCTGCTGGAGCTACACTTAGCTCCAGCCCACACTCCTCTCCAAACTGAACTTCAGACTAATCTGCCTTACTTTCCCACCCCGGGCTGTCTGGACCTCTGGGTGGGCGCGTCCCAACCGCCTGGTCACGCCCACTGGTGTGTCTATCTCTCCCTAAGGGGGGGTGACTAGGGTTTTTGGTTGAATGTGTGTTTCCTAGTGAGGGAACGGTGTAATGCGGGGGCTTAACTGTGACTACCTGGTTTTGCCAGGGCGTCACATTAGGGTTCGAGTTCATTTCGGTTCGTCGAACAGGGGCTCCGTTCGACAAACTCCTTCGAACCCCATTGAAAACAATGGTAGGCAAACACATACAAACACATAAAAAACACCTTCTAAGGTGTCCAAAAGGTGACAAACAACTCACAAGACACTACAAACACATGGAAAAGTGACAAGTACATATACTCATGTGAAAACAAAAGAGTTACACAAGTAAAAGGAGGAGGAGACACAGATATAGGAATATCATGACCTTCTAAAATCATGTAAAACAACAAGGAGTCTCTATTTTTTCCAAAAATTGGGCCACAGACACCACTTAAGTGGCATCAATTGTCCCCCGGTTGCAAACTTGACATGTTGATTTGCTTGAAGCACAATCCAAATCCACAAGCCTTTACTCTCCCCAGGATGACACAGGGGTAGCAAAGTCCTTGCTGAACCATGACTTGTTCATCTTGGAACATTTTAAAAAAAAACAGCAAGGGAACTCCAAGCAGAGTCTCCCTTTTCTCCAAACATTGGGCCAAAGACACCACTTAAGTGGCATCACTTGTCCCCCAGTTGCAAACTCGACATGTTGATTTGCATCAAGCACATTCAAAAATATGCCAGCCTGTACTGTCCCTAGGATGACACAGGGGTAGCAAAGTCCTTGCGAATGCATGACTTGTTCATCTTGATGAACGTTAGTCTGTCCACATTGTCACTGGACAGACGCATGCGCTTATCTGTCAGCACACACCCAGCAGCACTGAAGACACGTTCCGAGAGAACGCTGGCTGCGGGACACGACAAGATCTCCAAGGCGTAAGTGGCGAGCTCAGGCCATTTTTCAAGATCGGAAGCCCAAAATGAGCAAGGCTCCAGTTGCACAGTCATGGCATCGATGATCATTTGGAGATACTCCTGTATCATCCTCTCGGGCCATTGACTATGTGTCAGACTTCTTGTCTCTTGTCCTGTGGCCTTGCAAAGGATGGTCTAAAAAAATCCTAAAACGATTCAATAAAAATGCTGTTACACCAGATACGATGTTGCTGGTACGGTTTGACTGATGGTGAATCGACAGTCCCATGCTTGGCAAGTTACAACTGGGAGATTCACTCTGTGCATCACTGGTGTTTGGTGGAAAAGCCAAGCTAAGATTACATAACAGCTTCTGCTGATACTCCTGCATACGTGCGTCCCTTTCTATGGCTGGAATTATTTTGGCAAATTTTGACTTGTACCGGGGATCTAAGAGTGTGGCAACCCAGTAGTCAGCATTACTTCTAATTCAGACAATCCGAGGGTCATGTTGTAGGTAGTGCAGCAAGAAGGCGCTCATGTGTCTTGCACATCCATGCGGACCAAGTCCTTGCTGTGCTTGTGTCGGCGAGGTGATAACTGTGCTTCCTTCCTCTGACATCTCCCCCCAACCTCGAACAACCGAAATTTGACCAAGGTCTCCCTCATATGCTGAGTCTTCCATGCCCATCGCCAGTTCGTCCTCCATTTCTTCCTGGGCTCCTGCACCTTCCTCAACAGTTTGGCTGCTACCATGCACCCTTGTTAATCCCTCTCCCCCACCATCCCATGCCTGCCGCCTTGGTGATGCTGAACATCTGGACCCTGTAGATCTTGGTATCCCTTCCGCATATGAATCCTCCTGTACTTCCTCCCCTTCCTCTTGTCCACCACCTGACTCCGAATACTGTTTAGAGTGTGCTTCAGCATGTAAATGACTGGAATTGTCATGCTGATAATGGCATTGTCAGCGCTAAACATATTCGTCGCCATGTCGAAACTGTGCAGAAGGGTGCATAGGTCCTTGATCTGAGACCACTCCATCAGCGTGATCTGCCCCACCTCTGCATCTCGTTGGCCCAGGCTATACGTCATAACATATTGCACCAGGGCACTGCGGTGCTGCCACAGTCGCTGCAACATGTGGAGAGTCGAATTCCAGCGTGTCAACACATCGCATTTCAGGTGGTGAATCGGCAGGCCGAAAGACTTCTGTAGTGATGCAAGTCGGTCAGCTGCGCCATTTGAATGGCGGAAGTGAGCAGAGAGTGACCGTGCCCTGTACAGAAGCCCATCTAGGCCGGGATAGTGGGTTAAAAATTGCTGGACAACAAGGTTCAACACATGAACCATACAAGGCACATGTGCCACCTTGCCCCAGCGAAGGGCCGCACCCAGGTTGCAGCATTGTCGCACACGGCCTTCCCTGGCTGCAGGTTGAGTGGAGACAACTATTGATGAAACTCGGTCTCGAGAGCTGACCACAACTCCTCAGCTGTGTGACTCTTATTTCCCAGACATTTCAACGTAAAGACCGCCTGATGCCATTGAGCTCTGCTGCCAGCATAGTAAGGAGGTATGTGAGATTCCTTGTGCGCAGTTACAACGCGGGTGGCCTGACCAGACAGGCTTTGGGCGGAGGTGGAAGACCCAGACGAGGTTGAGGAGGCAGAAGCAGTGGAGGAACTTCGACATACAAAGGATTGACCTACAACTCGTGAGGACGGCAAGACTTGTACAGCAGACCCATCTCTATCTCTCACCATAGTTACCCAGTGTCCAGTCAGCGACATGTAACGCCCCTGTCCATGCTTACTGGTCCAAGTATCTGTGGTGAAATGCACTCTGTCACACACAGAGTTTCTCAAGGAAGCGGTGATGTTCTGTGTGACATGCTGGTGTAGCGCATTTCTTGGATAAGTAGTGGCGACTGGGCATCTGGTACTAGGGCACTGCGACGAACATAAGGTTTCGAAAATCCTCTGTGTCCACCAGGCGGAAAGGCAGCATTTCTGTAGCCAACAGCTTGCAGAGGGTGAAACTCAACCTCTTAGCTTTGTCATGGCTAGGAGGAAATGGCCTTTTACTTGTCCACATCTGAGGGACCGAGATCTGGCTGCTGTGCAGAGATGGCATTGAGTAGGGTGTCCCTGGAAAACTGCTGGCCTGTGAGAAAAGTGCAGGCGGAGACATGATGTTGCCTTCATCCAAAGTTGGTGCTCTCGATGTCTGAGAAAGCTCTACACCAGCACTTGTTTCCCCTTCCAAAACAACTGACGACCTGCCAATCACACTGCCTGTTGCGGTTAAAGAGGTGGGAGGTCTGCGTCGCAAATCATGTGTGACTGCTGTCCCCACAGTCATAGAGGATGAAGAGCGCGCAGATGCACTTGAAGGTTCAGACGGTGGTTGGCCCGCTCCGCTAGGCTACATTGTAGCACAGTGAGCTTCCCACTGGGACTTATGCTTGTTATTCATGTGACGGTTCATGGACGAAGTAGTCAAACTAGTGAGATTTTGGCCTCTACTTACAGATTAGCGACAAATTTTACAGATGACATGAGTTGCGAGATCCTTTGCAATGTCAAAAAAGGACCAGGCTAGGCAAGGCTTAGAGACCATGCGACTTGCAGAGCCACCACGACTTGTGCTCAGAGGCAGAGTTGTGGCTGAGAATGCAGTTGTTGACGTGCTTCCAGTACTCCGTCTGTGTCCAGGAAGGCGCAAGCTAACCCCGTCGTCAGTCGCATCCTCTTCCACCGCCTCTGCTGACCTCGTCGAGTGCCTGACTTTGGGTTGACAGTAAGTGGGATCTACAACCTCATCATCAACCTGTGTGTTTGCACTCCCCTCGTCCTCAGATCTAACCTCTTCCTGCCCTGACTGAATAGTTAAGTTGTCATTCCAATCAGGTATGAGTCTCATCGTCATCAGTATGTTCTTCATTGTTTCCACCAAGAGGAGTTACAGTTTGGGAATGAGGGTCTACATTATTATCAGGGCCTGAATCTGACTCACAAAGCTTCTGGCCATCACTGCAGATCATTTCCTGGTCTGTACTCACTGTAGCCATGGAGCAGACCTCTGATTCCCAGGCTATAGTGTGACTGAACAGCCCTGCAGACTCACCCATCTCTGTTACCCCATACTCTGCAGGGCAGGTGGAGGCTTGAGAGCTGGTAGAAAGAAAGTGCAATTGGGGTGACTTAGAGGACTGGAGTTTTTTGGATGTCGAAGTTGAGATGGAGGAGAGGCCACTTGATGGAGGACTTGAGATGCATTCAAGCATGTTCTTTTTTTTGTGCATCATCTACCTTTGTTAAGCCTGCTTTACACGAGTCAATCCATCGTGCGATTTATTTGGCAAAGTCTTTTTTTTTTTTTTTTTTGTATCGCTGATAGGTATTTGTCCATGTGTCACACGTTGAGTGTTGTCAAACGACCACAAAGCGCTCATCGATATATTGATTGGCCATGGCGGACGTCCAAAAGGCTTCACACATGTTTTCCTTTGGTCAATCTGTCTTTTGTATGGGCGTAATTAGGCAAACTATACAGCCCTCCGTGACGTTGTCTGGATTGTTGCACGCCCTGAATTATTCTGACCTGCTCAATCCAGTTCTGCTAATGTGGTTGATTGGTTACATACCATATATATAGTTTCGCTTCTGCGCCTGTCTTTGTTGCCTCGTGTGTCCTTAGCATCAATCTTGTTTGTGGTCTGGTTTTTGACGAATTCAGAGTATCTATCCTCCAAAGGTGGGTAAAATTTGGTTTTGAATGGTTTCTTTATTGTGTCATTTAGCCGTTCACAATCATTTTTTTTTTAATGTTTATTTTTTATTGTGATTTGTGTAGGTTTTATCGTGTATTATGTTTTTTGAAACATAATAATGTTGTTTTTTTTTTTTTCTCATTTTTGTTCTTTTAAAAATGTAAAAAATTACATGTTTATTATAACAGTGTCAAATAAAATGTTCTCATATATTCTTTCACAGATGACGGCTCATCAAAACGAATTATTTTTGCGGTATTTCATTGAAAAATATCGCACATTAACCTGTCTTTGGAAAATTAAATCGCCTGAATATAGTAACAAACGCATCAAACAAGCAGCTTATGCGGATCTGATTACTATCTTTAAAAACCATTTTCCAAATGAGCCTGTGGATGTAAATCTGATCAAGAAAAAAATACAAGGAATACGCACTGTATATAAAAAGGAACTAAATAAAGTCGAGGAGTCACGACGTTCAGGGGCTGCGACTGCCGATCTTTATGTCCCACGGCTGTGGTATTTTGATCTACTTGACTTCACAAGAGATCAAGAGATTCCAAGGTCATCAACAAGTATGCTTTCCATTCAGGAGTCAGAAAATGGGGCAATTGGCAGCGAGTCAGCGACACAATTGGTATATTTACCTTTATTCATAAATGTTTCTTTACACACTATGATTTTTTTTTTTTTTTTAAATTTTTAAGGTGTTGTATGATCTGCTTTTTTATTTTTAAAAATTTTGTTTTATGTACCAACATAAATAACCCACAGAAAAAATTGTAAACACAAAAGGGTTAAATGTATTTTTTTTTCCATTATTGTAGTTCCAAAATATGTTGTATCATCTCTCTAATGTGTTCACACATCTTTCTAATTTTTTTTTTTTTCTTGTTACAAATGTAGGATTATGCTACTGAAAGCACTTCTCAAGAGCAGGAAACTACAAATAGCTCACAGAATCCATCAGTAACATCGTGTGAACAAACACCTGCCACATCAAGACCTTTGTTAAGGCAATTACCAAGGAGAATGAGAAGACCAACTCTATTGTCACGTGGAAACGAGTTGGCGTCTATTTGTCGGTCAATACTTGAGAAACATGACCGTCCACCTGTATCTGGATTTGCGCATTATGTTGATGATGTTTGCAAAATACTGGAAAAGAATCAAAAATTACATGCCGAAAGAATCATCGCCCAAGTCCTACATGCGGCGCAAGAAAATCGCCTTACATCGGCTACAGTATTAAAAGAAGATTATTTGCCAGAAAATACATCTGTTGTTGCTGATGTGGCAACCCTTGGGGAATCTGTTGCATTGTCACCACCTCGAAAAGTTAAAAGCAAAAGGCGTCGGTAAATTTTTTTTCTTTAGGTGTTTTTTTTTTTAATTTTGATACGCAATTTGCATTCAAAATAAGACAAAGAAAATATTTGTCTACAAACTGTAAATTTTTTGCTTTTTCAGACTCACATAATTTTCGCTGTATATATTTCACAATAAATGTTAGGTTTAGAACAAAATAATTGTCATGTTTTTGTCTTTAAAAAAAAAAAAAAAAAACACCAAATTTTTTTTCAAAAAAATTTTATTATATAGAGTTTTAAATACCCATTCTGAAAATATTTTTAGGCCTTATGTACAAAAAAATAACATGGTCAAAACATCATTACATGTTGTGACTGCAAACGGTTTAAAATTAAAATAGCCAAACAAAATTATGCATTATCATCCATGTATGTTTTTAACAATTGTACATGATCTTGTGCTGTCTGGTATAATCTGCATGCTGACTGATACACTTCTTCAAGCTTTGGTCGATCATCTGGTTAAAAAAAAAAAAAAAAATTATTTAAAACAAAAACATACATTTTATCAACAAAAATTAAAAAAAAAAAAAAACAAACCTGATCTAACTTGCACAGACGCAGAATCTGAATCAGAGCTGAGTGTCCAACCAACAGCATGAACACGTGTTGCAGCAATAGGAGGATGTTCTTCAATGTTATCTAGGGAGTGACATAATAGTTCACTATTTGGTTTTTTCATTTTTAAAAAAAAAAAAAAGAAAACTGGCAAGTTAAAATAAAAACAAACCTTGCTCTGAAACCTCATTTTGATCCAAAACAGGAATTGGTTCTGATGAAGTTCCTGGATTATTGTTTATTGCGCTCCCTTGGTCCGCTACATGTGATGATCCTTTCAAAAATTAGAAAAAAAAAATTTTTTAAAGCAAAAAAAACATGACTAACATGGCATATTATGTAAACACATGTATGATTGATATTATACACATGGTTTTTTGAAAAAAGGGCCAAATAAAAAAAAACAATCATTTATTGTTAAAATATACCTCGAGTAGTGTTATTTTGTGCTCTAATTTCTGCTAGACGTTGCTTGCCACGATATTTCAGATCAGCCATTTTCTTCCTGATCTGCGTTTTTGAGCGGTGGAGGCCAAATTTCTTCCAAAGAGATTTCTTAATCTTCTGTAGAACTTTTTTTTTATGCTCCCTTGGACGTTCAGATATAAGTAGACAATCATAGTCTCTTTCATCCATTTCGGTGACAAGAAGATGGATTTCTGCATCTCCCCAGACAGTTGCTCGCATGTTTGCAGACATGTTTGTTTATGCGATTTTTAAACCGGAAGTGAAAATTCCAGCCTGCCTTGTAGTGAAAGGAAGTGATGGCAGTGTTTATTTGTGAAACATAGAATAAAGTTGTAATGCTTTGAAATCATGTAATGTATGTATTTTATAAATATATTTGTATTCATATATTTATAACAAAGTGAATTTGTTTGTTGATAGTTATTTCTTACTTTACTTCAAGTTTTAATGTAAGTATGTTTGTTTCATTGTTTTAAATAAAAAATATAGTTTACACAAAAGGTAATGTTCTCCGACTTTGTTAACACACTCTAATGTTCAGAAATGCCTTTTCTATTATAAAATTGAAAAAAAAAAAAAAAAAAAAAAAAATTTGGTCAAATAATGAAAAAAAAAAAAAAATTTATGACGCATTCAAATAATCACAAAAACGATCCCGATTGATTATGGCATCATGCCGGACACGACCAAAAGATTGAGGTGTCGGCAGGGATGGCAACTGTGGATCACTACAACGCCAAACTCCTGGGACAACATCGGAATCATAACTGCCAATGTTGTCTACATACCCCGGGGGCATGTAGGCTGCTGCATCCTTTTTGCGTAAAAAATTATGTAGAACACAGCTGGCAAGAACTACACTATCAATGGATTCGAGTTTGAGATTTATTGGTGTTGAGAATACACGAAACCGACTTGCCATAATTCCAAACGTATTCTCAACAACCAAACGTGCCCTTGAGAGACGGAAATTGAAATATTGACGCTCGGGACTCAAAGTAGTCTGGGGATAAGGACGCAGGAGATGGCTTTGAAGAGGAAATGCCTCATCCCCTAAAAAAACAAAATTTAAATTATTTTCATTTCCTGAATTTGGAGGCAAAGGTAATTGTGAACTAAATAAACGCTTTCCAAAATCAGTTTGTTCTAAAACGCCACCATCGGAAACACGGCCATTTATTCCTACATCCACTGTTAAATATTCATAATTTGCATTAACAACTGCAAATAAAATTATACTAAAGAAACCTTTATAGTTATAAAAAAAAGAACCACTATTTGGGGGTTTAATTATTCTTATGTGCTTGCCATCAATCGCACCACCACAGCAGGGAAATTGCCACCTCGTCACAAAATTATGAGCTATATCAGACCATTCTGAAGTTGTCTTGGGGAAAGGCATGAAATCTGCTAACGCATGTATTATTGCCTGACAAGTCTCCGGAATTAATGAACTTAATAGGGATCTCGAAATACTGGCAGAATATTGTAAATCAGTGAGGCTACGGCCTGTGGCAAGATAGCGCAAAGTCACCAGCAACCTTTCTTCCGCAGGAACAGCCTTACGCATTAAAGTATCTCTGCGCTTTATGTATGGGCTGATACGCGTCAGGACTAATGAGAAAGATTCTTCCGACATACGTAGATAGTTGCGGTAATCATGCGGATTGCGTTCCTGTAAATCATGCACTAGACGCACGTGGGATATCTCATCCCTTCGAAGCAGCCATTGACGTGACCATAATCTTTTGGGCCGAGGATTCATACGTGTATTTTGGTCCATTTCCTCCTCCTCCTGCAATATCTCGGTCATAAGGAGACCCACAGATAAAATGTCAGTTTCGACATTGCTGAACATCCTGTTACCTTAAATTATATAAAACACACACATTATAATGATGCCAAATGTCGATTTTGATCCAAAAAGGAAAGATTGGCATATAACAATTTACCACAAAAAAGGTATACAAGGAGTGAGGTCGGAAAATCCAGCGAACAAACTAACGTAAGAAAAATTAGGAGTAATGCACTATAAAACACTGTGCATGACGCCAAGGATGAATGTTCACACATGACTACAGCGCCGTCTTTTATAACAGTAATAACCTATCACAACGCATCTGCTACAACCAATCAGATTAGATTAGGCGTGATTATTTAAAACCACAAATACGCCCTGAACGTTTACTGACGTCACAAACAACTACGAGGATGGCCGATTACACGGTGTCACACTTTGCAATGTGTCGTTCATTAAGACTAAACTGACCGATTTTATGGAATTAAACGATGTGTACACGATGGCCGAATTTCAAACGATTAGGCATCGGTTGGACTCGCAAGGAGCTGTCACATGAGGAGATGTCGTTACGAATGACGGAAGTGCGTCACAAAATCCGTGACCCCAACGATGCATCGCACAATAGATCGACTCGTGTAAAGCAGCCTTTAGAGTTGTTCGGTTCCGTAAAAAAGGGATCACATCAGATTGTACACGGAAAGTAGTAGACATCTTACTTTTGCTGGAAGTTGGCCTTTCTTCAGCAGATGTTACTGTCCCTTTACCACCTACCCCACGGACACAAACTTTTTTCCCTTTCCAACACGCCTGTTCCCCTTTCCACCAGCATCTGTCCTTTTGCCACTCATTTTATTTGTGACCAAATTGAACACTTAAAATGTCGTAGCAAAAATGGAGAAGTGGTGTAGATTGCAGAGGTGGTCTAGCTTTATTAACAGCTGAAGAACCAACACTGACTATCCCAGACAATTTTAGTATGCCCCTCAAAGTGTCAGCACTTTTTGCTATTAAAATTGCGTAGCAAAAATGCACAGGTGTGCAGAATGCACAGTTGGTGTACCTTGCTTGACAGCAGAGGAACCCTAAGTTAGTATCCCAGACAATTTTAGCATGCCCCTCAAAGTGTCAGACCTTTTTGCTATTAAAATTGCGTAGTAAAAATGGACAGGTGTGCAGAATGCACAGTTGGTGTACCTTGCTTGACAGCAGAGGAACCTAGTATCCCAGACAATTTTAGTATGCCCCTAAAAGTGTCAGCACTTTTTGCTATGAAAATTGCAAATCAAAGATGGAGAGGTGTGTAGAATGCACAGGTACTGTAGCTAGCTTGCCAGCAAAGGAAGCCTCACTTTCTATCCCTGCCAATGAAACAATGCCCCAAGGATTTGCCTGAGCTGATGTAGCCAGGTGCTCACACAGACCTGGCTAGCAAAAATGGCTATGAATGGCTGTAATGTAGCCCTGAAAAGGGCTCAAATTACAAGTAGTCCCTAATCCCTAAAGCGCTGTCTAGATTGCACTGTATCTCTATAGCGCACACAGCAACAGCAGCGGGAGCGGTGACTGTCACCCACCCACAGCAGAGAGATAGTGGCGGCGACGGGGAAAATGGCCGGGTCTTATAGGGAAAGGACATGTGACATGCACAGCCTATGACACATGCTCTTGCCTGTCTGGCAAAAAAAAACACTTTGCTTTGTGTGTATGTCTGTGATTGGCTGACAGCCTGGCCCACCCCACTGTACACACGGTTAGAAAAAAAAAAAATGGCGATCACCATTCTTTCAGCACTCAGCAGCAGCACTGAACTAAATCCCGTCCCTCCCGCACACTATACGCTGAATTTTGATAATATCCTGATTCACAGTGACTCACAGTATTACAGTGAAAAGCCAGCTAGTAACTAGCTACGCTTTTTGGTGATCGAACCGTTCTCGAACGGTAACTCGAACTGTCGAGCTTGAAGCAAAATCGTTCGAGTTCGTCGAACGCCCCCCAAATCACTGAAATTTGAAATTGGTGAACCGTTCGACTCGAGCACAGCTCAACTCTAGTGCTGAGGTTATATCAGATGACATTGAGGACTCAGTCCTTTTCTTGAGCACAATATCTACAGTGTGCTGGCATTTCTTTGTATGCATTTATCTCATAATCAGTGTCTGCTTCTTCTCCCTGCAGTGACTTGAAGCCAGAGAACATCCTTCTCGAAGACACTGGACACATTTCTCAGTGCCATTGTTTTGAAATAGATGTTGATTTATAGATAGATATTGATTAAAGAGAATCTGTCAGCAGGTTTTGGTATGTAAAGGTCCAGTCACACTAAGCAACTTACCAGCGATCCCAACAACGATAGGGATCGCTGGTAAGTTGCTAGGAGGTTGCTGGTGAGATGTCACACTGCAACGCTCCAGCGATCCCACCAGCAACCTGACCTGGCAGGGATCGCTGGAGCGTGGCTACACGAGTTGCTGGTGAGCTCACCAGCAACCAGTGACCAGCCCCCAGCGCCGCGTGGAAGATGCTGCGCTTGGTAACTAAGGTAAATATCGGGTAACCCGATATTTACCTTGGTTACCAGCTCACGCAGCTACACGTGCAGAGAGCAGGGAGCAGCGGACACTGAGCGCTGGCTCCCTGCTCTCCTAGTACAGCACACATCGGGTTAATTACCCGATGTGTGCTGCAGCTAAATGTGCACAGAGCAGGGAGCAGCGCACAATGCTTAGCGCTGGCTCCCTGCTTTCCTAGCTACAGCACACATCGGGTTAATTAACCCGATGTGTCCTGAAGCTACATGTGCACAGAGCAGGAGCCGGCACTGACAGTGAGAGCGGCGGAGGCTGGTATCAAAGGTAAATATCGGGTAACCAAGGACAGGGCTTCTTGGTTACCCGATGTTTACATTGGTTACCAGCCTCTGCAGAAGCCGGCTCCTTCTGCCTGCACATTTAGTTGTTGCTGTCTCGCTGTCACACACAGCGATCTGTGCTTCACAGCAGGACAGCAACAACTAAAAAATGGCCCAGGACATTCAGCAACAACCAACGACCTCACAGCAGGGGCCAGGTTGTTGCTGGATGTCACACACAGCAACATCACTAGCAACGTCACAAAAGTTGTTCGTTAGCAGCGATGTTGCTAGCGATGTTGCTAGCGATGTTGCTTAGTGTGACGGGGCCTTAAGCTGAAGCCAGTATGCTACAAGTGTTAACACAAAAAGTTCAGGTATGTTTGTTTTGTCACAGTCCGATCTTTTGTTTATTTGCAATGTTTATTTAAGCATCAAGAGTCAAGACCCTTATCATTACAGGACTAGAAACTCACTTGCATGGCAGTTGGACACACCCCCTGCCGTGATTGACACCTCATTCTCAATGTACAATCTTTACAAGCAATCTTTATAACCAGTGACGCTAGGTCCTTGAGAGTTTGGGGTATTGACTAAGGGTACCTTCACACTTAGCGATGCAGCAGCGATCCGACCAGCGATCTGACCTGGTCAGGATCGCTGCTGCATCGCTACATGGTCGCTGGTGAGCTGTCAAACAGGCAGATCTCACCAGCGACCAGTGAACAGCCCCCAGCCAGCAGCGACGTGCAAGCGACGCTGCGCTTGCACGGAGACTGGTAACTAAGGTAAACATCGGGTATGGTTACCCGATGTTTACATTAGTTACCAGCGCACACCGCTTAGCTGTGTGTGCAGGGAGCAGGGAGCCGCGCACACTGAGCGCTGTCTCCTTGCTCTCCTAGCTGCTGTACACATCGGGTTAATTAACCCGATGTGTACAGCAGCTACATGTGCAGAGAGCCGGAGCCGGCAGCACAGGCAGCGTGAGAGCTGCAGAGGCTGGTAACTAAGGTAAATATCGGGTAACCACCTTGGTTACCCGATGTTTATCTTGGTTACAAGCTTACCTCTGCTGTCAGACGCCGGCTCCTGCTCCCTGCTCGCTTCATTTGTCGCTCTCTCGCTGTCACACACAGCGATCTGTGTGTCACAGCGGGAGAGCGCCTTTGAAGAAAACGAACCAGGGCTGTGTGTAACGAGCAGCGATCTCACAGCAGGGGCCAGATCGCTGCTCATTGTCACACACAGCGAGATCGCTAATGAGGTCACTGCTGCGTCACAAAAAGCGTGACTCAGCAGCGATCTCGGCAGTGAGCTCGCTGTGTGTGAAGCACCCCTTAGTACATGGGGCATCAGAGGGGGCAACATAAAGAAATTGATAGCCCAGAAAGAAGCTAGGTGGATCGTAACACTGGATACCTTGAGTCCTAATCGATTAAATGAGAACATAAGTTTCTCATCCTTTTTGTAAGTCGTGTCGTCATCTTTAATTATGGGAGATGTTTTGTGGTTTTCATATTTTTATGCTAACATTTGTATGTTGTTTATTGTCTCTTTACACAATTTTATTTATTTTATGTTCATTTGTGTCTGGCAGTTCTTACCTTGTCTGAGAACATCGATTTCTCTTGATCACCTGCAACCTTTTTACATTTGGGTTTTGGATTGACTGCCTTGATATTCTTCACCTTCAAGAATTTTACAATGTATTATACATTACCTATGATTGTATGTGGGCATATTGTATTGTACTAAAGACTATTTGCTGTTGGTCTAGTGATTTATGTGTTGTACTTATTACTGATTAATTCATGTCTTCTGCTTTTTCATGCGCTGTGCGTGCGCATGCTCGGCTCTGTCATTTCCTCTCCGCTCCCCCTGCGGCTTCTTCTGGGTCCATTGAAGTGTTCCTGGTGGCCATAGTTACCATTGAGCCACTGGGCGCACACGTGGACTCTGACACGGGCAGGGGGCGTGAGCGATGAATGACGCGGCCTCGTATGTGCCGTTCAAGCCCAAATGCATTGGTTATGGTGGCGGTCATGTGACCATTACCACGCCTACAAAAAGGTCCTGTCAGCTTACAAGAACACATCTTTCCATGAATAAACGACCATAACCCACACGAAACGTACGTCGGGGTCCTCCACACGGAGTCTCTTTCCATCCTGCACATCTCTGGCATTGGCACCTTAACAGGTAGTGTCCTTTTTTATTTTTATATTTTGTACCTTTAAAACTCCGTTTTCATCTGTGTTTCTAATTGTTATAGAGAGCCTGATGTGGGCAGGATAGCCCTCTACAAGACTAAAGCTAAAAATTCAGATTGTGTAAAGGGGGCTTTACACGCAGCAACATCGCTAGCGATGTCGCTCGTAAAAGCACCCTCCCCCGTCGTTTGTGCGTCACGGGCAAATCGCTGCCCGTGGCATACAAAATCGCTAGTACCCGTCACACGTACTTACCTTCCTAGCGACGTTGCTGTGGCCAGCGAACAGCCTCTTTTCTAACGGGGCGGTTCATGCGGCGTTACAGCGACGTCACACGGCAGGCGTCCAATTGAAGCGGAGGGGCAGAGAGCAGCCGCATGAAAGTCACGCCCACTTCGTTGCCGGAGGACGCAGGTACGGTGTTGTTCATCGTTCCTGGGGTGTCACACGTAGCGATGTGTGCTGCCTCACGAACGATGAACAACCTGCGTCCTGCACGAGCAACGACATTTGGGAAATGGACGACGTGTCAACAATCAACGATTTGGTGAGTATTTTACATCATTAGCGGTCACTCGTACGTGTCACACGCAACGACGTTGCTAACGAGGCAGGCTGTGCGTCACGAATTGTGTGACCCCCAGCGACATCTCGTTAGCGATGTCGTTGCGTATAACGGGGCCTTAAGAATGGCTGTAGCCAGCAATCTAAGTGAAACATCATTGGATTTAGGATCTCTTTGCCCACATTATGCTGCTCTCAGATGAGGTAGAAAAAACCTGCTGACAGATTCCCTTTAACTAATTAATTAAAATGAAGTCCGCAATTGTCTCATTTTAAATTTTGTGGTGTTCAACATGAGGCTGGATATCAAGTTTATTTTACTATGTGAGCCAGTACGATTATGGTAATACCAAATGTATATAGTTTTATGTTTTACTATATTTACACACTGAATCCACTTATAAAAGCCTAAAATAGTTTTATTTTTTCACACCATTCATTGTGACATATAAAGACATGCAAACTTGATTCTGCAGCTCAGTATGGTGACAGCAATACTCAATATAAATATTTTTTATTTCCTACTTTTGAACAATAAAATCACTTTTAAAAAAAAAGAACCCACTTATTTTGCGCTGTTATATTCTAAAACCCGTAATATTTTAACATATCAGTCAATGTTGCTGTGTGACAGTCATGGCCAAAAGTTTTGAGAATGCTACAAATATTAATTTTTACAAAGTCTACTGCTTAAGTTTTTCTAATGGCAATTTGCATATACTCCAGAATGTCATAAAGAGTGATCAGCTTAACAGCAATTACTTGCAAAGTCAATATTGGCTAAGAAAATGAACTTTAACCCCCAAAACACATTTCAACAGCATTGCATTCCTGCCTTAGGCTATGTGCGCACTTACCGGATTTTTCGCGGATTTTGCCGCGGATTTGCTGCATGTTTCGCTGCAGAAAATGTTCATAACATCTCTGCAGTGAATCACCAGCAAATCCTATGGAGAAAAAAAATCCTGTGCGCACTGGGCGGAATTTGACAGCTGCATGTTTTGCTGCGGGAATCCCGCAGCAAAAACAAGTGCATGTCACTTCTTTTCCGCACATCGCTGCGGGATTTCACTTTATTGACTCAATGTTAATCATGAAATCCCGCAGGGAATAACGCAGGCAGCAAATTCTGTGCGGTTCACTGCGTTTTCTTGCGTTATTCCCTGCGGTATTTTGCGGTTTACCTCCGGTAATGTGCATCACTTGCTTGCGGTTTTGCAGGGAAGTGATGTCATTACAGGAACAGGAAGTCGTGCAGAGTAAACACACACACATCAGACACAGAACACATCACAGACATAGATCACATAGACACAGACACATAGAACACACATAGAAAGAAAACGGAAATATAGAAAAAAAAGAACGTGTGCTCCGCTGTATATTTACCGTCCAGCCGAGGTAAGCACACAGCGGCGGCCCGGTATTCTCAGGCTGGGGAGGGAGAGGGGCAGGGTTAATGTCCCCCGCCTCACTCCCCCTCCCGCAGCCGAGAATATCAGACGCAGCTGCCCCGGCACTGTCGCATGCATTATGCGGCACTGCCGGCGTGTCCTCGGCTCTTCTTGCCACCGTGTAGCAGTGGTGACAAGGTAATACAAGGGGTTAATGGTGATGGGGGACCACCGCCATTAACCCCAGGCTTGATCATGGCAGCGTCTATGTGACAGCTGACATGATCAACCCGTAAGTAAAGTGAAAAAAACACAGACACCAAAAATCCTTTATTTTAAATAAAACCAACAAGCCTCGTTCACCATTTTATTAACCCCTCCCGCACCAAAGCTCCGGCGTAATCCACCGCTCCGACATCCACAGCTCCGGCTCCTGCGTCCTGCACTGCTGACATCCAGCCGCGACTGTCACAGACAGGCTGAATGCAGCAGACAGCAGAGGTAATTATCGGTCATTTCCCACGGCCGGTAATGTGAACTCACTGCCGACCGTGGGAAATGTAGCGATCTGTCCTCTATCTATCCCTCTATCTATCTGTCTGTCTATCTATCTATCCCTCTATCTATTCTTCTGTCTATCTACTATCAGAATTAAATGTATTTTTTTTTTTTTTTTTTCTTCAATGTGCTTTATTGCATTGAATGCAATAAAGCACATCCCAACCCGCACGCGGCAAAACCGCCGCAATACCGCGAACAATACCGCGGTAAAGCCGCGGCAAACCGCATGCGGTTTTCGGGTGCGGTTTCCCGCGGTTTTTTACCGCGGGTGCGGTAATCTTTGAGAGGATGCGGAATTTTCTCAAGAAAATTCCATTTCCCAGTGCGCACAGAGCCTTAAAAGGAGCAGCTAACATTGTTTTAGTGATTGTTCCATTAACACAGGTGTGGGTGCTGATGAGGACAGGGCTGACGATCAATCAGTCATGATTAAGTAAGAATGACACCACTGAACACTTTAAAAGGAGGCTGGAACTTGGTATAATGGTTTCTCTTCATTTAACCATGGTTATCTCTAAAGAAACACGTGCAGCCATCATTGCTCTGCACAAAAATGGCCTAACAGGGAAGAGTATCGCAGCTACAAAGATTGCACCTCAGTCAACAATCTTTCGCATCATCAAGAACTTCAAGGAGAGAGCTTCCATTGTTGCCAAAAAGGCTCCAGGGCGCCCAAGAAGGACCAGCAAACGCCAGGACCGTATCTTAAAACTGTTTCAGCTACGGGATCGGACTACCAGCAGTGCCGAGCTAGCTCAGCAATGGCAGCAGGCTGGTGTGAGTGCTTCTGCACGCACTGTGAGGCGGAGACTGCTTGAGCAAGGCCTGATTTCAAGGAGGGCAGCAAAGAAGCCACTTCTCTCCAGAAAAAACATCAGGGACCGACTGATACTCTGCAAAAGGTACAGGGAGTGGACTGCTGAGGACTGGGGTAAAGTCATTTTCTCAGATGAATCCCCTTTTCGATTGTTTGGGACATCTGGAAAACAGCTTATTAGGAGAAGAAGAGGTGAGCGCTACCACCAGTCTTGTCTCATGCCAACTGTTAAGCATCCTGAAACGATTCATGTGTGGGGTTGCTTCTCAGCCAAGGGAATCGCACCACTCACAGTCTTGCCTAAAAACACAGCCATGAATAAAGAATGGTACCAGAATGTCCTCCAAGAGCAACTTCCCCCAACTGTCCAAGAGCAGTTTGGCGCCCAACAATCCCTTTTCCAGCATGATGGAGCACCTTGCCATATAGCAAAGGTGATCACTAAATGGCTCATGGAACAAAACATAGAGATTTTGGGTCCATGGCCTGGAAACTCCCCAGATCTTAATCCCATTGAGAACTTGTGGGCAATCATCAAGAGACGGGTGGGCAAACAAAAACCAACAAATTCTGGCAAAATGCAAGCATTGCTTATGCAAGAATGGACAGCTATCAGTCAGGATTTGATCCAGAAGTTGATTGAGAGCATGCCAGGGAGAATTGCAGAGCTCCTGAAGAAGAAGGGTCAACACTGCAAATACTGACTTGCTGCATTAACTCATTCTAACTGTCAATATAACCTTTTGGTACTCATAATATGATTGCAATTATATTTCTATATGTGATGTAAACATCAGACAAACACAAATAAAACCAGAGGGCAACAGATCATGTGAAAATATAATTTTGGTGTCATTCTCAAAACCTTTGGCCATGACTGTACGTTGCGACATCGCTAGAATTGGCTAGCGATGCCGAGCGCGATAGTACCCGCCCCTGTCGCACATACGATATGTGGTGATTGCTGCCGTAGCGAACATTATCGTTACGGCAGCTTCACACGCACATACCTGCTCGGCGACGTCACTAATCGACCGGCCAATAGAAGCGGAGGGGCAGAGATGAGCGGGACGTAACATCCCGCCCACCTTCTCCCTTCCGCATTGCTTCCAGGACGCAGGTAAGGTGATGTTTGTCGCTCCTGCGGGTTTACACACAGCGATGTGTGGAGCTGCAGGAACGACAAACAACATCGTACCTGCAGTCGACACGGCATTATGAATATGAACGACGCTACACAGATCACCGATCTTCAACGCTTTTGCAATCGTTTATCGTCGCACCTAGGATTTACACATTGCAATGTCGCTACCGGCGCCGGATGTGCGTCACTAACGACATGACCCTGACGATATTTCGGAAGGAAGCAATGTCGCAACGTGTAAAGCCCCCCTTACTTTTTACTTTTTAAGACAAGCTGTAGTTTTCATTAGCACAAATCTAGAGCGCATATGATGTATTATTCTACTTTTTTGGGAAGGTAGGATGACAAAAAATATTTTGGAACTGTTATTTTTTTTCCCCAGTGTTTACCCCGCAGCATAGTTAACGTTAACTTTATTCTGCAACTCAATGCAATAACAATGATACCCAAGTTAAATATTTTTTATGTTTTACTACTTGCTCACAATAAAAATAGAGCTTAAAAAGGAAATTATTTGTTATTTGTGTCATCATATTCTGAAAGCACCTTTTTTTTTTTTCTTTTTTTACTGACAGGATCTTATGAGGACTTGTTTTTTGTGGGATAAGTTATATTTTCCATTGGTATTATTTTGGGGAACATATTACATTTGTATCACAGTTTATTGTTTTGTTTCTTTAGAGGGGACACAGTATGAACAAAACTTTTGTACAGTTCTTTCATTTTTATTATACCACAAGACCACAAGGTATAGTATGAATACTTTGATAGTTGCATATTTTGGGTCAGTATGGATTTGGAGATATTGATTATATTGGATTTTTTTATTAACATAGTATGTTTTATTGTACAAAGAAGTGTTTTTTCTGTTATTTTTTACTTAAGTTTATTATACCTTTTAAATACTGTACTTTATTCATTTGTGTACAATATTTATTACGGTAGTTGAAAGTAAAATGGCAGCATACTGGATCTCCTCCATAACAGGGACAGAAAATTGTGGGTAGAGATTGAATGTGATCTACACGCAACCATGACGCAGGGAATCTTCTGGTTATCATCTAGAATCAACTTGGAGACCCTGGGAATTTCCCCAATTCTCTTGTCTCTGGCTACTGCATGGAGGAGGGCCAATAGGCGATATAGGCTGACAGGGGAACCGGGCCCTATGACACCACTGGTGGGCAACCCTGCATTCCAATGCTGGCTTCACGAAATCCGTCCCAGCTTGATTTCAATGCCAACGGGAGGGATCCCACGTGTTAAAGATGTCATTACTCAACAGGGTTGCAGACCACTGATGTCCTTGCTAGATGACCGGCCAAGAGAGCCAAGTCATTGGTTTCAATACTTACAACTACGTAGCTTTGTAGACTCTTTATCTCCGAGATCTGAGATGCATAAGGACTTAACTCCATTTGACAGACTATGTTTCCTTCGAGAAACACCTCCCCACACAGTCTCGATAATCTACAACATAACAGTGTCTGGAGGGACGGGGGGGGACCTGCCCGAGTATGTAGGGCAATGGCAGTCAGAACTGAGAAAGACTTTTTCCAAAGAACAGTGGTATAAGTCATTTAACCTAACACACAAATCCACCATCTCATGTAGAATGCAGGAACTCAACTATAAAATCCTCGCACGGTGGTACAGGACACCCGCCAGGCTCCACAGAATGTTTCCAGAGGTCTCAGACACTTGCTGGAGGTGTCAGTCCTCTGTGGGCACAATGCTGAATGTTTGGTGGTCTTGTCCAGGGATCCATGGATTATGGAAAGACGTCTTTGCTCTCTATAATCATTTACATCAAGTGGGAGTGACACCCTCGCCGGAAGTGGCACTCTTCTCAATGTACGGGGGAGCAATCTCTAAGGCGAAGAGAGGTCTGCTCTCATACTTCATGATCTCAATGCGACAGATCATACCGAAACATTGGAGGTCCACCTATACATTGAGAAGAGCAGACTGGGTGGGGGCTATGGATGCCCTGAGACGTTTGGAAGAGATAAGAGCATTTGATGAAGGGAGAGACTCACTATGCTTTTCCACCTGGTATCCGTGGCTTCAATTCAGAGAAACACAACAATTCCAATCCTGGTTACATACGGGCACGCTGCCACACTGATGTTTGGTGGGGCGAAGTGGCCCTGCTGATGGGAGGGTGGTGTGGTGCGACGTCACAGAACCCTACAGAATCTCCCCTTCTCTCTTTCTCGTGTTTTCCTTCTTTCTCTTCTCTTTCTCCCTCTTCTTCTCCTTTCATCCCTTGCTTTTCTTTCTTTCCCCTCTTTTCCTTCTCTTGCTTATCTAATTAGTGTACATAGGTTTACTTGTTGAAATATATGGCAAGATTATACAGAATGATATTGGCATCTACATATTAAATAGAACAAAAGATAAACGATTGATATATACTTGGGAAAAGATGTCATTAAGGATGTTATGAAGAATTTTTCTTGTAAGACCTACGATAAAGTTCACTGTAGTATATGCTGTATAAGATTTAAATGCCCAGACCAAACTGCAACTTTTCCATATTCTGTAAAACCGGGCACTACAAAATTATCTATATTCATGCTTTGTTATATCATTTTTCTTGAAAACAATAAAGAAATATTAAACGAAAGTAAAATGGCAATCAGCTCACCAGCTCGGTGCACAGCAATACCACACTATAAACAATGCATCAATCCACAACTAGAGCCAGCACTCACTTTCTTCCATAAAAATTAGATGCTTTATTAAATCTTTATAAAAACATCAGTTGTTTAATACAAAAAAACAGCATAAAAAATTAAGATGTAAAATAACATAAACCCACCTTTCCCAAGCAATGCATTTCTGAACTGCACAATCGTTAGGCCTCTTTCACACATCAGGGAAAAACACACGTTTTTTACTGCCATTATTTTGGAACTCATCTGTTGTCCTTATGCTATCACGGATAGCACACGGAGATCAGGCACTTATGCTCACCTGTCCACGTATCTACTGTTTGTGGTGCTGATATCTCCCGCGATGCTGTGTCTGGCTGCTGCTGTCTCACTTCTGCTGTTACTTTCATTTCCCGGTGCAGTGAATATTCATGAGCATAATTAGCTGGCCTGAAGGAGACAGCAGCGCTGGAGACAGGTGAGTATAAAAATCATTTTATTTCAAAGATATACGTTTTTTCTGGTACATGTTACACGGATCACACCACTGTGTGGTCTGTGTGACATCACTGATACCAGAGAAAAACGGAATTGTCTCCGTGTGGAGCACACAGATACCCATGTACGCCACACGGAAACACGGTCAGTGAGAAATCACTAATGCGTGCGCAGACCAGAATCACTGACGTGTGAAGGGGCCTTAGTCTGAGCCTAACATTTATGAGTTCCACAAGTAATTTATGCCATCGACATCAGCAGAAGCGCTGCGCTATGTGATTGGCTGCAGCAGTGTCAATGCTGCAGCCAAAACAATTTTTTTTAAATTGAAATAATTTGAAACAGTTTGTAGCAAGCACATGGATTTCTGCAAGTCCCATTAAGATATACTACACTTGCAACAAATCTGCTGCAAGTGAATTGAACCTTACTGATACAATGACTTGTGTTGTCTGATTTGAGGAATATGTTTGGGGCACTGAAAACTATGGCATTCCATACAAAAGCCACCCCCTATACATATTGATACTTCGTTGGGTCAAACCTGCAGAATTTTTCATTGGAAGATGGAAGTAAGCCACTGTCAGACATCTCCAGGCAGAATGAAAGAATCAGGCATGAGAATTGAACATGCCCAACCATTCTTTCCCAGGATAACATCAACCCTCATTCACAATATATAGCCGTCTGGTTCCACTGCAACCAGCAGATTCAGCCGACTTTGCTCTGCTGTGTATAGGATTGACCTGACTATGCCAGGACAATAACTATCGGTTAATACCCCATTAAACATTTCCTTAGAGTTTTATCTTTAGTCTACTTTTTATTTTCACGTGTACATACACAGCCAGGTTCGCTAAGTATTCATGATAAAGTGGACAAAATTCATTTTTGTTACAGTCTTTTTTTTTCTTTTCCTGTAAAACTATACAAATTGATTCATGCTCAGTGGTAAGAATTTATGACATTGCCTAACCAGAAAACCTACTCTTCTGTAAACTGTAATTTGTTATATAAGGGAGTAAGCAGTTTAATTAAACAGAAGACATCTCAGTAAAACCTCATTAACGCATTTCATTTCTCAAGAGAGGTCATCCATATCAATTGATCCCCATTTAACGAGGCATGCACGCTGTTTAACACTGGACCAACAGTTACATGTGATTTCTATTAAAAGCAATGAAGCAGATTTAAAATGACAGAAGTCCATGGACACGGGAAGAGTGAAATCACTTTTAATAAAATGTCACAGTCTCAATAGTTAAATTCTCCCTTTACATATTTTTTCCCAAGTATAATAATCTCTGATAAGGTTAAATTCACGCTTATGTGTCCTTGGTGTCCCCCAAGGTTCAGTTCTTGGACCTTTGCTGTTCTCCATTTACACCTTCGGCCTGGGACAGCTCATAGAGTCCCATAGAGTCTCTATGCTGATGATACGCAGATCTACCTCTCTGGACCTGATATCACCTCCTTACTAACCAGAATCCCACAATGTCTGTCTGCTATTTCATCCTTTTTCTCTGCTCGATTCTTAAAACTGAACATGGACAAAACATAATTCATTGTCTTTCCTCCTCCTCACTCAACCCCCCCACCTGACATATCCATAAATGTCAATGGCTGCTCACTTTCCCCAGTGCCATGTGCTCGCTGCCTGGGAGTAATCCTAGACTCTGATCTCTCTTTCAAGCCACACATCCAAGCCCTTTTCACCTCCTGCCGCCTCCAACTCAAAAATATTTCCCGGATCCGTACATTCCTTTCCCAGTAAGCTGCAAAAACCCTAGTACATGCTTTATTATCTCCCGCCTGGATTATTGTAACCTCCTGCTCTGTGGCCTCCCTTCTAACAGTCTTGCACCCCTACAATCTATTCTAAACTATGCTGCCCGGCTAATCCTCCTGTCCCCCTGCTACTCCCCGACCTCTCCTCTCTGCCAATCCCTTCACTGGCTTCCCATTGCCCAACGACTCCAGTTCAAAAGACTAATCATGACATACAAAGCCATCCACAACCTGTCTCCTCCCTACATCTGTGACCTAGTCTCCTGGTACTTACCTACATGTAACGTTCGATCTTCACAAGATCTCCTTCTCTATTCCCCTCTCATCACCTCTTCCCACCATCGCATCCAAATTTTCTCCCATGCCTCCCCCATACTCTGGAATCCTCTGCCACAACACATCAGACTCTCGCCTACCTTCACAAGCTTCAAAAGGAACCTGAATATCCACCTCTTCCGACAAGCCTACAACCTGCCGTAACCCTCAGTCTGATATAGCGCCGCTTAACCAGCTCTACCTTAACCTACTGTATTCTCAACCTCTATCCTCCTGTACCAGTCTGTGCCTTATATTGTTTATGATTATTGTAAGTGTCCCTATTATGTATACCCCTTTCACATGTAAAGCGCCATGGAATTGATGGCGATATAATAATAATAATAATAATAAATAATAATAAATAATAATATATTTGTCATGCCTTTCACTATTTACATAGGGCCCATTTTCTCATACCTCCTATGCTGTGACCCTAGACTTTAATAGTTAAATGCACAATAAAGGGTTGTCCTGCATACTACTATACCCAATCACTTGTTGCTCTTCTACCTGTCCATGTCTGACCGTCTTATCTATGTTACACCCTTACGTTTGCCATACACAGTAGGTAACTGACGGCCAATGCATGTTCGGCTGACAGCTATCTAACCCAACTCCCCCTAATACAAGAAAGGTTGGTTTTGACAAGTGTTTCTGTATTCTTATTTGTCTGTCAGCATCTTATCTGTCCAAAAGTACAACAAAATGATGGAATGCCTGAATTTCTACTGCAAGGGACATTTGGGTGGTCCGCATACACATTACATGATAGGTCAATCCCTAATGTATATGGGCCTTAAGGCTATATTCAGATATACATTTTGTAATAAATACCTGGAGATTTGCTTTAAAGGGAATCTGTTTTTAAAAGTTTTCACTAGGTAATCTAAGAGCAGAATGATGTAGAGGAAGAGACTCAATCCAACAAGGTATAACTTACTGTCACGTTGGGACTGGCGTGTGTCCAAACTCACAGCGTGACAGTTGCGCTCAGACCTACGGACGTCCAGCACACTACACAACAAACGACATATAAGTGGACACCGGAGATACTTAAACAATGCTGTGCCGTGGCACTAGGGAGGGGGAGATGGGACACGTCCTGCACTCACCTGCAGCTATACCCTGCACTCCCTTGCAAGCCCTATACAGGTTCTTTCACCCCGTCGCTGAGCAGGATATCTTGAACCATGACTAGCCCTGAACTAACCCTTACTAGTGAGATGGGCGGCGAGAGCACTAGTCCCACCGCTGCATTAATAAACATGAACGGAAGAAAGACAGAAAATGTAAAAAGGATACCAACACAAACTTCATGGCTGCAGCCAGACTCCGAGGCTGGAGACGTCTGGACACCAGTCAGAACCCCAGCTGCTCCTTCCATCCAGGAGGCCTGAACAGAATTGAATTTTATCACCAGCAAAGGCTGATGGGAAATGCGACTATTTTGAATGTGATGGGTGTGGTCACAGTGCGGCCATACCTGAAGTTTACTGTTAGAAAGCTGCAGGCAACAAAACTGATATTAACCCTAAATACACCAAAGGAAAGGAAAATACATATAATATTAAGAGTCTTAGAGCATTGTAAGACTCTGGACCAGAACCTTTCACAAGTCTCTAAATGCTGAGAAATAAGGAATAACATTTGGAACTCCATTCTATGTCTGAACTGGGTGCAAAAACCTAAAAAAACATCACTATATGGAGATAAGGTATGCACACCAGTGACTATGCAAGGGGAATACATGTAATAGCAGAAACTGCTGTGTGAATACTGACATGAAAAATTCAGTAGCTATATGTAAGAATGAAATGTGAAAAATGGAACCTGCATTACTGCCATGAATATATGAATAAAGAGAAATTTAGCTACTGAATTGATCAATGCAATAGAGCCCCAACACTACGCCAAAGTATTTCTCTACGTTGGGGTCCATAGCTTGTGTGTGTCCTCTCATGCAGTTAAAAAACTTACCGTGTATGGGAAGCTGAGACCCAGGCTATATATACGTATCATGTGGATTGGCAATAGGTGTGTATGGGGAGGGTTCACAAACGAAAAACTAACAAATAAGGAATAACATTTGGAACACCATTCTGTGTCGCCCTGGGCAGGCCAGGGGACACGGGTCACAGCACTACCACACCCCACACTCCAGGTAGGCACATCACAGCTAACCAGAAATCCTTGTTGCCTTCCTCCAGGAGTCTGATGATGCACACCAGGGGGTGGGCCAGGCGGTTGGCTCCGCCCACCAAGGAGCTCACAGCTCTGGAGGCAGGAAGTAACCAGGCAGTTGAGCCCAGGCAGGGCAAGAGTGAAGTTGAGTTAAGTAGAGGAGTTAAGAAAGTGAAAGTGAAAGTGGAAAAGGAGGAAAGCAAGCGAAGTGACAGTAGAGAAAGAAAGCCTGAAGGGTCCAGCTTTGTGGAGGGCCAGATCAGCAAGGTCAGCGACGGCGGTGACTGTCTGGAGGGGGACCGTTTGGAAGTTCCTGGAAGGACCCCGTTTGCTGTGTGCCCGGTGGTCTGGAGCAGTGTTCCGAAGGACAGTCAGCACCAGGGCAGGGGCCTCTCGGACCCCGGCAAGGCTAGGAGTCGCCAAATTTGCCGAATCCGTCAGTGACGGGGACGCAGATCCCCCAACAACCAAGTCCCGATTGAAGGCAACAGCCCAACCTGAAGCAGAGAGATACCGCCACCGCCACGGCACCAGTTTCTCAGGGCCAGCGCCTGCGGGCAAAGTGTAGAGCTCCTCCGGCCCAGATTGCAGTCGGGGAGCGGGTAACCGGAGGGAATCCACCGCTACCACAAGTCAAACATAGGTGCAAGGAAGAGGGACATCACCGTCACCTACCAGGAGTGCAGGTGCAGCCGTCTGTGGGACCGTCCTACCAGCCGTTTGGTTTACCGTACAAACTGTGTCCGTGTCTCAGGCTGAGTGAGTACCACAGTGCCGCAAGGCACAGCGCTGCCCCCGCGTCCCTGCGCCCATCAGGCCCCGCACCTACTTCCCCATCACCGGGCCCCGGGATCACCAACCCCTACCCACGGAGGGGCAACACAACACCTGGCTGCTCCGCATCACCATCCCCGGGAGCCCCGTACAGAGCAGCGGTGGTGAAATCACCACACCCGTGGGTGGCGTCACGAACTATAACAATCCCCACACCCAACAAACACCCCCTTTCACTCACGGGCGAGGAGTGTCGCTCGAGAAACCCCGGGATCCGGCCCACAGCTCGAGCCACCAGGAGCAGCTGCCAGACCCGAGCAGAAGGGGTGAGCGCGGTGTGCTGACACCCTCCTCCCCGCCCGCGACAACTCTATGTCTGAACTGGGTGCAAAAACCTAAAAAACATCACTATGGGGAGATAAGGTATGCACACCAGTGACTATGTAAGGGGAATACATGGAATAGCAGAAACTGCTGTGTGAATTCTGACATGAAAAATTCAATAGCTATATGTAAGAATGAAATGTGAAAAATGGAACCTGCATTACTGCCATGAATATATGAATAAAGAGAAATTTAGCTACTGAATTGATCAATGCAATAGAGCCCCAACACTACGCCAAAGTATTTCTCTACGTTGGGGTCCATAGCTTGTGTGTGTCCTCTCATGCAGTTAAAAAACTTACCGTGTATGGGAAGCTGAGACCCAGGCTACATATACGTATCATGTGGATTGGCAATAGGTGTGAGTGGGGTGGGTTCACAAACGAAAAACTAACAAATAAGGAATAACATTTGGAACTCCATTCTATGTCTGAACTGGGTGCAAAAACCTAAAACCTTTTAGGTTTTTGCACCCAGTTCAGACATAGAATGGAGTTCCAAATGTTATTCCTTATTTGTTAGTTTTTCGTTTGTGAACCCACCCCACTCACACCTATTGCCAATCCATATCATACGCATAAATAGCCTGGGTCTCAGCTTCCCATACACGGTAAGGTTTTTTAACTGCATGAGAGGACACACACAAGCTAGGGACCCCAACGTAGAGAAATACTTTGGCGTAGTGTTGGGGCTCTATTGCATTGATCAATTCAGTAGCTAAATTTCTCTTTATTCATATATTCATGGCAGTAATGCAGGTTCCATTTTTCACATTTCATTCTTACATATAGCTATTGAATTTTTCATGTCAGTATTCACACAGCAGTTTCTGCTATTACATGTATTCCCCTTACATAGTCACTGGTGTGCATACCTTATCTAAATGCTGAGAGACCACCGTGACACTTACTGTACTGGATGCTGGAAATTTGATAAAATCACTGTTTTATCTGCTTCAGCAGTTCATTGAATGCTAAGTTCTGAATAACCCTGCTCACATTCATTGGCAGCTTTATGTATACACTGCATATAGGCAGAATGCTGCTAATCAGTGGTGGGGGCATGGTTGGAGCAACTGCCAACAGGCTTACTATTCCTCTAGTATCTATAATAACAGTTGGACTCAAGTAAAGGGAAGGAGAAAAAACAACTATGTAGATGGTGAACATTGGAATATGAATATGCATTACTGAAAAGAAAACATGAAAAATTGTTTTTGAAAAATATGAGTTACTTAGCAAATAAAGGTGGCCAAATTATAACGCACCCCCATAGTCCTCCATACAGTATAATGGACATCCCATGGTCCTCCATATAGTACAATGCATCTCCAAATATTATGCACAGCCCATAGTCCTCCATATAGTATAATGCACAGCCCATAGTCCTTCATCTAGAATAGTAAACAACTCATCGTCTTCCATATAGAAATAATGCAGAGCCCATAGTCCTCCATATAGTATACTGCACAGCCCATAATCATCTATGTTGTATTATGGACACCATGTACTCACTTATTTACATAATAAAATTGTCCTTGGCCCTTCGCTGCTCCAATCTTGGTAGGAAGCATTCTGAAGCTGCATTTTCACTGCTCTGCACAGCAGGCGCGATGAAGTGACGTAATCACACACGCTGAGCTGTCAGATCTCAGATGCAGAGGGAGAATGATGAAGGAGAGGGAGTCTTTCATCATTGCTTTCAAATATATTGGCATCCGCGCTTGGTCATTTCACCTTTTTAGTAGGTATGACTCCTTTCCCCTTTCTTGCCTTTCCCTTTTCTATCCCCTTCTTCCTTTCCCACATATAAATAACCAACTGAAATGTACACCCCAATAAAATCTGACATTGTTCCTTCCTTCCCTTTGTTTCCTTCTGACTTTGTGACTTAACATTCAGGATAACTACATTTGTAAATTGTTTTATTAGTTAAACCCATTAAATATTGTTAAACATGAAAATAAGAAAAAATAAAAAAGTGTGATGACAGGAGATCCAGAGTCGGGGAGATCCAGAGTCGGCACTGGCACCGGGCCCTCAGCTCATGGACGCCATAGCGGCTAAGTAATTTGCTGCCATTGGTGCTATGCCACTGTCCTACCCACAGCCTGGAAGAGGTAAATTACATAAAGTGACAGATGATTTATCAATAAAAGGCATCTGATATGAAACATACTGGTATGGGATTTTTCAGCTTTCTGTGATCTTAATGCCCATGTTAATAGTTGAGATAGGTGAATTGTGGTGACAGATTCCCTTTAAGAATACTAAAAATGGCAAATCACAGCCCCAAACAAAACTAATGCTTCATCAGTTCCTATTTTCATGAGTCTCCTGCCATCTGCTGACTGATTACCCATACAGCATATAACAGCCAGGGAAGAGATTTCTTTTTATGTTCCATTTTCTGGATGAACTACTCCTCCTGGCACCTACTCCGGTAGTAAGATCTCTAAGTCAAAGATTCTAAGGGCCCTCTTCACCGAGGGCAGGACTGGGCATGATGAAGCCCACCTCACAAATATATCATAATTTACACCATTAAGATTGAGGACAGAAATATACTGCAGTAAAATACTATCAGCCGCATGCCAGTTGTGGGATGGGCCCAATTAATTAGGAAGCTTTTGCCTCCATTGACGGCTGTCATGAATACAGTGGTTGATTTGTGTGAGACAATTAGGCACCGTGGGACTATTTTTGGGCCCAATATGATAGCTAATCCTTTTATATCCCTCCTTTATCCTCACATATAGTGTCTGTGCCTTGTGTACACAGTATGTCTTTAAGTTATAGACTCAGGGGCAGACATACAGTTGAAACCAGAAGCTTACATACAGTCTCTCTAAAGACACATCTTCATGTTTTTCTCACTATCTGACATGAAATCAAAATACATCTTTCCTGTTTTAGGTCAATTAGGAAGCAAAATTATTTATATTTGCCAAATGCCGGAATAATGAGAAAGAGAGAGAATGTTTTAAGGCATTTTTATAACTTTTTACAGTCAAAAATTTACATACACTTAAGAGTACTGTGCCTTTAAACAATATGGGACAGCCCATATGATGATGTCATGTCTTTAGAAGCTTCTTATAGGTTTATTGATAACATCTTAGTTAATTAGAGACATCTGTGGATGTATTTTACTGCACACCTGAAATACACTGCTTCTTTGTGTAGCACAATGAGAAAGTCAAAAGAAATCAGCCAAGATCTCAGGAAGAGAATTGTGGACTTGCACAAGTCTGGTTCATCCTTGGGTGCAATTTTCAGATACCTAAAGTTGCCTCGTTCATCTGTACAAACAATTATATGCAAGTACAAACAAGATGGGAATGTCAAGCCATCAAACCGCTCAGGAAGGAATTATCGGTAGAGGGAAAATCCAGCATCCAAATCCTAAAGTATTTCTTAAAACTTACCTATTTATTAGATGTGCATTAAAATCCATTTCCTAATTCATTATGGGTACACACATAACGGTATGTGACGCGTTTCGGACATGTAGAGTCCTTAGTCTGAAACTATACCGCACTAGTTTCACATTCAGGCTAAAAAGGAGTGAACAGGAAATGATGTAAAACAACCAAAGTTACATGACCAATGGGTGGGAAAGAAAAAAAAATATGTAATATAATCAATTCATAATACATTTAGAAGTTCATTTCTTGCCTGTGGGCATTCTAGTTTCAAGCATAAATATCCATTTGGCTTCTCGACAATGCAAAATGTCTACTATATTTACACCCCGTTTTAGCACCATTACTTTCTCAGCTGCATTCACTCTTAATATTCCTAGATCCCCTACATGCAGGTTTAGAAAATGCTTAAACGCGCCTGAAAGGCTGTGGGTGGTGGTATTATCTATGTCATACACATGTTCAGATATCCTGTGTCTCAGTGTACGCAATGTACTACCGACATATTGGACTTTGCATGATTTACAGTACAGACCAAAAGTTTGGACACACCTTCTCATCTCTAGAACAACTGTTATGAGGAGGCTTTGTGCAGCAGGCCTTCATGGTAAAAAAGCTGCTAGGAAACCACTGCTAAAGACAGACAACAAGCAGAAGAGACTTGTTTGGGCTAAAGAACACAAGAAATGGTCATTAGACCAGTGGAAATCTATTCTTTGGTTTGATGAGTCCAAATTTGGAAGCAGCCACCGTGTCTTTGTAGAAAAGGTGAACGGATGGACTCTACATGCTGGTTCCCAACCGTGAAGTATGGAGGAGGAGGTGTGATGGTGTGGAGGTGTTTTGCTGGTGACACTGTTGGGAATTTATTCAAAATTGAAGGCATACTGAACCAGCATGGCTACCACAGCATCTTGCAGCGGCGTGCTATTCCATCTGGTTTGCATTTAGCTGCACCATCATTTATTTTTCAACAGGACAATGACCCCAAACACACCTCCAGGTTGTGTAAGGGTTATTTGACTAAGAAGGAGAGTGATGGGATGCTACGCCAGAAGACCTGGCCTCCACAGTCACCAGACCTAAACCCAATCGAGATAGTTTGGGGTGAGCTGGACCACAGAGGGAAGGCAAAAGGGCCAACAAATGCTAAGCATTTCTGGGAACTCCTTCAAGACTGTTGGAAAACCATTTCCAGTGACTACCTCTTGAAGCTCATCAAGAGAATGCCAAGAGTGTGCAAAGCAGTAAAAAGGTGGCTACTTGGAAAAACCTAGAATATAAGACATATTTTCTGTTGTTTCACATTTTTTAAGTATTTCATTCCACATGTTTTCACTCATAGTTTTGATGTCTTCAATGTGAATCTACAATTTTTAGAGCCATGAAAATAAAGAAAACTCTTTGAATGAGAAGGTGTGGTCAAACTTTTGGTCTGTACTGTACATGTGATTACGTAAATTACGTTGCTTGATCCACAATTAATTAACGATTGTATTTTAAATTCTTTTTTTGACACACTGGATATAGTTTTGGTGGTGTTTATCATGAACTTGCATAGTCCACAGTTTTTTTGTCCACACTTGTAGGAACCGGTAGATGGCAGCCAATTAGATATATTTTCCTTGTTGTTTTTCTATTAGTGTGATCACTGGGAGAAATTTGTGTTCCAATGGTGCTGTTTCTTTTCGATACAAATTTTAATCTATCTTTTAGAATATTTTTGAGTAGTTTGTTAAAATTGTTAAATTGTACTATTGTTAAAATAGGGAGAATTTTTTTTATGATTTTAACTATTTGATAATAATCACTGCTATATTTTGTTGAAAAATTACAGGTAGTACTTCTGTTGTGGCTATTGTGGCTGCTTTTTTACTTTCCAAATAATGTTCCCTATTTTTGCTATCAGTTTTTGTTCTGCCTTGGCAGCCTGCTAATAGTCATTCATTGCAATTTCTGTTACAACCCCTAGGGGTCGTTGTTATTCTTTTGAATTGCTGAGTATCCCTTTAAGCTAAATGTATTCTGGGTAAGGAACGCCTCCCTGAGCTGAGAAGAAGCCTGCAGCCATTTTCTCCTTGGACTTATTAGGAAAGGACCTGCTGATTCACCTCTCTGTAAATTCACCCCTGCCTATTGTAATCCGGTGAGCAAAGCAAATTACATGTGTTAGTGATAGAATCTTAGATGGAAGACTGTAGTAAATGCATTGTACATTGTAATCCTACATCTTAGTCCTTGCCTTGTTTGTATAGATAAGAATTTCTATGTATTGCAGATGCAGTGACCTTTCACCTACATTCTCATAAGAACTGTATCTCATGTACTGTTATGCTATGTTAACTCTGTATTAACACTGTACTGACTGTAATCATTTTCTTGTTATAGTTTTTACCCGTATTCCATATTCCGTATACCGTATTCAACTGCATCTTGGATATACCGTATTCAACTGTATCTTGGATATTCCTATATTCACTGTATATTCCACATATACTGCAATCAAGTTTGCGTTACCAGCCAATAAATCAAGGCTACTGAATTCAGTCTGTTTATTTGAAATGTGAACGAGGGTTTAGCTGTATGCTGGAGATTCACAGCGTTACGTGAAAGAATTCAAAGCATTCAAAACGCCCATATTAATGAAATAGGTCGTTAGTGTTTTTCCTGTGGCCTCACCAGCCACAAAATTGTGATGCATGGATCTCCATGCCAAAATGTTTTAAAAATTTATATCAAATTATCTTGCATTATGATTTTTGATCCTTAAACCCAGAGGAACATTACAATATGCATATAAGGAGTCAATTATATTGCTGAACCAGGAAATAGTGATAGCATGGAAAGGCTTGAGCAGCTTATATCACTTCTGTCAAAATTACCACCCAGCTGCACTTCAGCAACAACTGCCGCCACCTCACAGTTGGATAACCAGACAATACAGGAACAAAAGCTGTACATTTTTGTAATCTTTTATTTGTTCTTTCAACCTAGTTGTCATATGATAAAAAGGAATAAAAAAAAGGAATCTGTAAGTAGGATTTCAAACCCACCCCTTTAAACTTTATATATGGCATGTAGCTGTTTCAAAGTCAAGTCCAGCAACACTTTTACATGACCAGTCTGTTCCTACATTATTCAGAAATTGGCATTTGAACTGATATGCCAAAGAGGGTGAAGAGCTATCTGTAGCTCTGAAGTCTCTGTCACTCCAGATCTATCCCCGCCCAGTGCTGCTTCCTTTTTCCTAACTCTTGATGACTCTTTTGCCTGAATTCCCACAGCATGGAGGCTATCAGTCAATCAGGAGGAATTCAGCGCTGGGCAGAGAACAGACCTGGAGTGCCAGAGGCATCAGTACTAAATCTAGTCCTACAGCCTCATTTGCATATCAGTATATATGTATATACTGTATATATCATAACTTAGCCACATGCAAATCTGCCATGTTATGCTATTGTTTTTTTGTGATTGTTAGTGCATATTTTTAAAAACTCAGTAAAATACTTCTCTACAGTGTCTATAAAATAAATAAATACTCCCAAAGCTGTTAGTTCACGCTTCCAAAATTATTAGGAACTCCCATTTTGTTCCAAAAACAGAAAAAAAAAAACAGATATACACAGGAAGTGGATCACAAAAGCTGATTGACATGAAGGGGACAATTGACTATAATGGAGTCCGTTTGGGTTATCGCTGTTGGCGCTATCATTGTACTGGAGAATCAGTGGAGGATGCGGTGGTTTTTTTTACCCATGAACATGACAGCACCTATAATGGACTCTCCAAACTGAGGCTCAGATGTGTGTGAAGAATTCTTACTGTGTTTATATGTAAGTAAAGGCCGCTTTACGCGCTACGAGATCGCTAAAGCGATCTCGGGGTCACGGAATTTGTGACGCACATCCGGCCACTTTAGCGATGTCATTGTGTGTGACACCTATGAGCGATTTTGAATCATTGCAAAAACGTTCAAAATCGCTCATCGGTGACATGCCCCCCTCTTCCCAATTATCATTGCTGCTGCAGTAACGATGTTGTTTGTTGTTCCTGCGGCAGCACACATTGCTATGTGTGACGCCGCTGGAACGACAAACATAGACAATAATCCAGTAATAAATATGCAAAAAAAGTTTCTTTATTGATCAGGTTGTTCAAAATTTATCACGTGCATGTGCTTGGTCCACAAATTAATTAAGACGTTTCGGCCAGGGGCCTTCGTCAGCATGGACTTTTATCTGATAGTAGTAAGAAATAACAAAAATCAATATCACATATACATTCCAATACAGTGTACAATAATATCCAACACCACTACAATCAATTGACAAGGATACTAAGACAAGGTAGAGATATGTGAATTAAGTTACATAACACATATCAAGAACAAAAATATCGTTAGCGAAAGGAGGTCATATAAGTCAAAGTATTTAGTATAAGGATTGTTGTTTATCTTTGATTAATTGTTAGTGAAGTTCCCACCAAAGGTGAGGGTTGTGCGAGCGACCGAGTGAATGGCGCGTCCGACCATGAAATAGGAAAACAGAATAAAAAGAATGGAGATAACAAGAAAGACAGAAGGAGGGGGGGGGCAAAGAAGGAGAGTGAAAGATATATGGTAAGAGGGAGAAGTAAAAGGTGGGAGAAGAGCAGAAAGAAAAAAAGAATGAAGAAGGGAGAAAAGTAAGAGCAGGAGCGCAGAAAGGTAATGTGGGATCAACATACAGGACACTCACCACGAAATTATATAGCAAAGAAAAAACTAGGCTCTTGGGCCGCATAAAGATAATGTGGAGAGTCACTCCAATGTCATACACTACAATGGAGAAATACATATTAGTACAGTTCACCATGTATCCGTGCGATATATATATATGAGTAGTATACGCAAGAGGCTAAATACCTGTAATTAATAAGGTACTATCGGGTGCTACATGTGCACTGCATCAGGGGCGATGTAGCAGGTACTAGGACTCCATACAAAACTAGAAGGCAGGACGGGGGAAGGGTTCCAGGACCTCAATGAAAAGAAGCATATATGTGTTGAAAGTTATCCTAATTATACAGTGAGACTATGCATCATATAATGTAGAATTATAAGGAAATACCTAAATGTCACCCGTCTTCAATGAGACAGCATATACTGAGTCATACTAATATACATGTGGCATAGCTGCTAGACCCTGCTGCAGAAGGATCAGGGTTCTATATATGGAAAAAAGGGATAGGATATATGTCCAATCATCAGGAATACATAGTAAAATGATATATGTTATGAGATCATCCCACACAATATTGTGGCCAGAAGATTATTACCTTTAGAAAAGCAAGGAGGTTATGGCCTGTGTGAGCTGTTAGTCCTGCCAATATATGTGAAAAATGCTGCAATAGAGATTAAACGTTTAAGATAAGATGTATGGACTGTAAGAAGGAACAGACTAGAATTCAGTATTGAAGCACATTACCTAACCTAGACACGTCCAGGGAGGAAGTGTGGCCGGTGAATCCGGTAGGAGAATGTGATCATTCCTTAGTCATAAGAGAGAAAGAGACATCAAGTAGTAAAAAGACAGGAGATATAACAGGGTTACAGATAAGGGACAGACCGGTCGGTTACCATGACTCACCTAACCTCCGCTGGGCATGTGTACCATGTGAGGGGTCCTGCACAGTGAGCTGCGTACAGCGTGGAGCGTTTTAAAAGGAAGTGTGGGCGGATGCCTGTATATCACTTCCTGTGTGTGGAACGCAGGAAGTCGGGCGTATGGAGCGCACACCGCGCATGCGCACTGCGCGCTCCAGGCCCGACCTACTGGCAGAACGTCATAGTGACTGGGATCATGTGATAGTGTGATACCAGCGTTAGGGAGGATATATAGAAGCTCCGTTTTCATGCGTGGTGGTGACTGGGAGACTTGGTGATCTATCCAAGGTGCCTCATGAGTTATAAGGAGCGGTGAAATTATCCATGAAGATATTGATAGTGCTCGCTATCCATTATAACTAACGTTTCTGAAAGGAAGAGAGAAATATATCAATATAGGAATAAAAGACATAAGTAAATAATGTGTTAGCATGCATGGCTTCAGAGATATGAAAACACCACCGATACATTATAACATGAATCATTTTTTTAATATAAAATCCTATGGAGTTAACTCACATATAGAGATGGAAAATTACATGAGCATATATATAGATATGCGTACATATACACACATGCACACATATATATGAGAATACACATCAATGGAGTCATCGTACCCCAGTGTATAGGTCAACATCAGACATCAAAGTATGCGGGAATCAGTAGGTAGCTGTCTCATACTTGCGGTTCATACCATTAGGTTCAAGTGTACCGAGGGTGTGTATCCACATAGCCTCCCTATCACGCAGACGTTTAACCCTGTTGCCCCAACTACGCATCGTGTCAATGTGGTCGATGACTTGGAATTTAAGTTGGGAGATTTGATGTCCTGCTGTTATGAAATGATGGGGGATAGGCAACAAGGAGTTACCACATCTGATGTCTGATTTGTGCCGACTAATGCGGTCCCGGATATGTTGGGTGGTCTCACCAACATACCCGAGACCGCACGGGCACTTAATGTAATAAATCACGTAGGTGCTATCACACGTGTGAAAGCCCTTGATATAAAATTTCTTTCCAGTTCTCACATGTGTGAAAGTGTTGCCCTTTGTGACATTAGCACATTGTGCACAGCTCAAACATGGGAAGGTGCCTTTTTGTTGTGTGTCTAGGAACACTTGACGTGAGACTGTCTTGTTAGAACCAATGTCAGCACGTACCAGGTGATTACGTAGATTAGGAGATCTCTTGTGACAGAAGAGGGGTAATTCATGGAAGGCCCTAATCTTGGGGTATGCTGATTTTAAGAGGGGCCAGTGTTGGCAAATGATTTTCCTCAGTAGGGGTTGGAAGGGATGATAGGTGGTAATACACGGTACCTGATTTTGCGATTCCTTGTTGCGATTAGAAGTAGAACATGTACTATCAGCTACTGCCGGTGGGTATCCTCTCTGCACAAATTTTTGGCTCATCTCCTTATGTCTGAGGATTTTGGTTTCGGGTTTACTCACTAGTCTATTAACCCTAGTATGCTGTGAGATTGGTAGGGCTTTCTTAACGTGTTTAGGGTGGTTGCTGGTATAGAAAAGAAGACTATTCCTATCGGTGGGTTTAATATATATGTCGGTCACCAGAAGCCCATCTACATCCACAATGACCATGCAATCCAGATAATTGATCTGGTGTTTATCGTAGTGGATGGAGAAGGTGAGCCCAGGTAGGAACCCATTGAGATCGGCAAAAAATTCAAGAAGTGAACTCAATTCTCCATCCCAAACCATGAAGATATCATCAATGTAACTCCGCCATATCAAGGCATGTTTGATGATAAGTGGGTTGGGATGGATAAAACGATCCTCAAAGGAGGCCATGAAGATATTTGCGTAAGGGGGCGCCATGTTACTTCCCATTGCGGTCCCCCTGCGCTGCATATAGAATTGATCCTGGAACATAAAATGATTTTTCTTTAATACAAGATCAAGTAGATCAAGGCAAAACTGGTTGTTGTTATTTGGCAGGGTTGTAAACTCATCAAGGAACCAATGTACCGCGTTAATGCCCTCATCATGTGCAATACTAGTATACAGACTGGTAACATCTAATGTTACGAGGTATGCATTAGTGGGGATACAATGCAGATCCTTGATAATGTCCAAGAAATGCGAGGTGTCTTTCACATATGACGTGATAGATGGTACAAAGGGTGATAATATTTTCTCTATGGTTTTGGCAAGAGGGGAGAGTATGGAGTCAGTGGACGCCACAATGGGCCTGCCGGGTGGATGGGTTAGATTTTTATGTACTTTTGGTAACGTGTAAAACACAGGTATAGTTGGGTGAGGGTTTAGTAAAAAGCTAGCCAATTTTGGATCAATGGTACCTAATCGTAGATAATGCGCAGAGATATCCTGGATCAAGGAAGAAATCTGAGTTGTAGGATCCCTAGATATGGGCTCATATGTGCTAGTGTCGGACAGTTGGCCTAAAATTTCATTAATATAATAGTCACAATCTAAAATGACAGTAGCCCCACCCTTATCTGCTGGCTTAATTATAATCTTGGTGTTACCTTTCAGACTCTTAATAGCCCTGGATTCCTCAAGACTTAAGTTATGGTTCAAGTGAAAATCACCTCTATGTATCCTGGCATTCAATTCATCAACGTCTTTAGAAACCAAAGAGATGAAGGTCTCGACAGGATGGTACTGTCTCGGCGGCATGTATGTGCTGGGCATAGTGAGAACAAGCTCTTTGGGATTGAAACAAACATTACCTACCATTGGTGGCCCTGATCTCATACTAACAGCATTAAAATGAACCTTTAATCTCAACGTTCTATAGAAATGATTTAATTCCTGCTCCACCTGAAAGGTATCATATCTCGAGGTGGGACTGAATGATAACCCCTTCTGTAACACTAAGTGTTCCGCGGGTGATAGGTTATAGGACGAGATGTTGAAAACGAGGTTGGTATTACCTGTGATCGAGTCCATATCCGACCGTCCTGATTGTTGGGTTGTCGGTCTCTGCCCCCGCCTAGTCTTCTTGTGGGTGGTCTGCGTTCTAAAAAACTGGCTTGCTTCCGGGAAGCTCCATATTCCCCATCTGAGTCGCTTGTGGACGTATACCCTCCAAGTCTGTAGGGACGCTGAAATCTGAAATTTTCTCCACACCGCCATCTATATACTGTGCCTTTAGCGTAATCCTTTTGGTCTCGAAGAAATTTGTGTCGTTTTTTAGTCTCCAGGTTTGTGCGGAAGTTAGTAATGAGGTCGTTCGTTTTTGTCTTCAGTTGGTCTAGGTCTGAGGCCGATAGAGATTGTTTCAATTGTTCCTCGGTAGATGCAATATTATCAGAGGCTTGTTGAATTTCCTTCTGTAAATATTCGATCGTCAGTGTAATAACGTCCATTGAGCACTTATTCAGAATTGCTTCAAATTTGTCACAAAAAAGTGGATTGTTAGAGAAAAGAGTTGGTCTGAGGGATACTCTTAAACCTCGGGGTATCCTCTTTGTACGGTGGTATTCAGCTAAAGTCACTAAATGAAGATCAAGTGCTGTTCGTCTTTGTAATTCCTTCTCATAATCTCTACCTCGTAGTTCTGCCGGAGGTATCACAAGGAATTGATTAGACATAGATACTTTGGAAACTATAGTAGAGGTTTCCTCGTCATTATAGGAAAAGGTTGAGAAATTTGACTGTGACATTTGCCAATCTGGATGTTGGAATGGGAGAACAGGAGCTAGAGCCAAAAAACTGCAACAACGAAGGAGAAGCTCTGCGTTGTCGGGGCAGAGACCGACAACCCAACAATCAGGACGGTCGGATATGGACTCGATCACAGGTAATACCAACCTCGTTTTCAACATCTCGTCCTATAACCTATCACCCGCGGAACACTTAGTGTTACAGAAGGGGTTATCATTCAGTCCCACCTCGAGATATGATACCTTTCAGGTGGAGCAGGAATTAAATCATTTCTATAGAACGTTGAGATTAAAGGTTCATTTTAATGCTGTTAGTATGAGATCAGGGCCACCAATGGGAGGTAATGTTTGTTTCAATCCCAAAGAGCTTGGTCTCACTATGCCCAGCACATACATGCCGCCGAGACAGTACCATCCTGTCGAGACCTTCATCTCTTTGGTTTCTAAAGACATTGATGAATTGAATGCCAGGATACATAGAGGTGATTTTCACTTGAACCATAACTTAAGTCTTGAGGAATCCAGGGCTATTAAGAGTCTGAAAGATAACACCAAGATTATAATTAAGCCAGCAGATAAGGGTGGGGCTACTGTCATTTTAGATCGTGACTATTATATTAATGAAATTTTAGGCCAACTGTCCGACACTAGCACATATGAGCCCATATCTAGGGATCCTACAACTCAGATTTCTTCCTTGATCCAGGATATCTCTGCGCATTATCTACGATTAGGTACCATTGATCCAAAATTGGCTAGCTTTTTACTAAACCCTCACCCAACTATACCTGTGTTTTACACGTTACCAAAAGTACATAAAAATCTAACCCATCCACCCGGCAGGCCCATTGTGGCGTCCACTGACTCCATACTCTCCCCTCTTGCCAAAACCATAGAGAAAATATTATCACCCTTTGTACCATCTATCACGTCATATGTGAAAGACACCTCGCATTTCTTGGACATTATCAAGGATCTGCATTGTATCCCCACTAATGCATACCTCGTAACATTAGATGTTACCAGTCTGTATACTAGTATTGCACATGATGAGGGCATTAACGCGGTACATTGGTTCCTTGATGAGTTTACAACCCTGCCAAATAACAACAAGCAGTTTTGCCTTGATCTACTTGATCTTGTATTAAAGAAAAATCATTTTATGTTCCAGGATCAATTCTATATGCAGCGCAGGGGGACCGCAATGGGAAGTAACATGGCGCCCCCTTACGCAAATATCTTCATGGCCTCCTTTGAGGATCGTTTTATCCATCCCAACCCACTTATCATCAAACATGCCTTGATATGGCGGAGATACATTGATGATATCTTCATGGTTTGGGATGGAGAATTGAGTTCACTTCTTGAATTTTTTGCCGATCTCAATGGGTTCCTACCTGGGCTCACCTTCTCCATCCACTACGATAAACACCAGATCAATTATCTGGATTGCATGGTCATTGTGGATGTAGATGGGCTTCTGGTGACCGACATATATATTAAACCCACCGATAGGAATAGTCTTCTTTTCTATACCAGCAACCACCCTAAACACGTTAAGAAAGCCCTACCAATCTCACAGCATACTAGGGTTAATAGACTAGTGAGTAAACCCGAAACCAAAATCCTCAGACATAAGGAGATGAGCCAAAAATTTGTGCAGAGAGGATACCCACCGGCAGTAGCTGATAGTACATGTTCTACTTCTAATCGCAACAAGAAATCGCAAAATCAGGTACCGTGTATTACCACCTATCATCCCTTCCAACCCCTACTGAGGAAAATCATTTGCCAACACTGGCCCCTCTTAAAATCAGCATACCCCAAGATTGGGGCCTTCCATGAATTACCCCTCTTCTGTCACAAGAGATCTCCTAATCTACGTAATCACCTGGTACGTGCTGACATTGGTTCTAACAAGACAGTCTCACGTCAAGTGTTCCTAGACACACAACAAAAAGGCACCTTCCCATGTTTGAGCTGTGCACAATGTGCTAATGTCACAAAGGGCAACACTTTCACACATGCGAGAACTGGAAAGAAATTTTATATCAAGGGCTTTCACACGTGTGATAGCACCTACGTGATTTATTACATTAAGTGCCCGTGCGGTCTCGGGTATGTTGGTGAGACCACCCAACATATCCGGGACCGCATTAGTCGGCACAAATCAGACATCAGATGTGGTAACTCCTTGTTGCCTATCCCCCATCATTTCATAACAGCAGGACATCAAATCTCCCAACTTAAATTCCAAGTCATCGACCACATTGACACGATGCGTAGGGGGGGCAACAGGGTTAAACGTCTGCGTGATAGGGAGGCTATGTGGATACACACCCTCGGTACACTTGAACCTAATGGTATGAACCGCAAGTATGAGACAGCTACCTACTGATTCCCGCATACTTTGATGTCTGATGTTGACCTATACACTGGGGTACGATGACTCCATTGATGTGTATTCTCATATATATGTGTGCATGTGTGTATATGTACGCATATATATATATGCTCATGTAATTTTCCATCTCTATATGTGAGTTAACTCCATAGGATTTTATATTAAAAAAATGATTCATGTTATAATGTATCGGTGGTGTTTTCATATCTCTGAAGCCATGCATGCTAACACATTATTTACTTATGTCTTTTATTCCTATATTGATATATTTCTCTCTTCCTTTCAGAAACGTTAGTTATAATGGATAGCGAGCACTATCAATATCTTCATGGATAATTTCACCGCTCCTTATAACTCATGAGGCACCTTGGATAGATCACCAAGTCTCCCAGTCACCACCACGCATGAAAACGGAGCTTCTATATATCCTCCCTAACGCTGGTATCACACTATCACATGATCCCAGTCACTATGACGTTCTGCCAGTAGGTCGGGCCTGGAGCGCGCAGTGCGCATGCGCGGTGTGCGCTCCATACGCCCGACTTCCTGCGTTCCACACACAGGAAGTGATATACAGGCATCCGCCCACACTTCCTTTTAAAACGCTCCACGCTGTACGCAGCTCACTGTGCAGGACCCCTCACATGGTACACATGCCCAGCGGAGGTTAGGTGAGTCATGGTAACCGACCGGTCTGTCCCTTATCTGTAACCCTGTTATATCTCCTGTCTTTTAACTACTTGATGTCTCTTTCTCTCTTATGACTAAGGAATGATCACATTCTCCTACCGGATTCACCGGCCACACTTCCTCCCTGGACGTGTCTAGGTTAGGTAATGTGCTTCAATACTGAATTCTAGTCTGTTCCTTCTTACAGTCCATACATCTTATCTTAAACGTTTAATCTCTATTGCAGCATTTTTCACATATATTGGCAGGACTAACAGCTCACACAGGCCATAACCTCCTTGCTTTTCTAAAGGTAATAATCTTCTGGCCACAATATTGTGTGGGATGATCTCATAACATATATCATTTTACTATGTATTCCTGATGATTGGACATATATCCTATCCCTTTTTTCCATATATAGAACCCTGATCCTTCTGCAGCAGGGTCTAGCAGCTATGCCACATGTACATTAGTATGACTCAGTATATGCTGTCTCATTGAAGACGGGTGACATTTAGGTATTTCCTTATAATTCTACATTATATGATGCATAGTCTCACTGTATAATTAGGATAACTTTCAACACATATATGCTTCTTTTCATTGAGGTCCTGGAACCCTTCCCCCGTCCTGCCTTCTAGTTTTGTATGGAGTCCTAGTACCTGCTACATCGCCCCTGATGCAGTGCACATTTAGCACCTGATAGTACCTTATTAATTACAGGTATTTAGCCTCTTGCGTATACTACTCATATATATATATCGCATGGATACATGGTGAACTGTACTAATATGTATTTCTCCATTGTAGTGTATGACATTGGAGTGACTCTCCACATTATCTTTATGCGGCCCAAGAGCCTAGTTTTTTCTTTGCCATATAATTTCGTGGTGAGTGTCCTGTATGTTGATCCCACATTACCTTTCTGCGCTCCTGCTCTTACTTTTCTCCCTTCTTCATTCTTTTTTTCTTTCTGCTCTTCTCCCACCTTTTACTTCTCCCTCTTGCCATATATCTTTCACTCTCCTTCTTTGCCCCCCCCTCCTTCTGTCTTTCTTGTTATCTCCATTCTTTTTATTCTGTTTTCCTATTTCATGGTCGGACGCGCCATTCACTCGGTCGCTCGCACAACCCTCACCTTTGGTGGGAACTTCACTAACAATTAATCAAAGATAAACAACAATCCTTATACTAAATACTTTGACTTATATGACCTCCTTTCGCTAACGATATTTTTGTTCTTGATATGTGTTATGTAACTTAATTCACATATCTCTACCTTGTCTTAGTATCCTTGTCAATTGATTGTAGTGGTGTTGGATATTATTGTACACTGTATTGGAATGTATATGTGATATTGATTTTTGTTATTTCTTACTACTATCAGATAAAAGTCCATGCTGACGAAGGCCCCTGGCCGAAACGTCTTAATTAATTTGTGGACCAAGCACATGCACGTGATAAATTTTGAACAACCTGATCAATAAAGAAACTTTTTTTGCATATTTATTACTGGATTATTGTCTATTTTTGGGAGTGGTAGTGTGCCGGGGTTATCCTTCCTTTTGTATGTTTTTTACCTCAGAGCACCTATCTATTCAGTGACGCAGAGCTTCTCCTTCGTTGTTGGAACGACAAACATCACCTTACCTGCGTCCACCGGAAAAGGAGGAAGTAAGGAGGTGGGCGGCATGTTCCGGCCGCTCATCTCCTCCCCTCCTTTTCTATTGGGCGGCGGTTCAGTGATGCTGCTGTGACGTCGCTGTGACGCTGAACGAACTGCCCCCTCAGAAAGGAGGCGGTTTGCCGGTCACAACGACGTCGCAGAGCAGGTATGTGCGTGTGATGCTGCCTAGCGATAATGTTCGCTACAGCAGCGATCACCACATATCGTGCCACCGACGGGGGCGGGTGCTATCGCACGCGACATCGCTAGTCGATGCTAGCGATGTCGCAGCGTGTAAAGCGGCCTTAAGGTTACATTCAAACTTGCGTTATTTTGCACCAGTCACAATCCGTTTTGTGACTGATGTGACGGATGCGATGGAGATTGTGGTACAACTGATGGGATGGATCCGTTAAAAAAGCTGATCCGTTGTAGCAGTTTGTACCAGAATCCAGTGGTGGCCGCGAGTAACCTGAGTGATGTCACTGCTGACAGCGCGACTCACTTCAGTTGCTCTGTGGATCTCACTGCGAGCAGCGGTGTTCTACTGCCGCTCCTGTCAGCTTCCGATGTAGCAGAGCTGGAAGCGTCGAGGGACCAAAAGACAGAGAGAGACCGACAGACAGAGAGAGAGAGATTTTCTAACCAGAAAGGAAACCTCTGAGCATGCTCTGTTGCTAAAAGTTTATGGCACACTATGGATGAACTGAGGAAGTGTGGAATTGCCCAGTAAATGGTGACTATGTGGATTGGTGGAGAGTGGCGGTCAGTGGTATCGTGCTATTCAGTTCATACACTATTCTACATGACACATAGGGAATTCATACATTATACTTCTTAGACCTTAAGTCATAAAAGATGCTATAACGGCATCACATTTACTACGCTGGCTGATATATTATATGTCTGTCATGTTTACTGAATACTTGATAATCTGCCTTAGGCTACTTTCACACATCAGGTTTTTGCCATCAGGTACAATCCGGAAAAAAACGGGTAAATCGGATCCGGTACCGCATCCGGTTTATCCCCATAGACTTGCATTGTAACCGGATTGTACCTGATGGCTTTGCGTTGCATCCGGTTTTTTCCGGATGCGGCAAAATTTATCAAAGCGGCGGCCGGAGGCAACGTATCTTGCAACGTTTTTTTGTCCGGCAAAAAAACCGCATCACGCCGGATCCGGCGCGATACGGCGTGTTTTACAATGAAAGCCTATGGACGCCGGATCCGGCGCAATGCGGTAAAAAATGGATGCGGCTACCGGATCCGTTTTTGTAAACTGCGCATGCACCAAATTAATTAAAAAAGCTGATCCTTCAAAAAAAAGGACAAACCGGATGCAAAAACGGATGCAAACCGTATCCACCGGATCCGGTTTTGTACGCATCCGGCATAACGGATCCGTTAAAAACCGGATCCGGTGGATACGGTTTGCATCCGTTTTTGCCGGATCCTTTGCATCAGGAAAAAAAAGGATTGTGCCTGAATGCAGAAAACTGATGTGTGAAAGTAGCCTTAAAGGAAAAGGGTGATGAGAATTGTATACTTTCAACTGTATTTATACAGGGGCTTTCATGTTTATTAAATATATACTTTTATTGTAGAAATCCATTCTGAGCGTGAGGAGCTGCCACGGATTAAAGACTGTTGGACCAATGGACATAGAGCGAACGTTTTCCATCACGTCATTCTTATTGTGTTTGATTAGAGGATTGCTTGCTCTCAGTTTAAGATGCTCTTGAGGTGGTGTCACACATAGCGACGCAGCAGAGATCACGACCAGCGATCTGACCTTATCAGGATCACTGCTGCGTTGTTACATGGTCGCTGGTGAGCTGTCAAACAGACAGATCTCACCAGCGACCAGTGACCAGCCCCCAGCTAGCAGAGACGCGTGGAAGTGTAACTAAGGTAAATATCGGGTAACCAAGGAAAGCACTTCTGTTGGTTACCCGATATTTACCTTAGTTACTTGCGTCCGCCGCTCTCACGCTGCCAGTGCCGGCTCCCTGTTCCCTGCACTCCTAGCCAGAGTACACATCGGGTTAATTACCTGATGTGTACTCCAGCTACGTGTGCAGGGAGCCGGCACTGGCAGCGTGAGAGCACACCGCTTAGCGCTGGCTCCCTGCACTCCTAGACAGAGTACACATCGGGTTAAATACTTCCACATTCCATTCTTCTGGGAAAATGTGATTACCTACACCAAGCGGATCTGTAAACTGTCCTTTAACCCCCAACCCAGCCTAATTTTCTTGAACTTGGTCAGCAACCCACAAAACACTCCGAACAAAACTCTCCTCCTATTCCTACTAGCGGCGACCAAACTGCTCATCCCCCCCATTTGGCGCTCGACAATTATACCTACTATCCAAACTTGAATGCTCAAAATCGATCAGTTATATCATATTGAAGAGCTGTCAGCTTTATCACTCTCAAGATAAATTTAGACTCATCTGGGCTTCCTGGTTGAAGTTCCGAGAATCCTCCGAGTGCTTTGAATTGGTGGTGTCTTGACCTGCTCCCACCCCCCTCCCCCGAGCCAGCCATGATATATTTCTTATCTAGATTAAACTCCACTCACGCCTCCTGTCTCTCACTATCTTCTTGAAACCATCCTTACCTTTCTTTACACCCCACCCCCCCATCCTACTATGGACATGCTTTACATGTGTTCATTTCACTAATGTTGATTATTCACAAAAGTTTATTGTTGATTTCACATGGACTGGTATGGTAAACACACCTAACTGAGGTACTTCCGACAAGGGAAGAAAGATTATCCAGAACTGTGGACCGAACTTTGGATCTAAATCCAGGATTCGAGTGCCTTATATTTTCTCACATTTATTCATTGTTTTATGTTACATTATATAATTTTTTTGCTCTGAGCAATACTTGGAAGGTGTACATTGTGTTTCATATGCTATTTTTCACTATAATAAAAAGAATATTGAAAAGAAAAAGAAGGGAAGGAAAGCTGCAAGTACAATGTCTCACACAGAAGCACTACTGGGTCATTTGCATTCGATTTCCATGCTGAATTTCTCAGAAACGTCAAAACGGATTTGTACAATCAAGATATGGATTTAAAGGCCGCTTTACACGCTGCGATATCGGTACTAATATCGCTAGCGTGGGTACCCGCCCCCATCGGTTGTGCGACACGGGCAAATCGCTGCCCGTCGCGCACTACATCGCTCAGACCCGTCACACTACTTACCTGCCTAGCGACGTCGCTGTGACCGGCGAACCGCTTCCTTTCTAAGGGGGCGGTCCGTGCAGCGTCACAGCGACGTCACTAAGCGGCCGCCCAATAGAAGCGGAGGGGCGGAGATGAGCGGCCATAACATCCCGCCCACCTCCTTCCTTCCTCATTGTGGGCGAGACACAGGTAAGGAGAGGTTCCTCGTTCCTGCGGTGTCACACATAGCGATGTGTGCTGCCGCAGGAACGACGAACTACATCGTTACTGCAGCAGCAACAATATTCGAGAATGGATCCCCATGTCACTGATGAGCGATTTTGCACTTTTTTGCAACGATGCAAAATCGCTCATAGGTGTCACACGCAACAACATCGCTAAAGTGACTGGATGTGCGTCACAAATTCCGTGACCCCAACGAGATCGCTTTAGCGATGTCGTAGCGTGTAAAGCGGCCTTTAGTTAGCGTGAAAGTCCCTGTACATATATTGCACATATCAGTAGTTTGCAGTTTAAAATCCTCATGACAGGTTCCATTTAACCAACTCCACACTAGATCCGTGAAAAGTGACCAATATTATAAATCTTCACATATGATAAAAAATGTGCAACAATGGTCTAACAGAAAAATGCAACAATTATTTCCCAATATATCACACTCTATCTAAATTTTATGTGTATTTATGCTAACATAGTTATTTTCTTACCGTTTTAAAGGTTACATTCAGAACCCTTTCTAGGTATTATTAGTGTTCCACTGCTGCTAATTCATAAAAAAAGTCATCCCCAGTTTCTTATCTAATAAATGTACAAGGCAATTTGCTGCGTCAGATCTTGTGTGTCTGTAGATGTAAGCACAGTCACTTTACAGTCTGCGGAGACTAACCCTTTTCTTGGATGTGCCACTGGGACCCCTACTGAATCCAAGAATGAAGTTTTGAAATTCCATTTTATGATGGAGTGGTAGCGGTAAACGTGTAAACAATAAAGCATAGTTCTTGCGGCTCCAACAGTCGTACACAAGAATGCATGCCTCGCGGTAGATAGTAGTGCCAATGGGACCACCAGATATACTCTATGGTTTCCAAAGCAGAACAGAGGAAAATTAAACATGAAGAAAATAAAATACTAAAAATGCATCATTATCATTTATATTTAAAATCTTGCGGGTTGATATCCTATAAAGAGATGCTAATGCTTTCCAATGCAATGTGGACTGTCATAGTCATATCCTTAAAAGGATGTTCACATCTCCAAGATCTTTTCCCAATATGTTGTAAGTTTAATGATTATAATATCAGCAAATACCTCCAATTACAAATGTAGTTTAGTTCTCCTGATTCCCTATGTCACTTACCTTATGTTCAGGGAAGCAGTCCATGAAAAATGAACAGAACACGGATGGCATGAGTGCTGTTCGATTTTTTTTTTTCACGGATCCATAGACTTGCTTTGCCAATTTTGAACCAATACTTGGTTCAATTTTGAAGATGTCTCCCTGATCTTGCATTGAATACCCGGTCCAAGGAAAATATCGGACATGTGAAGTACCCCTTAGACTATCTAATCAGGTATGAGTGCTATCCATGAAAAACAGGGATAGAATTTGTATAGGAAAAACTGACGTCTGAATGAGGCCTAAAGTTTTCATTTTTCTGTGTGCGCCAAATATGTGTCTATTTTTGGATTGTTTGCTTTTTATTAGATTAAAGGGGTGGGCCAAAACTAACATTGATTTTAATTTAATGTAATAATCCAATGGTTTTCTATTACAGTTTAAAGGGAACCAATCACCAGGATTTTCGTATATAACCTAAAGCCAGTGCTATACTGGCACTATCAGGCTGATTCTATACATACCTTTAGTGGTCAGCTTAGATGTATAGGTTTTGAAATCCAAGAAAGTAAAGTTTATAAAATGAGCAGCTTCTTGATTGACAGCAGCTGAGGATCAGATAATATTTGGGGGGTATTCATAGTTATCCCCTCCCCCTGTTATAATTAGCATACTGCCTCTTCTTTAAAGGAACCTGTCAGTCGATTCATGCTGCCCAAAAAAAAACCCTTTCTGACTGAGATTGAGTTTTCTGTAAAAGAGAATTCCTTAAAATACAATTGAAAAATGTCAATATCAGATTAAGGAAAGAAAACAAAGTCTATCAGAGACCTTCAAGACTTTAAGGATAATAGAATTTATCAGGTGACATTGAATGAAACACCAGATTCCAGGGAGCGGACACTGATTTATCATATACAGACACAGACATCACTGATTCAGAAGTTAGACATCAAGCAGTTAGAGGCCACCAGAGATGCAAAGAAGGGAATTTTGTTTACTTACCGTAAATTCCTTTTCTTCTAGCTCCTATTGGGAGACCCAGACAATTGGGTGTATAGCTTCTGCCTCCGGAGGCCACACAAAGTATTACACTTTAAAAAGTGTAACCCCTCCCCTCTGCCTATACACCCTCCCGTGCATCACGGGCCCATCAGTTTTGGTGCCAAAGCAGGAAGGAGGAACTTATAAATTGGTCTAAGGTAAACTCAATCCGAAGGATGTTCGGAGAACTGAAACCGTGAACCAAAGAACAATTCAACATGAACAACATGTCTACACAAAAGAACAACAGCCCGAAGGGAACAGGGGCGGGTGCTGAGTCTCCCAATAGGAGCTAGAAGAAAAGGAATTTACGGTAAGTAAACAAAATTCCCTTCTTCTTTGTCGCTCCATTGGGAGACCCAGACAATTGGGATGTCCAAAAGCAGTCCCTGGGTGGGTAAAGAATACCTCGATAAAAAGAGCCGTAAAACGGCCCCCTCTTACAGGTGGGCAACCGCCGCCTGAAGGACTCGCCTACCTAGGCTGGCATCTGCCGAAGCATAGGCATGCACCTGATAGTGTTTCGTGAAAGTGTGCAGACTCGACAAGGTAGCCGCCTGACACACCTGCTGAGCCGTAGCATGGTGCCGCAATGCCCAGGACGCCCCTACGGCTCTGGTAGAATGGGCTTTCAGCCCTGAAGGAATCGGAAGCCCAGACGAACGGTAGGCTTCAAGAATCGGTTCCTTGATCCACCGAGCCAAGGTTGACTTGGAAGCCTGCGACCCCTTACGCTGGCCAGCGACAAGGACAAAGAGCGCATCAGAACGGCGCAGGGGCGCCGTGCGAGAAATGTAGAGCCTGAGTGCTCTCACGAGATCTAACAAGTGCAAATCCTTTTCACATTGGTGAACTGGATTAGGACAAAAAGAAGGTAAGGAGACATCCTGATTGAGATGAAAAGGGGATACCACCTTAGGGAGAAATTCCGGGACCGGACGCAGAACCACCTTATCCTGGTGAAAAACCAGGAAGGGGGCTTTGCATGACAGCGCTGCTAACTCAGACACTCTCCGAAGTGATGTGACTGCCACTAGGAAGACCACCTTCTGCGAAAGGCGTGATAGAGGGACATCCCTCATCGGCTCGAAAGGTGGTTTCTGAAGAGCCGTTAGCACCCTGTTAAGATCCCAGGGTTCTAGCGGACGCTTGTAAGGTGGGACTATGTGGCAAACCCCCTGCAGGAACGTGCGTACCTGCGGAAGCCTGGCTAGACGCTTTTGAAAAAACACGGAAAGCGCCGATACTTGTCCCTTGAGAGAGCCGAGAGACAAACCCTTGTCCATTCCGGATTGAAGGAAAGACAGAAAAGTGGGCAAGGCAAACGGCCAGGGAGTAAAACCCTGATCAGAGCACCAGGATAAGAAGATCCTCCACATCCTGTGGTAGATCTTGGCGGACGTTGGTTTCCTGGCCTGTCTCATAGTGGCAATGACCTCTTGAGATAACCCTGAGGACGCTAGGATCCAGGACTCAATGGCCACACAGTCAGGTTGAGGGCCGCAGAATTCAGATGGAAAAATGGCCCTTGAGACAGCAAGTCTGGTCGGTCTGGTAGTGCCCACGGTTGACCCACCGTGAGATGCCACAGATCCGGGTACCACGACCTCCTCGGCCAGTCTGGGGCGATGAGGATGGCGCGGCGGCAGTCGGACCTGATCTTGCGTAACACTCTGGGCAGCAGTGCCAGAGGAGGAAATACATAAGGCAGTCGAAACTGCGACCAATCCTGAACTAATGCGTCTGCCGCCAGAGCTCTGTGATCTTGAGACCGTGCCATGAATGCCGGGACTTTGTTGTTGTGCCGAGACGCCGTTAGGTCGACGTCCGGCGTTCCCCAGCGGCAACAGATCTCTTTCAACACAAAGCGAAAAACTGATGGGCCCGTGATGCACGGGAGGGTGTATAGGGGAGGGGTTATACTTTTTAAAGTGTAATACTTTGTGTGGCCTCCGGAGGCAGAAGCTATACACCCAATTGTCTGGGTCTCCCAATGGAGCGACAAAGAAAATTACAATAGAAACTACTTCAGGGCTCAATTCAATTGAACCGGGTTTTTAGAACACAATTACCCATTGCGAAATCTACCACCTATGAACAAGGATTAGATTCACAGATTATCAATCTATCTTCTAGATCTTTGAGTGACTCTGAAATGGCTGTCCTTAGCAAAAGACTGTCATTTGAACGAACTAGTGATTTTATTCCTTTTGATTTATTTAAAGATCTGAATTTATTCATCAGAGAGCTTAGATAAGAGAGAGATTAAATTTTACCTACAGAAGGAAAAAGGGTTATGTGCTGAGCTTGACATTCCGCCGGAAATGATACCGGATGTTAGATTACTGGCTGGCCTGGATACACCACCAGCAGAGATTAATGGTATGGGACCTTTCACGAAGCTCAAAAATAAGAGTAGGAAAATGCTGCCTTCAAGTTTCGATTTGTCAGCCATTGTATATTTTTTGGAATTTTGTGACAAGGGACATAAAAAGCACCTTCCCTACTACAGCAAATTATTATGAGGAACATCGTCCGAAGTGGCATAATCTCTCCAAAAACCAAATGGAGGCATTGTGATAAATCATTGTAGTAAAGCCCTGCGACAAGGGGGCAAAATAGTTATCATGGATACCGTTCAATATCAAAACGTGTGTTTGGTCATTCTAAAGGATAATAATACTTCCAAAAGTGTGTTGGTAATCCTATTCCAGATTGGAAAGAGGGTCTCCTGGAAATCCTAAATACAGCAAGGTGACCTCTACCTTTTATGTTTTACCTATGATGCAGAAGGGGACATCCCCTTTAAAACGTAGACCCATTATTTCAGGAATTGATAGTGTGGGGCACAATGTAGGTGGATATTTAGATGAAATTCTTAATCCCTTTGTAACAGCCCTCCCGATACAATGGATCTAATCAAAGGAATTGAGGGTATCACAGTGGACACCACCTTTTTGGCAAGCATTGATGTTGAGTGCGCTCTATTCGTCCATTCCCCATAATTCAGGTATCAAGTCGGTGGAGCATTTTTTTCCGCAAGGGGTCGTCAGTTCTCTGTACATAATCACTTCATCATATCCTTACTTAAATTTGTATTGGAAAACAATTTTTTCCCCTTCGATGGAACAGTCTACCACCAGCTCAGGGGCACATCAATGGGGAGCCTGTGTGTCCCCTGCTATGCTAATGTGTTCCTGGGCTGGTGGGAGGACGCCATCGTATTTAGTGATGTTATGTTTAGTGAAGTCATAAGTCACCATACAGCCCATATTGATTTATGGGTATGATGATGTGTTCTTACTTTGAAAGGGGACACAGGAAGATTTTCTATCTTTTGTTGGAGGCTTGAATGTTAATTCTAAAAGTTTCACTTTCACATACTGTATGTGATAGACCCCCGACAATTGCCATTCTTGGATGTAATGATTTTGATTTCTCCTTGAGGAATCCTGAATACAACTGTAGCACCCAGGGATATGGGGTACTCGGTTCCGGGCAGTGTCTCTATTGTGAGTGTCATGGTGGTGGTCCTTCCAGGTTCCGTGCCCTGGGCCATTTTTCTAATGGAGGATATTTACAGGGAATTTGTGAATAAAGTTATTTGTTACGCCACTTGCGGCAATGAGGCTAAGTGTAGCGAGCCGCCGCTGCAGGTTTTGCTGGGGCTGAAGGAATGTGCAGCTCTGGTGACTTGGGCCATCCGCAAGTAGGGTATTACCTCAGCAGGTGAATGGTGCAGTGGACGTCGGAAGGAGACCAGACAGGTATTCAGTGCAACTGGTTTACTCACTTTTCAGGTGTTAACTTATTGCCTGAGGCCGGCTGATTTCGCCTCCAGGTCCACTTCGTCCCAGTGCCAGTTTGGTTCTCTGGTACCTTCTTCCCCTGCACTTGTCTCTGGTAAATTGGTCCCCATGGTATGGAACACTGGGAGTCCCCGGTTTGTGATTTGTCCATCTCTGTCAACCTGATGGTAGCGTGAACTCTGTGGGTTTGGAGTCTATGGTCCTGTCCCCAACTCTCTCTTTGCTACTGAGTCTTCGGATTCTTTAGAGTCAGCAAGGTCCTTGATGGTGCCCTTTGCTGTGCAGGTGTTAACAGGTCGTCTTAAAGCTCTTTCCTGTCCTAGCGTACTGTACCCCGTCGGCGCATAGTTCCGGGAGTACTCCGCCGTACTCCACCGGCAAATACCTCTACTCTGCACAGTCTGTCCCTCCCACCTGATCAACTAGTGGACTGGAGTGGCTCCACTTCTAGGCGGCCATCCATGGTCCCACCCTAGCTGGGTACCATTGTATGGGGGATTGTTGAGGAAAACTGGGATTACCTGGGTTTTTAGTGTTACCGGCACTGGGGCTCTGGGTTCCTAAGGGGTAGTTCCTGCATCCTGGTGGGGATGCAGAACCCTGTAGCACCCTGATGTGTTCAGGGGCGCTACACAACAATCTATTGGAAGTCCACATCGACAAATGCTCTGTTGAGATGTAAAAGCTCGCATCCTTTCCCCCAAAAATGGGGGATTCCCACAGGTCAATATCTCTGTTTAAGACTGAATTGTTAGGATTTTAATGATTTAATCCTGAAGGCCAAGTATTTAAGATCCAAATTCCTATCAAGGGGATATCTGGACAGGGTACTGCAAGCAGCTTACCAATATTCCCTTAACCAAAATCGAACAGAGCTCCTGGAACTGATCCAGAAACCAAGACAGCTGGAAGGGGCTATGCCTCTCATTACCACTTTCAATAAGGTGTCGGCGGGTGTTAAAGACATTTTGCAAAAATACTGGGGGGTTCTTGAGATGGATGAAAACTTGAGGGGAGTCATTAGTCAGGCACCAGCTATCACTTACCATAAAAATCAATCGGGGACCGTATTGTACATAGCCACTTTACACCTCCATTAAAACCTACGACATGGCTCTCTATAAAAAACACAAGGATGTTTCAGATGTGCCCAGGGGCGTAACTAGAGTTTGATGGGCCCCGGTGCAAAGTTCAGACCTGGGCCCCCTCTCCACGTACATCGACATTTAGGGTACAGGATAATGACACTGACACTCGGGGTACAGTATAATGATGCTGACACTTGGCTCTTACCCACAGCACCCAGATTTCCCATGATCTGAAATCCCTCTATCAGCACCCAGCTTTCCTATTTTCTGATATCCATCTTGTCCTCGGCACACTGCTTCCCCATGCTCTGCTATACATCTTTCCCTCAGCACCCAGCTTTCCCATATCAGAGCATGGGAAAGCTGGGTGCTGAGATATGATGTATAGCAGAGCATGGGAAAGCTGGGTGCTGAGAGAAGATGTATAGCAGAGCATGGGAAAGCTGGGTGCTGAGGGAAAAGAGCCTTTTTCCCTCAGCACAAAACGTTCCCATCCCCTGCTTGTATCTTTGTCCCCCCCTTGTATATAGTTCTCCAAATACAATAATGGCACCCACATAGCCTTCCAAATAGTATAAAGGGTCTCACATAACCCTTCATATATTAGAATACACTTCCATAGTCCTCCATGTATTAAAATGCATTTCCCATAGTTCTCCATGCATTATAATTCACCCCATAGTACTCAATATATAATACTGCACCACATAGTCCTCCATATATTATAATGCACCCCCATAATCCTCCATGTATTATCTTGAATTTCTCATAGTTCTCTATGTATTATATTTCACCCCATAGTTCTCCATGTATTATACTGCACCACATAGGCCTCCATATATTATAATGCAGCCCTATAGTCCTCCTTGTATAAAGTAGCCCTCCAATTATTATAATGAATTTCTCATAGTTCTCCATATATTATAATTCACCCCATAGTTCTCCATATATTATACTGCACCACATAGTCCCCAATGTTTTATAATGCACCCCCATAGTCCATGTATAAGGTAGCCTCCATAGTCCTCCATATATTATAATGTAGCCCCCATAGTCCTATATGTATTATAACGCAACCCCATAAAACTTCATATTGCATTATGCAGCCCCATACTCCTCCATGCATAAGGCACCCCTATATTCCATGTATAAGGTGTCCTTCATTTTGTATTATGCAGCCCCCCCAGACCTCCATATATAATAATGCAGCCAGCCTCTCCAGGCCTCCATGTATAATAATGCAGCCAGCCTCCTCAGGCCTCCATGTATAATGTAGCAGCCAGCTTCTCCAGGCCTCCATGTATAACAATGCACCCAGCCTCATCAGGCCTCCATGTATAATATAGCACCCAGTCTCTCCAGACCACCTCCATGTATAATATAGCACCCAGCCTCCTCAGGCCTCCATGTATAATATAGCAGCCAGCCTCTCCAGGCCTCCATGTATAACAATGCACCCAGCCTCCTCAGGCCTCCATGTATAATGCAGTATCTCTAGGCCTCCATGTATAATGCAGTATCTCCAGGCCTCCATGTATAATAATGCAGCTTCCCCAGACCTCCATGTATAAAGCAGCCTCTCCAGGCCTCCATGTATAATAATGCAGCCACCCCAGACCTCCATATATAATGCAGCCTCCCCAGACCTCCATGTATAAAGCAGCCTCTACAGGCCTCCATGTATAAAGCAGCCTCTCCAGGCCTCCATATATAATGCAGCCTCCTCAGACCTCCATGTATAAAGCAGCCTCTCCAGGCTTCCATATATAATGCAGCCTCCTCAGACCTCCATGTATAAAGCAGCCTCTCCAGGCCTCCATGTATAATAATGCAGCTACCCCAGACCTCCACATATAATGCAGCCTCCTCAGACCTCCATGTATAAAGCAGCCTCTCCAGGCTTCCATATACAATAATGCATCTTCCACAGAACTGCCTTCCCAAGCCTCTGGCCACCGTTTACTCACTTATATTAAAAAAACCAAGTACTCACCTTCTCTCTTCCTTCCACCGATGCTGTCTTCCCCACTGCTCGTTCTCCCGATGCTGCGGTAGGCGTCCTCCTGTCCTGCACTCTGTGCACTCAGCACAGCAGTCGCTCGGGAGTGACGTCATCGCACAGGGGGAAAATGGTGATGCATAGCGCGGCACCGGCCGCTCTATGCTTCATCATTACTGTGCGCGGTGACGGGGAGACGCTGCAGCCGCTGACACCAGGCAGGGGGCCCCGGTGCCGCCGCTGACATCAGGCAGGGGGGCCCGGTGTCGGCGGCGGCAGCGGGTCAAATAGCGGCCGCGAGGTCTGTGACAGATCAGCGCAGCTCCTCTCACACTGACAGGAGCTGGCTGCTGATCTGCCTGGCGGCCGCCGTGCCCCTAACCTCCCGGTCGCAATCGCGACCGCTGCGACCGCGGTAGTTACGCCACTGGATGTGCCTCATGTGTTTCATGTGTGCAGATTGAGACTGTTAAATTCGAGCACCTCCACAGGAGAATCCCTGAAAATCAGGGAAGATGTGAGAAATTATATCCAAGCGGCACTCAAAATTGCAGGAGCTCGGTCAAGCGATGGCACACCCAAGTAATATATGAACATAAGACCGGCACTCCAAAACTTGCAGTAATCTTTAGGATTTAATCCATAGAAGCACAGAACAAACAAAAAAACAAAGAACGCGTTTTCGGCTAGACCTTTAGCCTTTGTCAATACATGTATGTATCAATGTATTGACAAAGCCTAAAGGTCTAGCCGAAAACGCGTTCTTTGTTTTTTTGTTTGTACTGTGCTTTTATGGATTTATGGATTAAATCCTAAAGATTACTGCAAGTTTTGGAGTGCCGGTCTTATGTTCATATTAAAAAACAGGAAATGTATAAATTGCAAAACCAAGGGGATTGTGTACTTGGTTACTGGTGGTTGTTGCAGCAAACAGTATGTGGGAAAAACTTGGAGAGAATTTCGGAGATGGATCGGGGAGCAGCATATGGGCGACATACGCAATTTGCGAGATATGTCCATAGCGAAACATATTAATGAGCAATACAGGGGTAGCAATGAAACCATTCGGTCTATGGGTATATCAAAAGTGAAACCCTGCCCAAGGGGGGGGGGCAATTTTGATCGACAGCTCCTGAGAAGAGAATCCAGACTTATATTTCGTCTTAATACTTGTCAACCACATGGTCTGAATGACCAAATTAATTATGGGTGTTTTTTGTGATTTCTTTCAGAAAAAAAAAATTTCTTTGCCACTTTTTTCTTTGGGATAGTCGGTTTAGATCTTATTAAGGTTATGCAGTTTTTATATATCAGGTCTTTTGTACAGGTGAAATATATCCCCTATATTTATTGGGTACCTCTGTATTATCAGAGTGAATAGGTACCATTTTTTTTTTTTTTTTTTTTTTTTATTTTTTTTAAACAATAGATTTTTATTGATTTTCAAGGTATTCACATACAGAAAAATGAAGCATTGAGAAAATAGAGTAATTGACTTAGAAACTGTAATATTACACAAAACTCTGTAACATTAGGTCAGGAATCAACAACAAGGATAGCTAACTGATCAATCGCAAAATAAAGCTATGGCAATATCCACAGCACCTCTATTTTATCGTCAGGGTGAGAAGACCAGAAAGATTGTGGTGGTCTGATATGAATTCCTATAACGTTCCTAACCTCAACCCCTCAACTCGGGTGATTCTCTGCCATAACTGAGAAAAACGAAAACCTGTGAGATAAGGATAGAGGGAAGTGAACTATAAAGTAGGAGAAAAGAAAAAGAAAAGAAGAAAGGAGGAAATTAGGGCATTGCACTTTACTTCAAAATCTGGCGGTATAAGGGGGAAGACAAAAACGCCTCCCAATGAAACCACGTCTTGCCAATTGTGTCTCTTTCTTGTTGTGAGCAAGCTACCAGGGACTCCATACGGTGTGTCAGGTCCACCTCTACAAACCACTCTTCCAGAGACGGGGGGTCCATGGATCTCCAGTGTCTGGGGATCACAGTTTTCGCAGCCTGCAATAGGTGTCTGAGCAGAGATTTTTTATATTTAGATGTGGCTATAGGGAACATATAAAGCAGGATTGCTTCTGGGGACTGCGGTATTGAGATCCCTGTTACCTCCAACACCGTCCTGAGAACTCCATTCCAGAAGGCGCGCAGGGTCGGGCAGGACCACCATATGTGGGACATCGAACCCGGCTCCGCTCCGCAACGCGAGCATGTGTCTGGGACCCCTGGGAACAATAGGTACCATTTTTATTAGGGGAACAGGATTAAAGTATTATATCCTATATATCCTGAGATTAAGCAGTAACATATAGAGAGGGTTGACTACATAAGCCACATTGCCCCTTGTTGGACTAAGGCAATTGGCTTTCTGCTCTTGCGCGCACTGGATTTGTGGTCCTTTAAATATGTTTGCGCATCTTTAATGTAGCATGCGCAATATTACTCAGTGATGTCACCGGGATTGCGAGCTTGACTGCCTATGGTGTATATGCCGCCTGCGCGGACGTTGTTAAGCGATGCATCACGCATGGTGACAAAACCGACCGGTGACGTTAGGCGGATATATGCAAGGTTGCATGGCAGCGTGTTATGGTAACCGTGGACAATCACCAAAAATCCCATTAATCAGGAAAAAACAAAACCACAAGAGTAGTTGAAAACTAAGCTGACCGCAATCCCCTATCTATCGGACAACACTAGAAGTAGCAGTGAGATGTTCCTAACACACCTAGACACCTCGTCACTGCCAGAGAAACTAGCTACACCTCAAAGATAGAAATAAGGAATCCTAACTTGCCTCGGAGCAGTCCCCAAAGAAACAGCAAGCCCTCAGCATGTAAATGATGGTGATGTAAGAAAACACAATACACAGATAGAAAATATATATTAGAAAAGGTGAGGCCCAACTTACTAGATACAACAGGACAGGAAAGATAACTGATGCGGCCAGCAAAAAACCATGCAAAAAATACCAAACTCCTGATAGAAAAAAGATCTGAAAACACACAGTCTCTCCCCCACTATATCAGGTACTCTTGTGCCAGACACTTTAAACAGAACTGCAGATATAATGGGAAGAAACAAAAATACAGAACAAATAATATTCTAAAGTGCAAATATTCCAAACATGAACAGGGAGCAAGCTCCCTTTCTTGCTGGAGGAACTGCCCTGCTCACAAAAGCAGAGAGACAGATCCTCACAAACAAGAAACCAAAAACACAGACCAAAATGGAATAAGCAGAAACACCCTTAAGTGCAATTGCAGCAATTAAGCACAGAAATTAGTAAACTTATCTGGAACAGATCCAGGCACAGAATAAATGGGAGAAACTGAAGGGAAAACTCCCAGCCATCTTCAAAAGCAGCTAGAAACAATCACTACCGGCGGCCGCCAGGCAGGAAATGCTCTCCCAAATACAAACACTAGGCTGATCTGCAATAGGACTTCCTGGATCCTTAATTAATTCCATCACCTGTTTGAGTCACAGATTCAGACTCAGCTTCATTAAAATTCCTGGCCACCAGGGGTAGCTCCACACCAGCACCCACTCACATGACATTCACAACAGTACCCCTCCTTGAGGAGGGGTCAATGAACCCTCACCAGAGCCACTGGGTCTGTCAGGAAGGGCATGATGAAAGGCACGAACCAATCTGTCAGCGTGAATGTCAGAAGCAAAAACCCAGGAATTGTCCTCCTGACCATAACCCTTCCACTAAACAAGGTACTGAAGCTTACGTCTATTAAGGCAGGAATCCAAAATTTTCTCTACTTCATACTCTAGATCCCCATCTACCAACACAGGATCAGGAGGCATCGCTGTGTGAACTGTTGGTTCCACATGTTTCTTCAACAAAGACTTATGAAAAACATTGTGAATTTTAAAAGACTCAGGAAGAGCTAAACAAAAAGATATGGGATTAATAATCTCCGAAATCTTATAACGCCCAATAAATCTTAGCTTAACTTTAGAAGAAACTCTCAGGAATATTTTTGGAGGATAACCAAACCATGTCCCCCACTTTAAACTGGGGACAAACAGTCCTACGTCGGTTGGCAAACCTTTGGGCATTCTCCTGGGACTGAAACAATTTGTCCACTACCTGACCCCAAATCTGCTGCATTCTCTCCACCACAGAATCAACTCCCGGACAGGCTGAAGCCTCAACCTGCCCAGAAGAAAACCTGTGATGAAACCCAAAATTGCAGAAAAACAGAGACATCAAAGTAGCAGAGCTAGCCCTATTATTGAGATCAAACTCTGCCAATGGCAAAAACGAAACCCAGTCATCCTGATCCGCAGATACAAAACACCTCAAATAGGTTTCCAAGGTCTGGTTTGCTCTCTCAGTCTGACCATTGGTCTGAGGATGAAAAGCAGAAGAGAAAGACAGCATAATTTCTAATTTAGAACAAAATGGTCTCCAAAATCTAGACACAAACTGCACTCCTCTGTCTGACACAATATTCTCAGGAATACCATGTAAACGAACCACCTGTTGAAAAAACAAGGGCACCAACTCTGATGAAGACGGCAACTTTGGCAATGGTACGAAATGGACCATCTTAGCAAATCTATCACAAATAACCCAAATAACCGTCATCCTCTGAGAGACAGGAAGATCCAAAATAAAATCCATAGCGATATGAGTCCAAGGTCTCTTAGGTAAAGGTAATGGCAATAACAATCCACTAGAACATGAACAAGGCTTGGATCTAGAACAAACCCCACACAATGCACAAAACTCCTGACATCCCAAGATAAAGAAGGCCACCAAAAAGACCTACTCACTAGATCCCTAGTACCAAAAATCCCAGGATGACCAGCCAAGACGGAGCAATGAATCTCGGACATAACTCTACTCCTCCATTGATCAGGAACATACAGTTTCCCCACAGGACATCTCTCAGGTTTGTACCCCTGAAATCTCTCAAGGGCTAACTTCAAATCAGGCGAAATGGCGGAGAGGACCACACCTTCATTCAGGATGGTAGATGGCTCAGCAACATCAAGAGAATCAGCAAAGAAACTTCTGGAGAGGGCATCTCCTTTAATATTCTTAGTGCCCGGTAGAAAAGCGACCACAAAAAATCGAAACGCGTAAAAAATAGAGCCCACCTGGCCAGCCTAGGATTCAGTCACTTAGCAGATTCAAGGTAGGTCAGATTCTTATGATCAGTGAGCACCACAATTTGATGTCTAGCCCCCGCCAACCAATGTCTCCATTCTTCAAAAATTCCCGATTACCCACATCATAGTTTCATTCAGATGGAGAAAATTTCAGAGAGAAGAAGGCGCAAGGCTTCAGTTTGGAAGTTATGGGATCTCTTTGAGACAAAACAGCTCCTGCTCCAATCTCTGAGGCATCTATCTCCACTTGAAATGGAAGAGAAACATCAGGTTGCTGCAGGACTGGGGCAGAAGTGAACCTCTTTTTAAGCTCCTGGAAGGCCATAATGGCCTCTGGGGTCAAATTCTCAACATCAGCTCCCTTTTTGGTGAAATCCGTCAAAGGTTTAACAATACTAGAGAAATTGTCTATAAATTTATGGTAGAAATTTGCAAATCCCCAAAATTTCTGAAGGGATTTCAAAGAAGTAGGCTGAACCCAGTCATAAATGGCCTGAACCTTGACCGGATCCATTTTAATAGAAGACGGGGACAAAATAAACCCTAAAATGGAATTTTTTTGTAAGCCAAAGAGACATTTCGACCCCTTAACGTACAATGCATAGTTCTTAAGAACCAGAAAAACAGTCTGAACTTGCTCAACATGAGAGTCCCAATCATCAGAAAAAATCAAAATATCATCCAAATAGACGATCAGAAATTTACCAATTAGTTCCTGCAAAATATCATTCATGAATGACTGGAAGACGGAGTGGGCATTAGTGAGCCCAAAAAGCATCACTAGGTACTCAAAATGCACCTCAGGGGTATTAAAAGCCGTCTTCCATTCATCACCCTCCTTAATTCGAATGAGTTTGTACACCCCCTTGAGATCAAGTTTAGTAAACCATTTAGCCCCATTAACTCTGGAAAACAGATCTGACATCAGGGGCAAAGGATACTGATATTTAACAGTGATTTTATTGAGGAGGCGATAGTCAATACAAGGTCTAAATGTTCCATCCTTCTTGGACAGAAAGAAAAAACGGCACCCAGTGGTGAAGATGACTATCTAATATGACCTTTTTCCAATGACTCCTCAATATAAGTTCGCATAGCATCATGTTCAGGCACAAACAAACTGAAAATCCATCCCTTAGGAAATTTGCAACCTAGCACTAATTCAGTGGCACAGTCACACTCTCTATGGGGAGGCAAGGAATCAGATCCAGTCTCATTAAACACATCAGGAAGTCCGACAAATATTCAGGTACATCATATGTCTGAGCAGAAATAGACAACACAGAAAGGTCATTATGCACATATTGACAACCCCAACTAACCACAGGCAAGGATCTCCGATCTAGAACTGGATTATGGGTCTGCAGCCAAGGGAATCCCAGTATCAAAATATCATGTGAGTTGTGTAGTACCAAAAATTTACAATTCTCCTGATGAGCTGGTGCAACCCTCATAGTCACCTGGATCCAAAATTGGGGTTTATTCTCAGCTAAGGGAGTAGCATCAATGCCCCTTAAAGGAATAGGAGTTTGCAAAGGTACCATGGGAAAGCCACAACTTTTAGCAAACCCAAAATCCATTAAAGGGGTGGTTCACCCATTTTTTTTATTTTCTGTAGGAGTTCTACTTACCTTTCTAGGTGTTTTCTCCATTGGCTTCTGTTTCCAGTTCTGGCACTGAGCAGCGCTATCCTGCACGCTCAGTGCCGGTCACATGACCCCCTAGAGCTGTGGCCGCCAGCATCCTCTGACGTCCCGGCATTTCCGGGCTCTCAAACAAGACGGGTACGTCAGAGGAGGCTGGCACCACTCAGATTGAGTGACAGGGCTGTGGGCGGTGACTACCGCACATCACAGCCCAGTATCGAGGGGAGGATCCGGAGGACGTCACTGTGGAGCCGGCGTCCTGCAGATGGTGAGGCACGGGGCGCCAGTGTGCAGTACAGGTGGGGGGGTTCTTCAGCTGAATCCCCCCTTGCACGTAAGTATGTGCTCGCACTCTCCACCCGCCCGCTCTGCTGCAATGTCAGGAGAGCGGCCGGTGTCGGGCAGTGTGATCATGTGCTCCTCCCAGCAGCACTGCAGGACACAGCAAGACACTGACAGGCATGTCACCGCTGTGCTCTGCCATCTGTCCTGCTGCATGGGACCAACTGTCTGCACTCTGTCACCTGCACCACAAGTTACAGAGTGGAGACAGTTGGTGACAGAGCACCTCTGCCCCCCCTTCTTTCCCCATTCTCTTCTCTCCCCCCACTCTTCTCTGTCCCCCTCTTATCCCTCTCTCCTCTCCCCTCTCTTCACTCGCTCTCTAACCCCCCCTCGCTCTCTTCCCCCTCCCCTCGCTCTCTCCCCTCCCTCGCTCTCTTCCCCCCTCGCTCTCTCCCCCCCCCTCGCTCTCTCCCCCCTCGCTCTCTCCCCCCTCGCTCTCTTCCCCCGCGCTCTCTTCCCCCTTGCTCTCTCTCCCCCTCGCTCTCTTCCCCCCCTCGCTCCCTCCCCCCCCTCGCTCTCTCTCCCCCCCTCGCTCTCTTCCTCCCCCCTCGCTCTCTTCCCCCCCTCGCTCTCCCCCCCCCTCGCTCTTCCCCCCCGCGCTCTCTTTTCCTCCCCCCGCTCTCATTTCCTCCCCCCTGCGCTCTCTTTTCCTCCCCCCTGCACTCTATTTTCCTCCCCCCGCGCTCTTTTCCTCCCCCCCGCGCTCTTTTCCTCCCCCCCGCGCTCTCTTTTCCTCCCCCCGCTCTCTTTTCTTCCCCCCGCTCTCTTTTCCTCCCCCCCGCTCTCTTTTCCTCCCCCCGCACTCTTTTCCTCCCCCCCCTCGCTCTCTTTTCCTCCCCCCCTCGCACTCTTTTCCTCCCCCCTCGCTCTCTTTTCCTCCCCCCCTCGCTCTCTTTCCTCCCCCCCTCGCTCTCTTCCCCCCCTCGCTCTCTTTTCCTCCCCCTCGCTCTCTTTTCCTCCCCCCTCGCTCTCTTTCCCCCCCCACCTCGCTCTCTTTTCCTCCCCCCCCCCTCGCTCTCTCTCTCTTTTCCCTCGCTCTCTCCTGGCATGGTCAGTACAGAGATCTCTCCATCGTGGAGGGGTGAGAGGGAGTAATAAACATGGAGTCCCTACTGTGTCTGTGTATTTATTTCTAATAAAGTTTTTTTCTCTGTGTGGTCTTTTTTTTTTTAAACCCTTTATTGGAGATTCTTAATGGCCAGGTCAAACTTGGCCTGACATTAAGAATCTCGGGCTTTATACCAGCTGGTAAAACATAGCTGGTATTAACCCCTTATTACCCAGTGTGCCACCTGCCACCAGGGCCACTGGAAGAGTTGGATACAGCGCCAGAAGATGGCGCTTCTATGAAAGCGCCATTTTCTGGGGCGGCTGTGGACTGCAATTCGCAGCGAGGGGCCCACAAAGTTTGGGCACCCTTCACTGCGGATTCCAATCCCCAGCTGCATAGTTGTACCTGGCTGGACTCGGCGAAAATTCGGCGAAGCCCATGTCATTTTGTTTTTTAATTATTTCATGAAATTCATGAAATAAAAAAAAAAAGGGCTTCTCTATATTTTTGGTTTCCAGCCGGGTACAAATAGGCAGCTGGGGGCAGCCCGTAGCTGCCTGCTGTACCTGGCTAGCATACAAAAATATGGCGAAGCCCACTTCATTTTTTTAAAAAGGTTTTCAGGGAAAAACCTTTATAAAAAAAAAAATGCTTCCCTGGATTTCTATTGCCAGTGAAAGTAACACCAAGCAGCTGGGGTTAGCAGCCAGTAGCTGCTTGGGTTACCCTTAACAATAGAAAATGCAGCGGGAGCCCACAAACAATGTGATTTTTTTTTTATTTTTTATTTTTAATGAATTTTTAAAAAAAAAAAATCGACATGGGCTTCGCCCATCAAGCATCAGAGCATTTTACTGCTTAATTCATCCCAAGTAATCAGATAACTGCAGTGTCTGCCAATTACTTGTTCTGCGTCCCCCTGCATCCATTGCAGCGTGTACGGGCTGTGAGGTCAGCGGAGTTCACTCCAGCACTGGAGTCAGCTGATCTAAACTCAGCTGAACTCCAGCCTGCACACGCTGCGATGGATGCAGGGGGACATAGAACAAGTAAGGTCTAAGCCACACGGCGAAAAAAAACAGTGCGAGTGGAGTGCGATCAAACATCGCATTCCACTCGGACCAATATTAGCCTGTGTGTCAGCGCACATGAGCGATTATTTTCTCCGCCCTAATTGGACCGAGAAAACAATCGCAGCATCCTACAACCGCAATGCAAGACTCTCTCTTTTACCCATTCAAGTGTATGTGGTGAGAGAAAAATCGCACTGCACTTGCGGTACATCGGTGGACTACGGAGGAGAGAGGGAGAGAAATCCCTCCCACCCCTCCTCAGTGCTGGCCCACCCCCCGCAGCTGAGGTCTGCTCGCAGAGTCGGACCTCAGTCGCAGGGACACACGCATGACACTCAGCTCTGCTGTACTGAGCGTGAGCCGAGTGTAATGCGAGGGGATCGCAGTAATCCCCGTGTGGCCCCAGCCTAATCGGCCGACACTTGAGTCAGCTGATCTGAACTCAGCCGAAGTCCTGTACACACAGCCCGCACACGGTCACATGTGACCGGCAGCAGGCAGCGACTGCTGTTAAGGCTACATTCACATGACCGTTCCGTTTTTGCGGGCCACAAAAAACGGTCATTTTTTTCATGGATGCATCCTAGTGGCATCCGTGTGACATCTGCGTGCCTTCCGTTTTTTTTGCGGACCGCAAAAAACGGAAGCAGCAAGAAAGATAAATAGATGAGTAGATATAGAGATGAATAGATAGATATAGAGACAGAGGGATAGAGGGATGAATGAATGAATGAATGAATGAATGAATGAATGAATGAATGTATAGATAGATAGATAGATAGATAGATAGATAGATAGATAGATAGATAAGAAATACATATATAATGTCTTACCCCCTGCATATTCTAAGCTGACACCCTTTTGTGACTTTCATGTGGCACTAAGGGGTGCTTAGCCTTGTATTTAGTCAAAAAATAAATAAATAATAAAAAAAAATTACATGCGGTCCCCCTATCTTTTGTAGCTAGCTAGGGTAAAGCAAACGGCTGCAGCTTACAAACCACAGCTGGCAGCTTCACCTTGGCTGGTAATCCAAAACAGAGGGCACCCCACGCTGTTATTTTAAATTAAATAAATAATTTAAAACAAAAAACACGGGGTCCCCCATAATTGGATCACCAGCCAAGGTAAAGCAGACAGCTGTGGTCTGGTATTCTCAGACTAGGGAGGTTCACAGTTATTGGACACTCCCCAGCCTAAAAATAGCAGGCTGCAGCCGCCCCAGAACTAGCGCATCCATTAAATGTGCCAGTCCTGGTGCTTCGCGCCATCTCATCCCGTTGCCCTGGTGAGGTGGCAAACGGGGTAATATATGGGGTTAATACCAGATGTGTAATGTCACCTGGCATCAAGCCCTGGAGTTAGTGATGTCAGGCGTGTATCAGATACCCGACATCACCAACCCAGGCAGTAATAAAAAAAAAAAGACAACAAACACATTTTTATTTGAAAAAACACTCCCCAACACATTCCCTCTTTCACCAATTTATTAGAAAGAAAAACAAATCCAGGTCTGGTGTAATCCAAGGGGGTCCCACGATGATCCATACCATAGTCAATGTCCCAGTCAATGAAGAACAGAATGTTCCCTATTTGCTAGGAGAGCCGTGCAGTGACCTGAGCTAACATCAATAGGTCAGCCCAGGTCACTGCAAGGCATGACGAGTGCTGCTATCAGGAGGTTAGCGAGGTATATTACCTGCGATGATCGCTGAACTCCTGACAGCAGCGCTGTCACAGAGTTCAGTGACCGCCGCCTTCACAAACCAAGTATCGCAAGCGGCCCGTGACGTCACCACTAGTCACAGTATCGGGTCGACAGCGAGAGGTGATGTGACAAGCGGCGGGCATAGAAGGCAGTGACGACCGCTGACGTCAGGAGGGCATGACTTCATCACCGTAGGTAATGAAATTACTAACCTCTTGACGGTAGCGCTGGTCATCCCCGCGGCTGCTGACACTGCAGTGCGGGCCGCTGCTGACACTGCTGAGCGGGCAGCCGCGGGGCTGGAGCGTGACACTGACTGCACGGGCACCCGACGGAAGTCACATGGAAGTGCTTCCGTGTTGCTTCCGGGAATTTTGCGGACCCATTGACTTGTATTGTCACGGTTCGTTATTACAGAACAGAATAGGACATGTTCCATAATAACGGAGCGGACATACGGAATCCGATGTGTTTTTTTTTGTAGGATCGGATGCACATGGAAGTGCTACCGTGTACCATCCGATCCTACACAAAAGACATTGAAAATATGGTCCTGTCTGTGGGGCCGCAAAAAAACAGGAACTGACCAGGACACACGGAACGGTCATGTGAATGAGCTCACCTGCAGCCATTGCAGCGTGTGCGGGCTGTGAGATCAGGAGTCAGCTGACTCCAGCGCCGGACGATAAATTCTGTGTCCCGCTGCAACGGTTGCATGCGCTGCACATTTAATCCACGGGATCCGGTCATATGCGGTTTGCGGATGATACGGACGACACACAGACTAGGCAAGAGGGAAAAAAGCAATCTCATCACCCCGTCACTTTTTTTTCCCCAATTATTTTTTTCACATGTTGCGCAGACTAATAATCATAATTTCTGTACACATACACACACTCACTCACACACACACACACACACACTGTATATACGCACACACACACATACACAATATACGCGCACACACACACACTGTATATATACACACACACACGCACTGTATATACACACACACACACACACTGTATATACACACACTCACACACACACACTGTATATACGCACACACACACTTTCTTCCCCTGGCTGTGCAGAGCTGCTGTATCTGTGATTTCTCTCTGGGCATCCACTGGGAAGAGGCAGGGAGGAGGGTTTGGTCGGAGAGCAGAGTGGGTGTATTAGACACAGTGGGTGTGTTAGATAAGCTAGACACCGCCCTAGAGCCACAAAGAGTTCTGGGACTTGTAGGAACTGAACACAGCAAGTCAGAGGAGAGATTAACCCCATCAGAGCTGGAGCCAGCAATGAGCATGTGCTGCTAGTGCACAATAAAAGGTAATTTTGCTGAAAAAACATAATAGATGTGTTGAGGGGCACATATTAGCAAGATTTATCAGAAAAAAAAAATCAGTTTTGGTAACTGGACAACTTCTTTAAGTTCAGGGTGGCCCCTGAATCAAGAAAAGCTATAGCAGAAAACGAGGATAACGAGCAAGTTAAAGAGACTGACAAAAAAAATTTAGGTTGCACAGTACCCACAGTAAATGAACGAGCAAATCTCTTTTCTCGTTTAGGGCAGACAGAGATTGTGTGAGAAGCATCTCCACAATAGAAACACAACCTGTTTCTCCGTCTAAAACCCTGCCGCTCAGTATTACAGAGAACCCTATCACACTGCATAGGCTCCGAAGACTGTTCCGCAAGCAATACATCTGCACATATCATTTTGCGCTCGCATAAACGTCTATCAATCTGAATGGCTAAGGTCATAGAGGCATCGAGACCCGAAGGGATAGGAAATCCCACCATAACATCTTTCACAGTATCTGCAAAACCCTTCTGAAAAAGTGCCGCAAGAGCATCATCATTACATATGGTAAGGACCGCCCACTTTCTGAATCTCTGGCAAAAAATTTCAGCGGAATCCTGACCCTGGATCAATGCCATCCAAGCCTTCTCAGCTTGATCCACAACATTAGGTTCGTCATACAACAATCCCAGGGCCTGAAAAAAGGAATCCACATCAGCCAGAATCGGATCACCAGGTACCAAGAAAAAGGCTCAGTCCTGAGAGTCACCGCGCAACAAGGAGATGAAAATTCTAACCTGTTGCACGGGACTCCCTGAGGACTTAGGTCTTAAGGCAAAAAATAATTTACAATTATTTTTAAAGTTCAGGAATTTAGACCAATAGAAAAATTCAGGAATGGGAATTTTAGGTTCTACAACAGGAGTCTGTCTAAGATAAGCCGATATACCCTGAACCTCAGAAGCAAGATGCTTAACACGATCAGACAACTGGTTAATATCCATGTCAGCAAAAGATCTTCCACGGAACCCAAAGAACAAGGCCAGGGCCATACGGGCACTAGTGCGATGCTCGCATGACACTCAGCTCATGCTGGCAGTACAGCAGAGCCGAGTGTCCCTGCGACTGAGGTTCGACTGTGTGAGCGGACCTCAGCTGCGGGGGGCGGGCCGGCACTGAGGCGGGGCGGGCCAGCGCTGAGGAGGGAAGGGCCGGCTCTAAAGAGGGGTGGGCCGGCACTGAGGAGGGGAGGGAGGAATTTATCTCCCTCTCTCCTCCGTAGCCGGCTATTGCGATTCTCGCTTTGCATGCGCGGTACACCAGTGTACCGCGAGTGCAGTGTGATTTTTCTCTCACCCCATACATTTGAATGGGTGCGAGAGAAAAGAGTCTCACGTTACATTCGCAGCATGCTGCGATTGCTTTCTCGGTCCGCTTAGGGCTGAGAAAATAATCGCCCATGTGCGCTGACACACAGACTAATATTGGTCCGAGTGGAATGTGATGTTTTATTGCACTCCACTCGCACAGATTTTCTCGAGGAAAGAGGAAAAATATAGAGAATAAAAAAAATGTTTCCTTTTTTTGAGTACCTGTTTTTTTTGTGTGGCCGGTGATACTGTTATGAACTGGTAGCCATGGATGATAACAAAAAATCCCATTAATCAGGAAAAACAAAACCACAAGAGTAGTTGGAAACTAAGCTTACTGCAATTCGCTATCTATCAGACAACACTAGAAGTAGCAGTGGGATGTTCCTAACACACCTAGACACCTCGTCACTGCCAGAGAAACTAGCTACACCTCAAAGATAGAAATGAGGATTCCTAAATTGCCTCAGAGCAGTCCCCAAAGAAATAGCAAGCCCCCAACATGTAAACGACGGGGATGTAAGAAAACACAATACACAGATAGAAAATATAGATCAGCAAAGCTGAAGCACGACTTACTAGATACAACAGGACAGGAAAGATAACTGATTGTGGCCAGCAAAAAACCTGCAAACAATAGCAAACTCCTGATAGAAAAGAGATCTGAAACCACACTGTCTCTCCCCCACTATATCAGGTACTCTTATGCCAGACACTTTAAACAGAACTGCAGATATAATGGGAAGAAACAAAAACACAGAACAAATAATATTCTAAAGTGCAAATAATCCAAACATGAACAGGGAGCAAGCTCCCTTTCTTGCTGGAGGAACTGCCCTGCTCACAAAAGCAGAGAGACAGATCCTCACAAACAAGAAACCAAAAACACAGACCAAAATGGAATAAGCAGAAACACCCTTAAGTGCAATTGCAGCAATTAAGCACAGAAACTAGTAAACTTATCTGGAGCAGATCCAGGCACAGAATAAATGGGAGAAACTGAAGGGAAAACTCCCAGCCATCTTCAGAAGCAGTAGGAAAACACTTATCACCGGCGGCCGCCAGGCAGAAAATGCTCTTCTAAATACAATAGGCTAATCTGCAATAGGACTTCCTGGATTCTTAATTAATTCCATCACCTGTTTGAGTCACAGATTCAGACTCAGCTTCATTAAAATTCCTGGCCACCAGGGGTAGCTCCACACCAGCACCCACTCACATGACATTCACAACAGTACCCCTCCTTGAGGAGGGGTCAACGAACCCTCACCAGAGCCACTGGGTCTGTCAGGAAGGGCATGATGAAAGGCACGAACCAATCTGTCAGCGTGAATGTCAGAAGCAAAAACCCAGGAATTGTCCTCCTGACCATAACCCTTCCACTAAACAAGGTACTGAAGCTTACGTCTATTAAGGCAGGAATCCAAAATTTTCTCTACTTCATACTCTAGATCCCCATCTACAAACACAGGATCAGGAGGCATCGCTGTGTGAACTGCTGGTTCCACATGTTTCTTCAACAAAGACTTATGAAAAACATTGTGAATTTTAAAAGACTCAGGAAGAGCTAAACAAAAAGATATGGGATTAATAATCTCCGAAATCTTATAACGCCCAATAAATCTTAGCATAACTTTAGAAGAAACTCTCAGGAATATTTTTGGAGGATAACCAAACCATGTCCCCCACTTTAAACTGGGGACAAACAGTCCTACGTCGGTTGGCAAACCTTTGGGCATTCTCCTGGGACTGAAACAATTTGTCCACTACCTGACCCCAAATCTGCTGCATTCTCTCCACCACAGAATCAACTCCCGGACAGGCTGAAGCCTCAACCTGCCCAGAAGAAAACCTGTGATGAAACCCAAAATTGCAGAAAAACAGAGACATCAAAGTAGCAGAGCTAGCCCTATTATTGAGATCAAACTCTGCCAATGGCAAAAACGAAACCCAGTCATCCTGATCCGCAGATACAAAACACCTCAAATAGGTTTCCAAGGTCTGGTTTGCTCTCTCAGTCTGACCATTGGTCTGAGGATGAAACGCAGAAGAGAAAGACAGCATAATTTCTAATTTAGAACAAAATGGTCTACAAAATCTAGACACAAACTGCACTTACTTTATTACATGCACGCACTTGTGCAGATATTTCTAAGCGACAATCTGCGCATCGCTAGGAAACTGGTGACGTCAGACAGAAGGAACTTTGGTTTGCTGTACGCAAACCGGAAGCCAAATGTACGCTAACCAGAAGGGTAAGAGTGAATTAGAGCGCATGTGTAGGGTTGCTATGATTGCCTGATCTGATAGCAGGATCAGATGCAAAGGATATGGCATTATACAAATCTGGAAATAACCACAGATGGCGTATGATTAGGCGGGACACTTAAATTTGGTGACTCCTGGAAATTGTCCCTGCGGGTTAAGCACTAGCCTGCAAATCCATTATATCCTGCCACTGTAGGTTTTTGTACCCCTTTTTCTTTCCCATGTTTTACTCTCCATGAGGAATCCATGTTATTGTAGAAGAAATGCGCAGGGAGGGTCCGTGTCTTGGGGTAATATATTCCCACACTAGGGTACTACCCTTGTAAATGGGCAGTAGCTACACATGAGCACGACAGGGTTTAATATACTATTACCTGTTCTGCAGTTCCCAGTTGGACGCCTATGGTGAAAAAGGTCTCCACTATTGACTGGGTGAGATCAAATATATATATATATATATATATGTATATATATATATATATGTGTATATAAATATATATATGTCAAACAATGTAAAAAACATATAGCCAGCTCACCACAAAGGAGTTCCTCTTAATGCAATGGTCGGTGTTCACCTTATGTTCTGCAGGGGTCCAGGCAGGGAGTATGCCCAAACAAATAGAAATGTAGGAGAATTGGGATCCAGCAAAAGGATGAAATTTCACCAGAATTATAAAAAACTTCTTCTTTATTGATCCATTGTGTCATATAAAAGTATAAGGAACTACAATCAAATAATAGCACTCCAGCAAGTGAGAAAGGCAGAGAAGAAGAATGGTGAGAACAGTCAAGGACAATCCACAGACCACCTCCAAAGACCTGCAGCATCATCTTGCTGCAGATGGTGTCAATGTGCATCGGTCAACAATACAGCGCATGTTGCACAAGGAGAAGCTGTATGGGAAAGTGATGCGAAAGAAGCCGTTTCTGCAAGCATGCCACAAACAGAGTCGCCTGAGGTATGCAAAAGCACATTTGGACAAGCCAGTTACATTTTTGAAGAAGGTCCTGTGGACTAATGAAACAAAGATTGAGTTGTTTGGTCATACAAAAAGGTGTTATGCATGGAGGCAAAAAAACATGGCATTCCAAGAAAAGCACTTGCTACCCACAGTAAAATTTGGTGGAGGTTCCATCATGCTTTGGGGCTGTGTGGCCAATGCTGGCACCGGGAATCTTGTTAAAGTTGAGTGTCGCATGGATTCAACTCAGTATCAGCAGATTCTTGACAATAATGTGCAAGAATCAGTGACGAAGTTGAAGTTACGCAGGGGATGGATATTTCAGCAAGACAATGATCCAAAACACCGCTCCAAATACATGCAGAGGAACAGATACAATGTTCAGGAAAGGCCATCCCAGTCCCCAGACCTGAATATCATTAAACATCTGTGGGATGATTTGAAGCGTGCTGTCCATGCTCGGCGACCATCAAACTTAACTGAACTGGAATTGTTTTGTAAACAGGAATTGTCTAATATACCTTCATCCAGGATCCAGGAACTCATTAAAAGCTACTGGAAGCGACTAGAGGCTGTTATTTTTGCAAAAGGAGGATCTACAAAATATTAATGTCACTTTTATGTTGAGGTGCCCATACTTTTGCACCGGTAAATTTTGTTTAAATGCGGATTGCACATTTTCTGTTAGTACAATAAACCTCATTTCAATCCAGAAATATTACTCAGTCCATCAGTTATTAGATATATGAAACTGAAATAGCTGTTGCAAAAACCCAAATTGTTACAAAGAAAAAAGGTTAACATTAATAGGGGTGCCCAAACTTTTTCATATGACTGTATATATATATATATATACATATATATATATATATATATATATATATATATATATATATTTATATACATATATATATATTTGTGAATTTGCATGTGTAATTTATGTTTTAGCACTGTGTGTATAGCTTTATACCCTTGCATATTTTAAATGCTTCAACTGGGTTTAATATCCCTCATGATGTATTCAGACTGCTAGTCACATTATACTATTTATTGGACTACCAGCTCAGTGAGTTGTGAGGCTATAGCTCCTTATTCAAGTCTATGGAGAGGGGAGAAAGAATAAAAATAGGCAGAAAGACTACTGTTTACTAATAAATATATACGAGTTTCATCCCCAGTGCTGGATTCTCAGCTACAATGCTCAATACTGATGTATAATGTCCTTCATGCTGCGGCTTCTGAACATGTGCTACAGAAATGCAAGAGACCAGGAATTCCCCAGCTCTGTGTGTACCTTCTAGACATCAAAAGTTATCTCAACCACTAATCTTCATCCAATGGCTCAAAGAGAACTGGAGATTGTGGAAAGAGCCCACAGAGAGGAAAACTAGTGAAATATGATGGATACAAGTCATATAATTACTTTGCACTTATTCTGAAAAATCACCCAAGATGCCATCTGTGTCAGAGGCTCTATTGTGGTGTGCATGGCTGCACTCCAACCAGCAGTGCCATATCAAGCTGTGCAGGTTAAGGTACCGTCACACTAAGCAACATCGCTAGTAACACCGCTGCTGAGGCACAACTTTTGTGACGTAGCAGCGATGTTGCTAGCGATGTTGCTGTGTGTGTGACATCCAGAAACAACCTGGCCCCTGCTGTGAGGTCGCTGGTTGTTGCTTAATGTCCTGGACCATTTTTTAGTTGTTGCTCTCCCACTGTGAAGCACACATCGCTGTGTGTGACAACGAGCGAGCAACAACTGAATGTGCAGGCAGCAGGAGCCGGCTTCTGCGGACGCTGGTAACCAATGTAAATATCGGGTAACCAAGGAGCCATTTCCTTGGTTACCCGATATTTACCTTCGTTACCAGCGTCCGCCGCTCTCACGCGGCGAGTGCCGGCTCCCTGCACACATAGCCAGACTACACGTCAGGTAATTAACCCGATGTGTACTCTGGCTAGCAGTGCAGGGAGCCAGCACTAAGCGGTGTGCGCTGGTAACCAAGGTAAATATCGGGTTGGTTACCCATTATTTACCTTAGTTACCAAGCGCAGCATCGCTTCCATGCGTCGCTGCTGGCTGGGGGCTGGTCACTGGTTGCTGGTGAGATCTGCCTGTGTGACAGCTCACCAGCAACCCGTGTAGCGACGCTCCAGCGATCCCTGCCAGGTCAGGTTGCTGGTGGGATCGCTGGAGCGTCGCTTAGTGTGACGGTACCTTTAATGCCATATTTACCAAGGGAATTACCATATATCTTTCATTTGTCCCTTTATCCATATTTCCAGATAAAACACAAAGAGATGCTGCACTGGAGAGTTGCAGATGTTTACCATCCTATTACTAATGAATACAAGCCACCTCATGAAGAAAAAGTAAAGGAATAAAGGACTCAAAAATAGAAACTGCAGACAGATAAGGACTCACCACAGCTAAGAAAGTTCAATCTTTGTTGGTCCACATGGTCCAGGGTTAAATAATATTGGGCTACTGATCTCACACTACACATTTAGAGATGCACTTCATTGGCCGACCCTGGAAATGTAAATGTGGGCATTTGCAATAAGGTATCTGTTGTGCATATTTCTGTTCAGCCGCAATAGATCCTGGTTTCTGGAATATGCCACAGACGTCAAACATCCGACTACAGATTGTCGGGCTTTCCTATCTTTGTGTTGCCGGGGTCAGATCAGTGATACCAATTTTTATTCTCAGAAACTGTTTTCCCCGACCTGAAATGAATTTGATGCAAGTCATCCCAATTTTTCTGCTGGCAGGGCAAGATTAAATTAACCCTTTAAAAAGATCAATTACTCATTGAAATCTTTAGCGTTTGCTCACACATTCTCATGTCTGTTGTAGTGCCAAGAACTCGTGTGTGTCAGTCACAAGTGAACTGAATTTGATGCCTCTGAGCTCGTGGTTTGAGATCTGTGGCCTAAAGTTATCAAAATACCAGACACAATAAAAATCTGTGAAAATTGTCCATTTGCCCACTTTGAGGGCAGCTTTTACGCCTAGAAACAGTTTGGGCCAGCCTAGAATGAACTGAATGTGTTATGGCACATCCTCTCCTATGTATCAATGTCCCAGTTGTTTAACCCTTATAAAACATATTTCTTTGAATCTGTGAACATTTGCAGTTTGATGCAAACTCTTTTGCCTTGACCATGGCATCCAATTCTGAGCCTTAGTGGTGTGAGATCAGGTTCCCAAAGTACAGTTAGGTCCAGAAATATTTGGACAGTGACACAATTTTCGCGAGTTGGGCTCTGCATGCCACCACATTGGATTTGAAATGAAACCTCTACAACAGAATTCAAGTGCAGATTGTAACGTTTAATTTGAAGGTTTGAACAAAAATATCTGATAGAAATTGTAGGAATTGTCACATTTCTTTACAAACACTCCACATTTTAGGAGGTCAAAAGTAATTGGACAAATAAACCAAACCCAAACAAAATATTTTTATTTTCAATATTTTGTTGCGAATCCTTTGGAGGCAATCACTGCCTTAAGTCTGGAACCCATGGACATCACCAAACGCTGGGTTTCCTGCTTCTTAATGCTTTGCCAGGCCTTTACAGCCGCAGCCTTCAGGTCTTGCTTGTTTGTGGGTCTTTCCGTCTTAAGTCTGGATTTGAGCAAGTGAAATGCATGCTCAATTGGGTTAAGATCTGGTGATTGACTTGGCCATTGCAGAATGTTCCACTTTTTTGCACTCATGAACTCCTGGGTAGCTTTGGCTGTATGCTTGGGGTCATTGTCCATCTGTACTATGAAGCGCCGTCCGATCAACTTTGCGGCATTTGGCTGAATCTGGGCTGAAAGTATATCCCGGTACACTTCAGAATTCATCCGGCTACTCTTGTCTGCTGTTATGTCATCAATAAACACAAGTGACCCAGTGCCATTGAAAGCCATGCATGCCCATGCCATCACGTTACCTCCACCATGTTTTACAGAGGATGTGGTGTGCCTTGGATCATGTGCCGTTCCCTTTCTTCTTCAAACTTATTTCTTCCCATCATTCTGGTACAGGTTGATCTTTGTCTCATCTGTCCATAGAATACTTTTCCAGAACTGAGCTGGCTTCATGAGGTGTTTTTCAGCAAATTTAACTCTGGCCTGTCTATTTTTGGAATTGATGAATGGTTTGCATCTAGATGTGAACCCTTTGTATTTACTTTCATGGAGTCTTTTCTTTACTGTTGACTTAGAGACAGATACACCTACTTCACTGAGAGTGTTCTGGACTTCAGTTGATGTTGTGAACGGGTTCTTCTTCACCAAAGAAAGTATGCGGCGATCATCCACCACTGTTGTCATCCGTGGACGCCCAGGCCTTTTTGAGTTCCCAAGCTCACCAGTCAATTTCTTTTTTCTCAGAATGTACCCAACTGTTGATTTTGCTACTCCAAGCATGTCTGCTATCTCTCTGATGGATTTTTTCTTTTTTTTCAGCCTCAGGATGTTCTGCTTCACCTCAATTGAGAGTTCCTTAGACCGCATGTTGTCTGGTCACAGCAACAGCTTCCAAATGCAAAACCACACACCTGTAATCAACCCCAGACCTTTTAACTACTTCATTGATTACAGGTTAACAAGGGAGACGCCTTCAGAGTTAATTGCAGCCCTTAGGGGTACTTTGCACACAGAGATAAATCTGCAGCAGATCTGTGGTTGCAGTGAAATTGTGGACAATCAAGGCCAGGTTTGTGGCTGTGTACTAATGGAATAATATGTCCACAATTTCACTGCAACCACAGATCTGCGAAAGATTTATCTGTGTGTGCAAAGTAGCCCTTAGAGTCCCTTGTCCAATTACTTTTGGTCCCTTGAAAAAGAGGAGGCTATGCATTACAGAGCTATGATTCCTAAACCCTTTCTCCGATTTGGATGTGAAAACTCTCATCTTGCAGCTGGGAGTGTGCACTTTCAGCCCATATTATATATATAATTGTATTTCTGAACATGTTTTTGTAAACAGCTAAAATAACAAAACTTGTGTCACTGTCCAAATATTTCTGGCCCTGACTGTATCTATTACTCTAAAGACACCAGTAACTTTTTTAAAGCAGGAAAAAGTCTTCAAATTTCGATGCCAGCTTTAATGCTCGAGTCATTTGGGCCAGCCTGGGGTGACCTGATTTTGATGCAGGACATCCATTTTGTGGGTTAGTGGTTTGACATAAGTGACCCAAAGCCATTTAACCCCTTAAAGGAACCTATCAGGTAAAAAAAAACAAACAAACAAACAAACACTATTAACCTGCAGATATGGGGTTACTCTGCAGGTTACTAGTGTTCTGAAGCTACCCAGCACTGACATGAAGAGCCGTGCTGAGAGGAAATTAACTCTATTCCTCCCAGCAGCTTCGGTCTTTCAGTCATCAGGGTGGCGCCGGTGTGGGTTCAATCACCACTATGGGCACAGTGAGTGGTGGGTGTAACTGTGCCCCCAACACTGACAGCTGTCTCTAATGCTGAACCGACCTTCAGTTCTGGGGGCACAATTACACCCACCGCTCTCTATGCCCAGACTAAACTGGCTGCAGGGAGGAATAGAGATCATTTTCTCCTGGCTGTGGGGTTGTTGGTGCCGGGCAGCCTCAGAAAGCTATTAAGCTGCAGATTAAACCCATATCTGCAGGTTAGGAGCATTTTTTCTTTTTACCTGACGTGTTCCCTTTAAGACTATGTGCGCAAGTTGCATCCTGACCAGTGCGGATAAGAACGCACCCTCTGGCAGACTTGACGCTACGTGTTGACAGAAATAATGCATCCAAAACGCATGTATTTTGGATGAATTTTACATGCGTTTTGGATGCATTTTTGTCAGTGCGGTCCCCCGGCAATTCAGCTCTGCTACATGCCCGCTGACAGCCGACACAGACAGAGCTGGGCAATGAGAATCAACTCGGATGAACTGCACCCAACTTCATTGTCATCCCGCGGCTCTGTCTGTGTGTGCTGTCATGAACTCAGATAAACCTCCGAGGTCAGTGCCAGGACACAGGAGTCCGCAGCAGTGACGTCAGAGCTTCACCCGATTTCACTGACATCGCGCGGCTCTCTCTCTGTGTGGCAGCCTGATTTGTGGTCACACGTGAAGGACTCATCTGTGATCGCAAATCCTGAGTGACTGCAGTGAGCCGCACGATCAGCTGTGCTTTCACTAAGGTTACTCGCGGCCACAGCTGCAGTCCTCCGCCGGAGAGCGGTGGCCGCGGGTAACCTCAGTGACAGCACAGCTGATCGCGCGACTCACTACAGTTGCTGCATGGAGCTCACAGGAGCGGCGGTGTTCTACTGCCACTCCTGTCAGCTTCCGATGTAGCATAGCTCGAAGCGTCGTGGGACCTTGAGTGGATTATGTCGGACCTGGAGGTGTTTTTGAGGGATTAATAAAGTGATGAAAGAGGGGGTTTTTGTCTTTCATTACAAAAAAAGGATATTTTGGATGTGTTTATTTTCTTTAACTTACAGGTTAATCATGGAAGGTATCTCGGGGAGATGCCTGCCCTGATTAACCTAGGACTTAGTGGCAGCTATGGGCTGCTGCCATTAACTCCTTATTACCCCGTTTGCACTGCACCAGGGCAATTCGGGATGAGCCGGGTAGAGTCCCGGGGCTGTCGCATCTAATGGATGCGGCAATTCCAGGCGGCTGCAGGCTGATATTGTTAGGCTGGGGGCTCCCCATAAAGTAGAGATCCCCACCCTGGCTGGTATCCAAATTGGGAGGGACCGCTCATCCTTTTTTTTTTTTTAAATTATTTATTTTTTTAACTGCTCGATACAGACACGGCCACCGGCGGCTGTGATTGGTTGCAGTGAGACAGCTGTCACTCAGCGTGTGGGAGTGTCTGACTGCAACCAATCATACGCACCGGTGGGCGGAGGAAGCAGGGAATACGTGATGGATTAATGAGCAGCCGGCAGTTTCAAAAGAGAAGCTGCCACAGTGTGAACGCCGTGCAGTGCAGCGCTGGTGATCGTGGATCAGTGAGTATGAGAGCGGGGGTGTGAGGGACAGACCAACATGGACAGAGAGAGATAGAGACATAGAGCGAGAGAGACCGACCGAAAGAGAGAGACCGAAAGACCTGTGTTTCTTATGTCAAAAACACATGCAGATCGCTAATAAAAAGCAAGTGAAACGCATTCTTTCGTGAAAAATATGTTTAGACATTTGTCTTTGACTTCAATGTTATTAAAACGCTACCAAAATGGCAAAAACAATTGACATGTTGCTTCTTCAAACGCAGGGATTTTGACAAATTTTCCGCAACTAAAATACAGCGTTTGTAAATGCATTGTGCGCACAAGAAAGCCCTATTTTCAATAGACTTTGCCTGGAAATCAAAACGCATGCAATTGTGCATTAAAACGCATGAAAAAAAGCAAAGTGCGAACATAGCCTAAAACACCACTGATTCGGATGTGAATATTGGATGTCTGCCCACTGATGCCAACGCCTGTGTCCAGACCCACTGGGGCCAGCATGGAGTGCCCTGTATGGGATGGGAGTCACGTTCGGTGTTTGTAGAGTGAAATCTGTGGCGTAACGCCATTGAACCACTTTGATGCCATTTTTGTGCCATTTTTAGGTGCTGTCACGTGTATTCACCTCAGGGCACCTCAATGTTTTGTGTTTTATTATTGTGACCTTTTTCTATCATTAGTAAACCTGTAAAAAAGCAACAAGACAAAAGTTTGCAAACAAGAAACCAATGAATAAGAACATCTTCAGCTTCGTCCAATATGGCGCCCCAAAAATATCACCCCAAGTCCTGTCAATGCTGAAGAACTATAATAATGGCGCCAGACACCAAGGGGTCAGTCCTACAATAACCACCAAAATGGCGACATAGTTTTCCAAAACTTGTTGTCACCACAGAACAGGGGAATCCCAGTATCCATGTAAGAGGAGCACAACTGCCTACAGCGGCGACACCTGAGGGAATACATGGCGGGCTGAACACGGCCGTGTACTGAGGTGTGAGCAGCTGCAGGTATCCCGTAGACATTCATGTCTGCACTGGGGCCGGCTCTCTAGCACTGGGGCCGGCTCTATATAGCACTGGGGCCGGCTCTCTAGCACTGGGGCGGTCACACTGGCACGGAGCCCTCAGCGCTGTCTGGACTGCCGTCCCCACCACTAGGCCTGCCTTCCCAACTCCCCAGTTCCTGTGCCCTCACTACGCATGCGCACAGACAGTAACGCTTTATCAATAGTGCGCAAGGGTGCTTCCTTTCGGTAGAGCTCCGTCTCTGACGTCACTGCGCCGGAAGCATCGCTCTCCGTGGCCCTCGGTGGCGTCGCTCCGCATACAAAGACAGGCCGCCGCCATCTTTCGTACAGGCCGGGCGGAGAGCTCGGGCCCCGGGCATGACCCCGCTGTCTCCTCGGGCCTCCGCCGGGCGGAAATGAGGCCAAGATGTCGGTTTCTGGGCTGAAGGCCGAGCTGCGACTCCTGGAGTCTATCTTCGGTAAAGAGCACGAAAGGTTCCGGATCATCAGCTGGAGACTGGACGAGCTGCACTGTGTGTTCATCCAGAGCACCGGGGGCGCCCTGACCATCCACTGCAACATCACGGTGTGTACCGGGCAGGGGCCGGCGGTGTGTGCCCAGCTGCGGACGGCTGTGTACAGAGAGGGGGGGACGTGGGCGACCGAGGGGGGATCTGGGTGACGGGGGAGAAGGGGGGGCATGGATGACCGGGGGGGGGGGGGGGGGGAGATCTGTGACAAGGGGTATCTGGGGGATGTGGGGGAGGGGGCTGGTGTCCTGGCTGAGCGCCTCCATTAGCATCAGGTTGTCAGCAGAGTTCTCTGGAGTTTCCCACACTCTGCCCTCAGATGCTGGATCAGTCCATGTCAGATCCAGAGGGGGGATGGGGGTATCTTGGGGTGAAGATCCCCTCCCTCCCCTCCCTCAGTGGTGGTCTGGAACCGGACCTGACCTAGAAACCCCTCTGTCTGTAGAGAAGTGTGCGGCATATAATAATGATTGAGTTCTCCAGCTGGTCCTGAGGCCATAGCTGCTGTTTTCTACTGAATATTCAGTGCTCAATCACATTCTCATCACCTTGCTGCGTTATTCGTTATCTACTGAGTCAAATTAGACACCTGCTAAACATCTGTGACCTGCGTGAGGACGGTTGGGGGGGGGGGGGGGGTGTTCCGGCACCTGTGACCTGCGTGAGGACGGTTGGGGGGGGTCCGGCACCTGTGACCTGTGAGGGCGGTCGGGGGGGGGGGTCCGGCACCTGTGACCTGCGTGAGGACGGTTGGGGGGGGGGGGGCCTCTGGCACCTGTGGCCTGCGTGAGGACGGTTGGGGTGGGGGGGGCCTCTGGCACCTGTGACCTGCGTGAGGGCGGTCGGGGGGGGGGTCCGGCACCTGTGACCTGCGTGAGGACGGTTGGGGTGGGGGGGGCCTCTGGCACCTGTGACCTGCGTGAGGACGGTTGGGGGGGGGGGCCTCTGGCACCTGTGGCCTGCGTGAGGACGGTTGGGGTGGGGGGGGGCCTCTGGCACCTGTGGCCTGCGTGAGGACGGTTGGGGTGGGGGGGGCCTCTGGCACCTGTGGCCTGCGTGAGGACGGTTGGGGGGGGGGCCTCTGGCACCTGTGACCTGCGTGAGGACGGTTGGGGGGGGGGGCCTCTGGCACCTGTGACCTGCGTGAGGACGGTTGGGGGGGGGGGCCTCTGGCACCTGTGACCTGCGTGAGGACGGTTGGGGGGGGGGGGGCCTCTGGCACCTGTGGCCTGCGTGAGGGCGGTCGGGGGGGGGGTCCGGCACCTGTGACCTGCGTGAGGACGGTTGGGGTGGGGGGGGCCTCTGGCACCTGTGACCTGCGTGAGGACGGTTGGGGGGGGGGGGGGGCCTCTGGCACCTGTGGCCTGCGTGAGGACGGTTGGGGTGGGGGGGGCCTCTGGCACCTGTGGCCTGCGTGAGGACGGTTGGGGTGGGGGGGGCCTCTGGCACCTGTGGCCTGCGTGAGGACGGTTGGGGGGGGGGGCCTCTGGCACCTGTGACCTGCGTGAGGACGGTTGGGGGGGGGGGGCCTCTGGCACCTGTGACCTGCGTGAGGACGGTTGGGGGGGGGGGCCTCTGGCACCTGTGACCTGCGTGAGGACGGTTGGGGGGGGGGCCTCTGGCACCTGTGGCCTGCGTGAGGACGGTTGGGGGGGGGGGGCCTCTGGCACCTGTGACCTGCGTGAGGACGGTTGGGGGGGGGGCCTCTGGCACCTGTGGCCTGCGTGAGGACGGTTGGGGGGGGGGGGCCTCTGGCACCTGTGACCTGCGTGAGGACGGTTGGGGGGGGGCCTCTGGCACCTGTGACCTGCGTGAGGACGGTTGGGGGGGGCCTCTGGCACCTGTGACCTGCGTGAGGACGGTTGGGGGGGGGGGGGGGGCCTCTGGCACCTGTGACCTGCGTGAGGACGGTTGGGGGGTTCCGGCACCTTTTGACCTGCGTGAGGACGGTCAGGGAGCGGGTCCGGCGCCTGTGATCTACATGAGGGCGGTCGGGGGGGTTCCGGCGCTTGTGACCTGTGAGGGTGGTCGTGGGGGGTCTGGTGTGTCACTCTTCACCATGCCTCATGCGGCTCTAATCTGAGTTGAGTAGTCAGTCCTGTCCCCTTTCCTTTTAAAACATGGATGAACGGTCAACTACCTCTGATTACTCCTGATAAAGGATCTGACCTGTCAGGCACCAACATTCCTGGTCACCGGTTTTCGGCACTGATGGACCCACATATTTGTCCATTTCTTCACGGCGGTGAGTTGCCTGACTTACATTAGTGTATTGCCATCTTTTCCTCCAGTCTTATGTTGGGGCACAGTTTGAGCATGCCCACAAATTTATTAAAAGCATAGGCACCCCCCTTATTAATGGGCCCATAGAGGTTAAGAAAATATAGAATAAAAAAAAATTGCTATTCACCTCTTCGGTCAGCATTATTACCCCTCCATAATCAGCTGGGCACCCCCTGCCATTGGACTACCTTTTGTGTGGATGCCATAGATAGACCAGCATTATAGGGTCCATCCCTGTATTGGAGCCCGGCCCCTGCATGTCCACATCTTCCTGGTAAAACTATAGTGGTGCCGTGTAATGCAGGAGATCACCATTGATCATCGGTCGGGGACTCGCCGTACAGCCCATAGCGCCCGGCCATACAGACTCCTGGTGACTTAGCAGAAGGCTTGTCTGGACTTTTCCATTAAGGTTTGGGTTGGCACAATTTCAGCTATAGGGTTTGAAGGGGGTTTTTTGTTTGTTTGTTTTTTTTCTTTTCCCTAATTCTCTTTCATAATGACATTCCAAGGGTCGAAATGGCAGTTTTAATTTTATTTTGGGTGTCCATAACTACTTTTTAATTGGCCATTTTCTGAGCACCATACATTTTTTTTTTTTTTTTTTTTTTTGCCACATAAATTGCAGATTTTTCTTATATTTTTTTTCTTATACCATTATAGGAATTTTTACAACTGTATTGAGAGACAAAACAGGCGAAAAACAGCAATCCTGTGGGATAAATGGCATATTTTAATAATTTCCACTTTTCAGGATGTAGCAAATACCAATTGTTTCATTTCTGTTCTATTTTGTGGGGGTGTTTTTTGTTTTTTTTTATTCAATTTTTTTTTGTTTTATATTTTAAAATACTTTTCAAACTTTCTTGACACATGTATTTACTTTTTCGTAGTTTTTACTGAAGAACCGGAACAAGAGATCATTTTTCATATAAACACAGCAATATTTCTGGGTTTAAAGCACCACTCCAGCTTTTTTTTTTTTCTTCTCCTAGCTCTGGAGTGGTGCTTTAGAACTTTATCCCCTGACTTCTGTCTCATACTCACCCATCAGTGTCTTCATCTTCTATCACCGCCGCTCCACTCCGTCTCTGGCTATTTGTGACCTGCCAGCTGTTCCAGTGGTTTTTTTGAGCATATCGGAGGACACAACCCAATACAAGTCTATGGGCGCCCCATTCTGGCTCTCATAGACTTGTATTGGGAACTTATGACGTAACTGATTTCCAGCCAGTCAGAAGTTAAAGCACAAGATGGGATTAGTGCGGCATCGATAAAAGGTGAAGGAGTGTATAATGCAGGGTGCTTGGATTTATTATGGCTGTCTCATGCCTTCATCAGAACTCTTCTCCCACCACAACCCAATAGTGTTTTGTTTTGTTTTTTTAAAACCCTTTTTTTTTTTTTTTTTTTTTTTTTTTTTTTTTTATTTGATCTTTCCAATGTAACAGGGAATACAAAGTTATTGGAATTTTTTTTATATACTTCACTTTTACAAGGATCAAGTGATCATCACTATAGCCCATCAGTATGCTTTTAGCAGCTTTGTAACACAGCCTGCACCCATTTTGTTTGGGCTGGGCTAAGGAACTTGGCCATTCTGAAGAGTTTCACCGTAGATATACTGAGGTGTCAGAAGGGGTTTAAACTTAAGCCTTAAGTGGAAATGTCAGAAGTCAAGTGATGGGTCCCTAATGGAGAGCTACTAGATCAACTGATCTTGTCGGCTCAGAAAATCAGTCTTCTACTTGTATTTCCAGTGCAGGTTTAGTCAACGGAACCCAGCGATATCGACTGGTCCAGCCGAGAGTCTAATCCGTATGGATGCCCTGGCCAACATATTGTCTTTGGAAATATTGTTCCAGCATGTCCGATTTCAGTCATCTGATTGTATCCTCTCCCTGAGATAAGCCTCTGCCGGGTATGGTTGGCGGTGGCTCCCTCGTAGAGGACACAGGACTGTTCAGCCGAGCAGTCGTCTGTGTGTGGAGACCTAACTAAGAAGGCTGCTGGCCGAACCATGGATACGAAAGTCCTGATGAATCACTGGAGGCAGCCCTGACATCTGCTCTGTCCAGAGGAGGCTTATTCATGCAAACATTGCTTATTAATGGGATGTTGCACTGTATGGATTCATTCGGTGTCTGTTTATGCCTGCGTATTGGCATACCTTGGATGTAGATGTTGGGGTGCAGTCTGCTGGGTTTTGGCGGCTCCCCTATGTTGTATGTTTCATAACCTCATCTGATTGATGGCCTCTTGCCTCGGTCTTCAGTGACAATCTCTTTGGCCTTAGGTGGTTTGTCTGCTGCGGTGTCACTGATTTGTTTCCAGGAAAATGACTGGGTACCGGATCATCCTGCTATAGCTTTAATTTAGGGTGGTGTTTAGGAGCGGAGACAATGTTAGTCAGTTCTGACGGTCCTCTTACTATTTGTCTGTGTAACAAGTATCTATGTGATGACCATCCAGGTAAGAACTTGTGGCACAGTTACATCCCTGCCGCCATATTCAGCTGCTAATCTCCTAATCCGTATACTGTGTGACCATATAACCGATGACATTACAGAATTTTTCACATCAAAGGTCCCCCGCACCCCCAGTCTTTCCTAATTACGTGTATCATGTAGTGCAAGTGTATTAACTATTTACCGATTTGTAGGCTTTTTAGCGCCACCAGGTGGTCGTCTGGGTCCCATGACCTGGAAACAAACTAACCGGCTCACACTGAGGCTTCTATGGAGCGGAAGACCCCCTTCTCCGTGTAATCCTGTGGGCCCTTGTTTTAGGTCTTGTAAACGTATGAGCTAGCAAAGCTAAACGGCGGTCACGTGCGTCAGCATTTTAACACTTGCACCATTACTTACAAATTAGGAGGGACTAGGGGGAAAAAGACCCTACTGAGACATATTCCTTAATATGTTCAAAATAATGCGGTACTTCCCCTTTAAATCTTTATTTTGTGATTTGAAGTACTGGGAATATTTTGATATTTGATTTACTGTTCCCAAAAAAATGAGGGGTGATGGTTTACCATTCTTAGCCAGGAAAATATGACAAGTTTCTTTTCTTCAGATTTTCATAAAAAAAAATAAAAATGCAGGTTTGTCCAGCTTTTCTGCAGACCTGATGTATACACTACCAGAGGGAAGGTAGGAGGCCGCTCCGCAGATAACCACTGGGCTGAAGAGGCCTCTTTCTTACTGAACAGAGCAGAAATTCTAACTATTTTGCATGTGCTAACCTTCTGGATGTATTTTAAAACCTTTTTCTTTTCCCATAGGAGTCCTACCCCTCTTCTGCACCAATATGGTTTGTGGAATCAGATGACCCAAATCTGACTTCTGTATTGGAACGCTTGGAGGATATTAAGAAAAGCAACACACTGGTGAGTGTAGTGAGCAGAAACGGGTCCACCAGATCCTAAACATCTGGCCTATTCAGTGCAGAGTTCTTGGGCACCGATTAGAACAGTCTGTGTGGAGTTAGTCCGGTCATGTTCAATAATATAGAAATTCTATGTAGTCCCCGGGTTATGCACTGGGTATGTTCTGCAGCTCTTAATCCAGATATATGTAAGTTCAGACCGTGCAGAGGAAGAATAACCCAATACTCACTGACCGCGGCCACCTGCAATTGGGGCATGCATCGCCTAGTTGTTTCACTAAGCCAGGACTTGCAGTGGTGTCCAGGCCTCAGGCACTGCTGAGTGTCATAAAGTCACAATGTAACAATCCTATGACACTGTGACCTCTGGGCTTTGGACACAGCTGGAAGTCTTGGAGATGTGCTACCAAAGTGGAAAAAGAAAGCCAGATGGCGAGCTGCAGGAGTGGTGAGTAGGTATATTTTAACTCTCACCTTGCGATCATGTTTTCTTCTTTCTGTCATCAAGCGTGCAGCATCTCCAGCCTCCTCACTGTAGGCCAGGACTTCAGGTCAGGGCTTACTGCACATCATAATGTTGGAATGACAGAGCAGCCTTATGATGCACCGTGAATAGCAAACCTGAACAGTAAAGTTTGCCGTTCGTACCGAACACAGACTTACCCAAAAAATCAGTGTTAGAGTTCAGAGTTTGGGTGCTTTTACATATGCTAACCACTTGAGTGAGCATCTCTGTGCTCGGGTACACTCTGCGCTCGGCCCAGTGTGAGCCACTTCCAGTGTTTTAAATGGCTCTCAGTGGGGATAACAGCATGATCTGATGTAGTGTCCAGAAACAAAAAAGGAAAAATCCCACACGGAAGGGTCCTGTTTTTGGCTGACTGCATGTGGGCAGAGACCCGAACCAATCAGTGACTTCCAATGGGTATTAGGTCAAGTCGGGGTCCAAAACCGAAGTTTATCTGAAGACCAGCTGAATCTGCAGAACTGAATTTCAACGAGTCCGATCATCTCTAGCTGAGAATTCTGGCCTTGGTGTGACAGACAGCCTGACCTGCAGTGAAGAGGCCTGAGATTCTGCATGCAACTGCTGAAGAAACACCAGACTGTGGCTGGAGAGGTTGGCGATGAGGCATGTAGTTTACCCCCCTCCACATGTGATGTTTATAGCTAAGGGTCATACGTAAGCCATATATTGATTTGTCAGAGACTCTGTCTTGCATTTATTTATCCTTTTCTTCACTGATTATGGAAAAGATCTTCTACATTTAGCCCAATGGAGGGTCTGCATTCTTTTCTTCCTATATCTGGAAAAGTTGTAGTGTTACATGACAGTTGCCACTGTGGTTTCATGTAGATGATTATAGGAGATAGAATGTATGTATATACCTATATTCCCTGGAGTAGATGCATGAGGATGGAAAGTTTTATTGACTTGTATACTTGGGGTTTGTTCGGGCTGTCTGGGTTTTCTTCATCGTTCCTTATGGGAGACCCAGACCATGGGTGTATAGCTTCTGCCTCCGGAGGACACACAAAGTACTACACTCAAACGTGTAGCTCCTCCCTCCTAGCATATACACCCCCTGGTAGCCAGTCCTAGCCAGTTTCAATGCTTTGTGTTCAGGAGGTCACACACACACATGCATTCTCTGATTTTTTTTATTTTTTTTTATTTCAAAGATTTGGAAGAAAAGCGGGTCCAGTCTGGACTCCCGGCATGTACCTTCTCACCCCACTGTGTCGGCGGTGCTGTTAAGGTTGATTTTACAAGGCTGGAGCCTTCACATGCCGCGCTCCTTCACCATCCCCTGGGGCTCTGGCTTGAAGTGGGAGCCATCACGGTTCTCACTGCTTTGCAGGAGACCGGTCTCCATCCGCAGCCCTTTCAGGATCCTGCCGGACGGAGCGCTCACCTCCCAGGGACCTGGCACCTGCGTCTCACAAGCTAAGTACTGAGACGTTATTACCACAGAAAGTGGTCTTTCCAGGGGTCCCTTGTACTTTGTATATTGGGGAGAGTGTGTTATATGACTGTGTTAACATTTCCGGCCGGTTCTCCAGTTTTCACTGGAGAACCGCGCCGATGGTGCCTGCACGCTGGCCGCATGTTTAAATCTAGGCCCCGGCTTCGCCTGAGGCCTAGTTTCGATTTCACTGCCCCTGCATGTCAGTCATGCAGAGGGACAGTGCGGCTCCGCCCAGCGGCTGTTCAGCACAGGGAACGGACACGCCTCACTGAGGAAAGATTCCCTCCCCTGTATACCTCATTTGCCCGCTCTCAGAGTAGGCCCCGCCCCCTCTCCTCGCTCCGGTTGCCATTTTATCAGCGTTCTCAATGTCTGCATAGGCACAGAGATACCACATTGTGACAAATGGGGGCCTGGGCTGGGGGACTGGAGGGCACAGAGATGTATGTTAAACGGTCTGGCAAGCCACAACCTCCGGTTGTGCAGCTGCTTATATACTCTGTTTATATACTCTGCTGGGGGTCATTCTGGACAGAGCCCCCACTTCTGCAGCATGTCTCACATCAGAGCAAGGCTGCAAGGCTGTTCTTAATATGCACTGCATGTAGACTCGTACTGCCTGTACCGAGCGCACAAACACAGTGGTCCCTCAGCCTGGAGGCTCATCAGTGGTCCCTCCAGCTGCTCCGGCTCCGGTGGCTGAACCCCCGTTTTGGGTAGAATCCGCTCTTTCCAGGGGACAGCTGTCCCGGACTCTGCTGAGCATGCATTAGCCCCCTTCTCAGGGCGCTTCTGCTGCTACGGCTCGCTCAGCAAAGCTCACAGAGGACTCTTCATCTGGTCTCAGACCCCGTCCTCCTAAAATGGAGACGCAGGGTCCCCTGTCCTTCCCCGTCCCGCAGCTCTGATTCACGAGCTGACTCACAGGACGAGGAGGATGTCTTTACTAGGGGCTCGGACGCTACTTCATGTACCATTGATCTGTCCGAAGGTGATGCAGATGCTAATGATTTGATTGCGTCCATTATATTTGTACTGGACCTCAATCCGCCTGTATCAGGGGAGCATCCCCCTCTGGCAGAAAGGCATCAGTATACCTTAAAGAGAACAAGGAGTATGTTCCTTAACCACTCCAGTTTTCAGCCCACTGTGACCAAGCCCAGAGCCTGTCCTGACAGACGCTCCCAAAGCGTGGTTCTGATGACTGTTTCCCCCTTCCACCAGAGGTGGTCAAGGAGTGGGCTCATTCACCAAGGGTGGACCCTCCGGTGTCTAGACTTTCAGCCCGGATAGTTGTATCAGTGGCTGACGGCACCTCTCTAAGAATCCCTCTGTACATTAATTCTGTACTGGACCTCAATCCGCCAGTATCAGAGGAGCAACCCTCTCTGGCAAAAAGGCACCAGTTTACCTTGCCTAAGAGAACAAGGAGTGTGTTCCTTAACCACTCCAGTTTTCAGGCCACTGTGACCAAGCCCAGGGTCTGCTCTGACAAACTCTTCCCAAAGCGTGGTTCTGATGAGTTTTCCCTTTCCAGCAGAGGTGGTCAAGGAGTGGGCTCATTCACCAAAGGTGGACCCTCCGGTGTTTAGACTCTCAGCCCGGACCGTTGTATCAGTGGCTGATGGCACCTCACTTAAGGTTTTGCTGTCCGCCAGGTTGTCCTTCTGGCCAAATCTGTATGGAGGCGGCAGGGGCCTCGTTCTCCCCATCTTTTGCAGCAGTGCGGGCTTTCAAAGCCATCTCTGCTTCTCTAGAGGAGATGCATTCCCTCACAGGGACTCTATGCCCGAAATGGTTGCCTTAACTTCCAGGCTTCAGCCTTTTCATCCTATGCTATGTCTGCCATGCTGGAGACTCTCACCGCACTGCGGTGGCCTCGGCTAATTTCCTCGCTATCCACAGGCTCCTGTGGCTTCGAGAGTGGAAGGCAGATGCTTCTAAAGAAGTTCCTTGCTGGGCTCCCTTTTGCTGGGACCAGACTATTCGGGAACAACTGGATGAAATTATTAAGGAAGCTCTTGGCGGGGAGAGTTCTTCCATGCCACAAACCTAAACCAGGAAACCTGTCCAGGGCAGGAATCAGTCGAGGTTTCGTTCCTTTCGTTCCTCCATCTGATCGTTCTCTAAGCCCTCGGCCTCGTCCACTAGCTCAGCCAAGGATCGTAAACCCAACTGGGGCACGAAGCCGCGTCCTCAGAAGACCGCAGGAGCTGCTGCCACTAAGTCAGCCTCCTCCTGGCTATCTGGCCACGCCAGCAACGTCCTTGGTCGGTGGCAGGCTCTCCCACTTTGGCGACGTGTGGTTTCAACACGTCTCCGATCAGTGGGTGCGGGATAACATCTCCCACGGCTACAGGATAGAATTCTATCCAGCCCGCCAAACAGATTTTTTCTGTCAACTCCCCCCTGCTCCAAGGCCGCCGCCTTCTCACAGGCCGTGGCATTCTTGCAGGCCAATGGAGTAATTGTACCGGTTCCCGACTGGGAACGGTTCTGAGATTTCTACTTAAATCTATTCCTAGTCCCCGAAGAGGGCGGTGCCTTCCGACCTGGATCTCAAGCTTCTCAAGCATGTTCAGGTGCGGCATTTTCGCATGGAGTCTCTGCGATCAATCAATGACCCAAGGAGATTCCCTAGCATCCATCGACATCAGAGATGCCTATCTGCATGTGCCAATCGCAGTTTCACACCAGCGTTGGCTACGTTTTGCAATCGGAGTGGTCCAATTCGTGGCTCTTCCCTTGGGGTTGGCCACGGCCCCTCGATTATTCTCAAGGTCGGGGCAGCTGTGATTGCGGTCCTGCACCTCTAGGGGTTGGCAGTGATCCTTTTGTCCTGGCGGCCTTCTAGTCAGGGCTTCATCCAGTGCAGACTGTTAGCGGAGTGCCTCGCTCACTCTCGCCACTCTAACCAATTCGGGTGGCTTGTCATTCTGTCCAAGTCCACTCTGACTTCGACCCAGAAGTTCACGTACCCAGGGACGCAATTCGAGACTCTGTCGGCACTTGTGAAGCTGCCCTTAGTCAAACAGCAGTCCCTCTGCTGGCGGTCAACGTCGTTCCAGCACCTAATACAGGTGCTGGATCAGATGGTGGCGTCAATGGAAGCGATTCCCTTGCCCAGTTCCATCTGCGTCCTCTGCGGCTGGCGTTTCAGTGGTGGCTTCGGCCCCTCTGTCTCAGGGACGCTCCTTCCTGGCCCCGTCCCGGGTGATCCTCACCAGGATGCTAGTCTATCCGGCTGGGGAGCAGTATATCTCCACCATGGAGCGCAGGGCACTTGGACTCTGTCCGAATCAGCCCTCTGGATCAATGTGCTGGAAATCAGAGCTGTGTTTCTAGCTCTGTAAGCCTTTCACCATCTGTTGGCGGCCAGGCACATTCGAGTCCAGTCAGACAACGCGACAGCGTTTGCCTACATCAACCTCCAGGGCGGGACACTCAGCCGCCTGGCAATGTTGGAGGTTCAACGCATTCTTCAGTGGACGGAGGACTCCTAGTCCACCATATCCGCAGTCCACATCCCAGACGTGGAAAACTGGGAGGCAGATTATCTCAGCCGTCAAACCGTGGACAGCGGCGAGTGGGCTCTGCATCAGGCAGTGTTTCGGTCAATCTGCCGCAAGTAGGGCTCTCCGGACGTGGATCTTCGCTCCACGATCCTCAGGCTTTTGCAGCAGACGCACTGGTTCAAGTTTGGTCCCAGCTTCGTCTGTCTTACGTGTTTCACCCTCTAGCTCTTGCCCAGAGTCCTGCGCAAGATCAGAATGGAGGGCCGTCTGGTCATTCTCATTTCTCCAGACTGACCCAGGCAAGCTTGGTACCCTGACCTGCTCCATCTGTCCGTAGAGGTGCCATGGCATCTCCCGGACTGTCCAGACCTTCTCTCACGAGGTCCGTCTTTCCGCCAGAATCCTGCGGCTCTCAGATTGACGGCGTGGCTTTTGAGTCCTGGATCTTGACGACTTCTGGTATCCCTCCTGAAGTCATCTCCACTATGACTTGAGCTCGGAAGTATCCTTTGGCCTTTTTTGCCTTGCCGACCCTCCTGTCCCTTCTACAGTCCGGTCTGCAGCTAGGACTATCCCTCAATTCCCTCAAGGGACAGGTCTCGGCTCTGTCAGTGTTTGTGCCAGCGGCGTATCGCCCGGCTGGCTCAGGTGCGCTCCTTGATGCAGGGCGCATCTCACGTCATTCCGCCTTACCGGCGGCCTTTGGAGCCCTGGGACCTTAATCCGGTCCTCACGGCTTCCGGAAACCCCCCTTTGAGCCTCTTAGGGAGGTTTCTTTGTTTCGTCTTTCACAGAAAGTGGTCTTTCTAGTGGCCATAACTTCCCTCGAGAGTCTCTGTTTTGGTTGCACTCTCTTCGGAGTCACCCCTTTTTTGTTTTTTTTATCAAGACAAGGTGGTTCTCCGTCCGACTCCGGACTTTCTCCCTAAGGTGGTTGCTGCTTCCACCTTAACCGGGGCATTTCCCTGCCTTCCTTTTGTCCGGCTCCTGTTCATCGCTTTGAAAAGGCGTTGCATACTCTGGATCTGGTGCGGGCGCTACGGATCTATGTGTCTCGCACCGCTGTTCTTAGGCGGTGCACCTCTCTTCTGTGCTGACCACTGGTCAGCGTAAGGGCCTCTCGGCATCTAAGCCGACCCTGGCTCGTTGGATTAGGTCGGCCATTTCCGATACCTACCAGTGTACTCAAGTGCCTCTCCCGCCGGGGATCAAGGCACACTTGACCAGAGCTGTCGGTGCCTCTTAGGCTTTCAGGCCCAGGCTACGGCTCAGCAGGTCTGTCAGACTGCCACTTGGATTAGTCTGCATACCTTTTCGAAGCACTACCAAGTTCATGCTCATGCTTCGGCAGATGCGAGCTTGGGCAGACTCATCCTTCAGGCGGCTGTCGCTCATTTGTGAAGTTAGGTTTCGCCTACTTCTCAGTTTCTGTTTATTCCCACCCATGGACTGCTTTGGAACGTCCCATGGTCTGGGTCTCCCATAAGGAACGATGAAGAAAAAGAGAATTTTGTTACTTACCGTAAATTCTTTTTCTTATAGTTCCGACATGGGAGACCCAGCACCCTCCCTGTTGCCTGTTGGCAGGTTTCTTGTTCCGTGTGTTTTCACCGGCTGCTGTTGTTGTTGTAGACAGAGGTTCCGGTTGTTCCGGGTTTTGCTCTATCTCTACTTGTGGGTGGATGTCCTCCTTCAGCTTTTGCACTAAACTGGCTAGGACTGGCTACCAGGGGGTGTATATGCTAGGAGGGAGGAGCTACACGTTTGAGTGTAGTACTTTGTGTGTCCTCCGGAGGCAGAAGCTATACACCCATGGTCTGGGTCTCCCATGTCGGAACTATAAGAAAAAGAATTTACGGTAAGTAACAAAATTCTTTTTTCTCTTCCTATGTGGCACATACAGTCATATGAAAAAGTTTGGGCACTCCTATTAACGTTAACCTTTTTTCTTTATAACAATTTGGGTTTTTGCAACAGCTATTTCAGTTTCATATATCTAATAACTGATGGACTCAGTAATATTTCTGGATTGAAATGAGGTTTATTGTACTAACAGAAAATGTGCAATCTGCATTTAAACAAAATTTGACCGGTGCAAAAGTATGGGTACCCTTATCAATTTCTTGATTTTGAACACTCCTAACTACTTTTTACTGACTTACTAAACCACTAAATTGGTTTTCTAACCTCATTGAGCTTTGAATTTCATAGGCTGGTGTATCCAATCATGAGAAAAGGTATTTAAGGTGGCCACTTGCAAGTTGTTCTCCTATTTGAATCTCCTATAAAGAGTGGCATCATGGGCTCCTCAAAAAAAAAAAACCTCAAATGATCTGAAAACAAATATTATTCAACATAGTTGTTCAGGGGAAGGATATAAAAAGTTGTTTCAGAGATTTAAACTGTCAGTTTCTACTGTGAGGAACATAGTAAGGAAATGGAAGAACACAGGTATAGTTCTTAAGCCCAGAAGTGGCAGGCCAAGAAAAATATCAGAAAGGCAGAGAAGAATGGTGAGAACAGTCAAGGACAATCCACAGACCACCTCCAAAGACCTGCAGCTTCATCTTGCTGCAGATGGTGTCAATGTGCATCGGTCAACAATACAGCGCACGTTGTACAAGGAGAAGCTGTATGGGAGAGTGATGCGAAAGAATCCGTTTCTGCAAGCACGCCACAAACAGTCGCCTGAGGTATGCAAAAGCACATTTGGACAAGCCAGTTACATTTTGGAAGAAGGTCCTGTGGACTGATGAAACAAAGATTGAGTTGTTTGGTCATACAAAAAGGCGTTATGCATGGAGGCAAAAAAAACACGGCATTCCAAGAAAAGCACTTGCTACCCACAGTAAAATTTGGTGGAGGTTCCATCATGCTTTGGGGCTGTGTGGCCAATGCCGGCACTGGGAATCTTGTTAAAATTGAGGGTCGCATGGATTCAACTCAATATCAGCAGATTCTTGACAATAATGTGCAAGAATCAGTGTCGAAGTTGAAGTTAAGCAGGGGATGGATATTTCAGCAAGACAATGATCCAAAACACCGCTCCAAATCTACTCAGGCATTCATGGAGAGGAACAATTACAATGTTCTGGAATGGCCATCCTAGTCCCCAGACCTGAATATCATTGAAAATCTGTGGGATGATTTGAAGCGTGCTGTCCATGCTCGGCGACCATCAAACTTAACTGAACTGGAATTGTTTTGTAAACGGGAATGGTCAAAAATACCTTCATCCAGGAACTCATTAAAAGCTACAGGAAGCGACTAGAGGCTATTATTATTGCCAAAGGAGGATCTACAAAATATTGTCACTTGTTGAGGTGCCAATACTTTTGCACCTGTCAAATTTTGTTTAAATGCGGATTGCACATTTTCTGTTAGTACAATAAACCTCATTTCAATCCAGAAATATTACTCAGTCCATCAGTTATTAGATATATGAAGCTGAAATAGCTGTTGCAAAAACCCAAATTGTTATAAAGAAAAAAAAAAGGTTAACATTAATGGGGGTGCCCAAACTTTTTCATATGACTGTATGTGCTGGAGAGAACATGAGGACAGAACTGATCTGTCTTAACTTCTTTATGACCTAGGATGTACATATACGTCCTTGGTCGCCTCCCTCCCTTTAATGCAGGCTCACGTGTCTCCTGATCTGATCAGCAGACATGCACCTGTTAGCCCATTAGATTGCATTGTCAAACTCTGGCTGCGCGATCTAACGTACTTCAGCAGGGATTGCGCAGTTTTCTGTTGCCATAAGCGGCCCCTTGACATGATCACGGGGCACCAATAAGTTGTCATCACAATGTGGGGTCAGCTGATGACCCCTCTGTCATGACTTGCTCCCCGTGAATGCCGGCACTCACGAGATCAGCATTTCTGCTGTTAAGAGGGATGGTGAATCCTCGCTCTGAACAGCACATGTAATTGTACTGCGCAGGCATAAAGTCCTCTAACGGGACTAGTAAAATCAACAATTAAAAGTGTAAAAAAAAAAAAAGTTCAAATTGTCCCTCCTTTTTTTTGCCCGAGTGAAAATAAAACAATTAAAAAAAACAAAAAAAAAAACATAACCCATACTGGGTATTGCCTCTTTTAGAAATGGCCAATCTATCAAAATATAAAATCAACAAATCTGATCGGTATAGGATGTAGCAGAGGGGGGGGGGATTTAAAATACCAGAACTACGTTTATATTAAAGTGAATAAAAGGCAATCAAAATATCGCATCTTCCCAAAATGATATAATTAAAAATGTCAACTCCAAGGCGCAAAAAATAAGCAATCACTGAGCCCCAGATCACGAACAATGAGAATGCTATGGGTCTTGGAAAATTAAAAGTGCAATTTTATTTTATCTTCCCGGACACTCCCATTTTAGCCCACTTGTTCTGGCTTGTTAGTTTGGGCTCCTGATCAGAACGGGCCACATGCAGCATCTTCTGGTACAGCGATTGTATGTGGCACATCGGGCATCAGTTGTGTCCAGCTCAGACAGCAAAATAACGGACTGCACCCAGCTCATGTCTTGTATGTTTTGGCTTAATTTTGCCCCAATTTATTCTTCTCAATGCGATCTAGTTCATAGTATCATAGTTTTTAAGGTTGAAGGGAGACTCTAAGTCCATCTAGTTCAACCCGTAGCCTAACATGTTGATCCAGAGGAAGGCAAAAAAAAACCCAATGTGGCAAACAAGTTCCAATGGGGAAAAAGTTTCCTTCCTGACTCCACATCCGGCAATCAGACTAGTTCCCTGGATCAATACCCTGTCATAAAATCTAATATACATAACTGGTAATATTAAATTTTTCAAGAAGGCATCCAGGCTCTGCTTAAATGTTAGTAGTGAATCACTCATTACAACATCATGCGGCAGAGAGTTCCATAGTCTCACTGCTCGTACAGTAAAGAATCCTCGTCTGTGATTATGATTAAACCTTTTTTCCTCAAGACGTAGCGGATGCCCCCGTGTTCGTCGCAGGCCTAGGTGTAAAAAGATCTTTGGAAAGGTCTCTGTACTGTCCCCTCATATATTTATACATTGTGATTAGATTTCCCCCTAAGCCTTCGTTTTTCCAAACTAAATAACCCCAAGTTTAATAACCTGTCTTGGTATTGCAGCCCACCCATTCCTCTAATAATCTTGGTGGCTCTTCTCTGCACCCTCTCCAGTTCAGCTATGTCCTTCTTATATATCGGTGACCAGAATTGTACACAGTATTCTAAGTGCGGTCGCACTAGTGACTTGTACAGAGGTAGAACTATATTTTTTTCATGAACACTTATACCTCTTTTAATACATCCCATTATTTTATTAGCCCTGGCAGCAGCTGCCTGACACTGTCCACTAAAGTGAAGTTTACCATCCACCCATACACCCAAGTCTTTTTCTGTGTCTGTTTTACCCAGTGTTCTACAATTAAGTACATAATCATAAATGTTATTTCCTCTACCCAAGTGCATGACCTTACATTTATCTACATTAAACTTCAATTGCCACTTCTCAGCCCAATCCTCCAATTTACATAAATCTCCCTGTAATATAAAATTATCCTCCTCTGTATTGATTACCCTGCAGAGTTTAGTATCCTCTGCAAATATTGAAATTCTACTCCGCATGCCCCCAACAAGGTCATTTTATAAATATGTTGAAAAGAAGCGGGCCCAATACTGACCCCTGTGGTACCCCACTATGAACTGAGACCCAGTCCGAGTACGTACCATTAATAACCACCCTTTGTTTCCTATCACTGAGCCAGTTTTTAACCCAGTTACACATATTTTCCCCTATCCCCATTATTCTCATTTTATGTACCAACCTTTTGTGTGGCACCGTATCAAAAGCTTTTGAAAAGTCCATATACACAACATCCACTGCATTGGATTGGAGTTCTCATACAGCACAAGCTTAAAGTAGTCAGTCTTAAGATTTCTAAAATTACTCCAGGTTTATCAAATTGCATAACCTCTGATAAACTTGGTGCATTTTACAGCTTGGGTTACACCATTACTGGCTTGATTGGTGCTGACTATTGGAGTGTGCCCCTTTTATGACCACACCTATTTCTAGTGAGGCCACGTTCCTTTGTCAGACAAGTTGCAGAAAGTGTCTAAATCACATACCAAACATGGTGCAAGTCAGGAAATACAAGGTTTATAACTTGCTACTTACACCAGAATCCTGCCACGTGTAGCCTGATAAATCTGTCCTGTGACTTCCGGTATCGGGTGGTAAGTAAAACTTTACCGCTATCGCGTTTTATAATGGCGCTGTCACATATATTGACAGCGCCATTTCAGGGGTTAAACGGCACGAGCAGATAACTATTCTGCTCAAGCCTAGCAGGCACACATCTCAGCTGTGAAAATCAGCTGAGATGTGCGCCGATTGCGGAATGCTGCCGCCGGCAGACCGCGGGCAGTAACGTTATGACCGATAGGACGTAATTTTACTGCCCGTGGTCGTTAAGGGGTTAAGTCAATGAGGTTGTGGCACATCCTCAAATAACTCATTCCTTGTTCATGCTCCTAAGCTTTTATTAGCAAGGCCTACTAATGAAGAGCACAGAAATGCGGCAACTGACCACTTGAAAAGCAGAGGTTAGGTATCACATCCAGAACTGGTTGGCTATCCCCAAATTTTATACTAGAAGTCCCAAAAATTTCGAGCTCCCCCCCCTGAATTCCCGAAAGAGGGTCAAATGACCCTTAAGCTGGGTTCACACTAAGCGACAGCGACAACGACGTCGCTGTTACGTCACCATTTTCGGTGACGTAACAGCGACCTTATAAGTCGCTGTTATGATCGCTGCTTAGCTGTCAAACACAGCAGAAGCAGCGATCATAATGTCGCTGTGCTACATGTGCAGAGAGCAGGGAGCCGCGCTTAGCGCTGGCTCCTTGCTCTCCTTGCTACAGTATACATCGGGTTAATTAACCCGATGTGTACTGCAGCCACATGTGCACAGAGCAGGAGCCGGCGCTGGCAGCAAGGGCGGAGGCTGGTAACTAAGGTAAATATTGGGTAACCAGGGAAAGGTCTTCCCTTGGTTACCCGATGTTTACGCTGGTTACAGCTTACTGCAGCTGCCAGTGCCGGCTCCTGCTCGCTTCATTTCGTCGCTCTCTCGCTGTCACACACAGCGATGTGTGTGTCACAGCGGGAGAGTGACGACCAAAATATGAAGCTGGACATTCAGCAACAACCGGCGACCTCACAGCAGGGGCCAGGTCGTTGCTGGATGTCACACACAGCGACAGCGACGGGACGTCGCTGCAACGTCACAGAAAATGGTGACGTAGGAGCGACGTCGTCGTCGCTGTGTGTGACACCAGCTTTAGTCCAAACTGTAATTAAGGCCATTACTGTCGCACCACAGGAGGTTGGAAAACAACAACTTCCTGTGGTGCAATGGCCTTAATTATAGAACAAAAGACGGTGATTATAGGATGTTGGCTAAAATCCTTCAGGTCATTGGGACCCGTCTCTGGGTTCCAAAGGTAGAAATGTTAAATGACCCCTCTCTGGGAATTCTAGTGTTTAAAAACAAAAAACTTCATATCGCTTTGTTTAATGACTATAACATTTATGCAGGGAGGGGAAAAAAAATCCTCACTTCATAGCGATTTCTGACTTGTCCAAAGGAGCGGACAGTGAAGTGGCCCCAGGGATTGCATGACATAATGTTTACGTGAGCCCTGGGAGAGGCAGTGTTGACATTGCTGGTATGACACTAGAGGCGAGTAGAACTGTTATTATTTTACTGTGGGGAAACAGCGATTGAAAAAGGGGTTGGCCGAGTAATGGACAACCCATTTAAAGGGAATCTGTCACCAGGTTTTTGCCACCTAATCTGAAAGCAGTATAATGTGGAGACAGAGATCCTGATTCCAGTGATGTCACTTACTGAGCTGCTTAGTGTAGTTTTTGATGTACTGATTTTATCACTCCAGGAATACTTGTTCTGCTGCCATGTAGTCCAGCATATTCATGAGGCCTGTATAACCCGCCCCCACCACTGAATGACCGCTTTCTGTGTACACTATAAATGAACAGTGTGGGTGGGTTTTAGAGCTCCACATTCCAATATCTGCTACATCTGCCTAAAAGAAACCAATGATTTTATCTAAATGGCAGCAAGCAGCCTAATGGGTGACACATCGCTGGAATCGGGGTCTCTGTCACTACATTATGCTGTTGTCCAGTGGTGACAGATGAGCTAACCCGAGGTTCAGGTTCAGAAACCAACTGCCGAAAAAAACCAAAGCTTGGATTCAAAGTTCGAGTCAGTTACGAGTGCAAACCACTGAAGTGAGCAGCGCTGTGACTGCGTGTGAGTGATACTCAGCCCTGTGTGCAGTGTGTGACCGGCTCACACTGGGGGTATAATCAGTGTGATCAGATGTAGTGCGCGCACACACAAACAAAATGATAAATCACGCACACCTCCCCAGAAGTGTTCTGCATGTGGTGGAGACACAAACTGTCCAATTACTGACTTCCATTGAGGTTCGGATCACAAACCAAACTTTAAGGTTCGTCTGTACCTGCCGAACTTCCAAAGGCTGCTCATCTCTATTGGCAGAATCCCTAAGGCCCTATGCGCACTTACCGGATTTTGCCGCGGATTTCCTGCGGTTTTGTAGCATGTTTCGCTGCATGTTATGTTCATAACATCTCTGCAGTGATTCACCAGCAAATCCTATGGGGGAAAAAAATGCTGTGCGCACTATGCAGATTTTGACAGCTGCATGTTTTGCTGCGGGATTCCCGCAGCAAAAACAATTGCATGTTACTTCTTTTCCGCACGTCGCTGCGGGATTTCGCTCCATTGACTGCAATGTAATCGTGAAATCCCGCAGGGAATAACGCAGTTAGCAAATTCTGTGCTGTTCATTGCGTTTTCCTGCGTTATTCCCTGCGGTATTTCGCATTTTCGGGACATAATATTCATCACTGCCTGCGTCTTGCAAGGAAGTGATGTCATTATGACAGGAAGCAGAGCAGAGAATAAACACACAGATCACACTCGCACACATAGAATACACACATCACACTCACACACAGACATATAGAATACACATACAAATCAAATGGACATATAAAAAAACGTGGGCTCTGCTGTATTTTTACCGTCCATCCGAGGCAAACGTACAGCGGTGGCCTGGTATTCTCAGGCTGGGGAGGGAAAGGGGCAGGGTTAATGCTTCCCCCACACAGCCAAGAATATCAGCCGCAGCTGCCCTCGGGACTGTCGCATCCATTATGCGGCAGTCTCGGAGTGTCCCGGCTCTTCCTGTTGCCGTGATGCAGTGTAATCAGGGTAATAATGAGTTAATGGGAGCGGATCGCCGCCACTAAGTCCAGGCTTCAATCATGTCAGCGTTTGAGACAGCTTTCATGATTAACCTGTAAGTAATGTGAATAAACACACACCGAAAAATCCACACACCCCCCCCCCCCCCTCCTCCCCAAACACACAGATCCGGCGTAATCCACCGAGGTCTCGCGTCGCTTGCATCCAGCTGCGACTGACACTGTACAGAATGCAGCCTCGTAACGAGCCTGCAGAGGTAACCACAGGTCAGTTCCCATGGCCGGTAATTTGAACACACTACTGCCGGGAGAAATGCAGCGTGTCGATTGTTGATTGATCTGTCCTCTCTATCTCAGAAGGAAAATTTTTTTATTTTATATTTTTTTTTTTTTTTTTCCTTTTTAATGTGCTTTATTGCATTGAATGCATTAAAACACATGTACCAACCCGCTGCACAACCGCAGTAAAAATACTGCGGTTTTCAGGTGCGATTTGCCACGGGTGCGGTAATCTTTCAGACCCTGCGGAATTTTCTTAAGAAAATTTCCGTTTTCCAGTGCCCACAGGGCTTAAAGTGGCAAAACCCGCAGCTGTGTTAGCAGATGACACAAGATTACACAAACTGAATGAGAAAGTGCCTGGATGAGTATGTACTCCTTTCAATTTCATTGTCTACCACAAGATGGCAATGTATACTCACAAGTGCAAAAAAAGTGCACTGTCAAGGAAAAAGCACTTTGGAAAATGAAAGTAAAGGCATCAACCCCACAGAAGTGCGGGGTCCCAGGAAAACACTAGAATAAAAGATAGTAAACATGGAGGCAGGAGCATAACCAAGACTTACCACAGTTTATCTGTGAGATCTAGGAGCCAGGAACTAACTGCAGCAGACCGGAAAGATTGGTGTTGTGTTGTCTTGTTCTGTGCTATAGGACGGTACATAGGGGTCTATGGTGTGTGTTTAATATCTAGGAAAAGCTAATTCTTTGAAAAACTGATACAGCAACGATTGTCAAAGCTGACCACTGCCCAAAAATAAGTTCGCCATAAAAAAAAATCGTTCTGTATGGGATGGGGGTTGGTGGAACCAGCTTATCTACACCTAGAAAATGGTCAATAAAAGGATCAGCAACACCTATTTGTCAGTGTCCCGATAGTGTGATAGGTGGGCTCTGATTGGGCAACCCCCCCCAACTGTAACGCCCATATGTCTACTTATACATTTTTTTTTTTTTTATGTTTCTTTTTATTTCCATATTATGGAAATATTTCCATATGGAAAGCTTCAAGAAGAACCTCAAGACCCACCTCTTCCAACAAGCCTACAACCTACAATAGCCCTCAGTCCAGTAGACCACTGCGCAACCAGCTGTCGTCACCTATTGTACCATCACCCATTCCCTGTAGACTGTGAGCCCTCGCGGGCAGGGTCCTCTCTCCTCCTATACCAGTCTGTTTTGTACAGTTAATGATTGTTGTACGTATACCCTCTTTCACTTGTAAAGCGCCATGGAATAAATGGCGCTATAATAATAATAATAAATATATTATGAGGGGGCTTCTTGTCCATTGGAAGTTGTTGGTTTTTTTTTTTTGTTTTTGTTTTTTTTTCCAGGAAGGTAAAAATGTGATGTGACTTTAAATTGTTCCCATGTTTGACTCTGTATAAATAAAATGCACATTACTTAGCTCCGTGGACAATCTTACAATGACCGGCACAGGAGGGCAAGGTCCCTGTTGTGAGGATGTTGGTATATCTGGGTATTTTGTCGGTTTTTCTCGTTACTAACACCTCTGTTCCTGCTCCTTTAGCTCCTGCAGCAGTTGAAGCGCTTGATTTGTGACCTGTGCAGATTGTACAATCTCCCGCAGCACCCTGACGTTGAAATGCTGGATCAGCCTCTGCCTACAGGACAGGTATGAATCATATTTATGGGCCTGGCAAGAAGCCCAGCGATGGGCTTCTCACAATTCACTGTGGATGTATGGTGTAGGCTTAGTCAGATTCCTGATCAACATGACTTTAGCAACCAAGTGGCTTTACACAGGGAGAGGGCTGCTTTTTAAAGCCCATTTCTGCACCAGTACTAAGCTAGGGGTGTTTCAAAGCCCCCATGTCTCCCTTCCTTCATCTACACAAGCCTGTTAGGCCGTATCTAAGGCAGGAACTAATAGTCGGCTTGTCAGTACATCACAGGCTTGCAATATAAAATATTATCTGTAGAAAGTCTGCAATCTAAAGGCCCTGTCACACACAGAGATAAATCTTTGGCAGATCTGTGGTTGCAGTGAAATTGTGGACAATCAGTGCCAGGTTTGTGGCTGTGTACAAATGGAACAATATGTCCATGATTTCACTGCAACCACAGATCTGCCAAAGATTTATCTCTGTGTGTGACAGGGCCTTTAGTCCTGTGTGTGGGGAAGGGGTGAAAGGAGTGCGGGTGCTCTAATATATAAAAGTCATTGTATGGGTGATGGGTGAGCCCAGTAAAGCAGTAGAAAAAAATATATATATATTGGCTAATATTTGTGAACATAAACTTTACAGTGAACACCATAAGTGGTAACCTTGCATTGTCATTCAGCCCCCCCCCCAACCACCACCAAGAAATGTTGTCACAAAAAGCTGTTCCTGAAAAAATAGCTTTCAGCTGCCTGAGTGATAAAAATTGTTAGTCCTATGTATTTAGCAACACATTTTAGTAGAATGGTAAAGCAGTATCCTAAAAGTCTAAATACTTAATTTTTGAAAAAAATAACTCCATTGCATTGCAGTACTCCTACAGGTGGAAAATAGAAGAAAAAGTTGTGACTTTCATGGTGTGAGATCGATGTAGACTGTACTAGGTCAACTAGATATTATAATAAACAGAAACCTCACTGACATTGTTATATACCATTAAAGGCTTTGCATGGCTTTGGGGGAACCTGTTATGTTTCATGCTGCCCAAATTGCAAGGAGCATGAATCTGTGCACGATTGCAGCCGGGTATAGTATTCTCTGAAGTGTAATACACCTGCCCGCGGCTTGTGCAGCATGAATCCCCTATGAGGTTCCCAGATGCAAAGTGATTAGTTGCTGTCGCATGTACAGGTCAACATGTGTGGCTGTGTGTATGGCTCACAAGTCGTATAAACCCCTTTACCCTCGAGCCTGTTTTCACGTCCATAACCAGGCCATTTTTTGCAATTCTGACCAGTGTCACTCTGACAGGTTAGAACTCTAGAAAGCTTCAACAGATCGCAGTGATTGATGGTTATTTTCGTGACTTATTGTACTTCATGTTGGTAGTAAATTTAGGATGATATTTGTTGCGTGTATTAGTGGAACAAAAAAATAATTTGAATTTTCCAAATATTTGAATAAACTTTGAATATTTGTTACGCCCTAAACCAGAAAGTTGTTACGCAGCAGTGGTAAAGCGAGGTCACAGGAGGCAGGGGCGGTGCTGGAGTAGGGCAATGCTGCAGCAGGTGTCCCAGATGCTCACTGCGGGCGTTGTGCGGCAGGGGCATCCAGAAACTGTTGTCGGTGCGGGCTTCATTGAAATGGCGCTCTGAGTCGGCACATGCGCAGATTGAGCTGTCAGCTCAATGACGAGCCGAGATCTCCTCTGTGTATGCGCCATTTTCCTTAAGTCGACTGCTGGGAGATCAATGGACTGGAGGCAGCACATGTGCAGATGAGATCTTGAGTCAAGAGCTCAATCTGCGTACGTGCCGACCCTGGGCACCATTATTTGAAGCCCGCAACCGCCGACATTTTCAGGATGGGCTTTGCCTCCAACCCTGCAGTAAGCACAGCTCAGCATCGGCACAGCCCACAGAATCGACCTTGCCTCCTGTGACCCCTCTCCACCTTCCCCATGGTAAGCTACATTTGGCTTATAAGATGCATTCTACACTACCCCCCCCCCCCCACCCCCCCTCTCCTTCACCCTTGTGGGGGAACAGCCCAGTGTTTGGGTCCCCATAGACCAGGGGTGGGGAACCTCCGGCCCGCGGGCCGCATGCGGCCCGCCATGACCTTTTATGTGGCCCCCGGGCAGATTCCCGGGGGAGGCAGTGCTGGTGCTGTCACCGCAGTTTGCTGCCGCCGGCCCTTTAAATCCACACATTGCTGTTTGTGCTGCAATGTGTTCTCCCGTCGGCCAGTGCCAATTGTGGGCGGGTCTACAGCAGCCTCAGCTTCCAGCCTTGTGTGTCCGCCCCCTGCCCTCCGGAGATCAGTGCCTGCCTTCTCCTTCTGATGCAGTGTCCGGCTCCTGCACTCCGGTGATGTGAGTGCAATGCTGCTGTGAGTCCAGCGCCGACCCTCTGCTGCTATGTGCCCTGCCCAATGCTTTGTGCCTCCTCACACCAGTTCTGTAAACCCTCACCCCCAGAGTTGCATGAAACTCTCAGCGCAGTGTGGCCCCCAATGTCGTGTGTGCACCCCTCCCCCAGTCCTGTGTGCAGCCCATCACCCAGTAGTCCTGTTTGCACCCCCCCCAATCCTGTGTGCACCCCTCCCCCAGTCCTGTGTGCAGCCCCCCAATGTCCTGTGTGCACCCCCACACAATCCTATGTGCAGCCCATCACCCAGTCCTGTGTGCACCCCCCCAGTCCTGTGTGCACCCCCCCAGTCCTGTGTGCTGCCTCCCCCAGTCCTGTGTGCTGCCTCCCCCAGTCCTGTGTGCTGCCTCCCCCAGTCCTGTGTGCTGCCTCCCCCAGTCCTGTGTGCTGCCTCCCCCAGTCCTGTGTGCTGCCTCCCCCAGTCCTGTGTGCTGCCTCCCCCAGTCCTGTGTGCTGCCTCCCCCAGTCCTGTGTGCTGCCTCCCCCAGTCCTGTGTGCTGCCTCCCCCAGTCCTGTGTGCTGCCTCCCCCAGTCCTGTGTGCTGCCTCCCCCAGTCCTGTGTGCTGCCTCCCCCAGTCCTGTGTGCTGCCTCCCCCAGTCCTGTGTGCTGCCTCCCCCAGTCCTGTGTGCTGCCTCCCCCAGTCCTGTGTGCTGCCTCCCCCAGTCCTGTGTGCTGCCTCCCCCAGTCCTGTGTGCTGCCTCCCCCAGTCCTGTGTGCTGCCTCCCCCCCCAGTCCTGTGTGCTGCCTCCCCCCCCAGTCCTGTGTGCTGCCTCCCCCCCCAGTCCTGTGTGCTGCCTCCCCCCCCAGTCCTGTGTGCTGCCTCCCCCCCAGTCCTGTGTGCTGCCTCCCCCCCCAGTCCTGTGTGCTGCCTCCCCCCCCAGTCCTGTGTGCTGCCTCCCCCCCCAGTCCTGTGTGCTGCCTCCCCCCCCAGTCCTGTGTGCTGCCTCCCCCCCCAGTCCTGTGTGCTGCCTCCCCCCCCAGTCCTGTGTGCTGCCTCCCCCCCCAGTCCTGTGTGCTGCCTCCCCCCCCAGTCCTGTGTGCTGCCTCCCCCCCCAGTCCTGTGTGCTGCCTCCCCCCCCAGTCCTGTGTGCTGCCTCCCCCCCCAGTCCTGTGTGCTGCCTCCCCCCCCAGTCCTGTGTGCTGCCTCCCCCCCCAGTCCTGTGTGCTGCCTCCCCCCCCAGTCCTGTGTGCTGCCTCCCCCCCCAGTCCTGTGTGCTGCCTCCCCCCCCCAGTCCTGTGTGCTGCCTCCCCCCCCAGTCCTGTGTGCTGCCTCCCCCCCCAGTCCTGTGTGCTGCCTCCCCCCCCCAGTCCTGTGTGCTGCCTCCCCCCCCAGTCCTGTGTGCTGCCTCCCCCCCCAGTCCTGTGTGCTGCCTCCCCCCCAGTCCTGTGTGCTGCCTCCCCCCCCAGTCCTGTGTGCTGCCTCCCCCCCCAGTCCTGTGTGCTGCCTCCCCCCCCCCAGTCCTGTGTGCTGCCTCCCCCCCCAGTCCTGTGTGCTGCCTCCCCCCCCCCAGTCCTGTGTGCTGCCTCCCCCCCCCCCCCCAGTCCTGTGTGCTGCCTCCCCCCCCCCAGTCCTGTGTGCTGCCTCCCCCCCCCAGTCCTGTGTGCTGCCTCCCCCCCCCCAGTCCTGTGTGCTGCCTCCCCCCCCCAGTCCTGTGTGCTGCCTCCCCCCCCCCCCAGTCCTGTGTGCTGCCTCCCCCCCCCCCCAGTCCTGTGTGCTGCCTCCCCCCCCCCCCAGTCCTGTGTGCTGCCTCCCCCCCAGTCCTGTGTGCTGCCTCCCCCCCAGTCCTGTGTGCTGCCTCCCCCCCAGTCCTGTGTGCTGCCTCCCCCCCAGTCCTGTGTGCTGCCTCCCCCCCAGTCCTGTGTGCTGCCTCCCCCCCAGTCCTGTGTGCTGCCTCCCCCCCAGTCCTGTGTGCTGCCTCCCCCCCAGTCCTGTGTGCTGCCTCCCCCCCCCCAGTCCTGTGTGCTGCCTCCCCCCCCCCCCAGTCCTGTGTGCTGCCTCCCCCCCCCCCCAGTCCTGTGTGCTGCCTCCCCCCCCCCCCCCCAGTCCTGTGTGCTGCCTCCCCCCCCCCCCCCAGTCCTGTGTGCTGCCTCCCCCCCCCCCCAGTCCTGTGTGCTGCCTCCCCCCCCAGTCCTGTGTGCTGCCTCCCCCCCCCAGTCCTGTGTGCTGCCTCCCCCCCCAGTCCTGTGTGCTGCCTCCCCCCCCCCCCAGTCCTGTGTGCTGCCTCCCCCCCCCCCCAGTCCTGTGTGCTGCCTCCCCCCCCCCCCCCAGTCCTGTGTGCTGCCTCCCCCCCCCCCCAGTCCTGTGTGCTGCCTCCCCCCCCCCCCCCCCCAGTCCTGTGCCTCCCCCCCCCCAGTCCTGTCTGTGCCTCCCCTCCAGTGGTGTCTGTGCCTCCCCTCCAGTGGTGTCTGTGCCTCCCCTCCAGTGGTGTCTGTGCCTCCCCTCCAGTGGTGTCTGTGCCTCCCCTCCAGTGGTGTCTGTGCCTCCCCTCCAGTGGTGTCTGTGCCTCCCCTCCAGTGGTGTCTGTGCCTCCCCTCCAGTGGTGTCTGTGCCTCCCCTCCAGTGGTGTCTGTGCCTCCCCTCCAGTGGTGTCTGTGCCTCCCCTCCAGTGGTGTCTGTGCCTCCCCTCCAGTGGTGTCTGTGCCTCCCCTCCAGTGGTGTCTGTGCCTCCCCTCCAGTGGTGTCTGTGCCTCCCCTCCAGTGGTGTCTGTGCCTCCCCTCCAGTGGTGTCTGTGCCTCCCCTCCAGTGGTGTCTGTGCCTCCAGCCCCTCCAGTGGTGTCTGTGCCTCCCCTCCAGTGGTGTCTGTGCCCCCAGCCCCATGCCCCCAGTTAATTAATTGCTTCACCCAATATAGCAGGGTCATTTAAACATTGATAATTTTGTGCGGCCCCCGAAGGTTGGTAGAAATTTCCAAATGGCCCCCGACAGAAAAAAGGTTCCCCACCCCTGCCATAGACTTATATTGGGTTCGGCGTCCGGGTAGATGTTTAAGTCAGGGTCCAAACTGGATATTTATTTATTTTAATTTTTTTTTTGTAAGTCCAGCTGGGCCTGATAAACCTGAACCATCTGTTCGCCCATCTCTAGTCATGACTTAGTGGGACATCTAGTGGCTGACCTGGTAATTGCTATAGAAATAAAATAATCACTGAGTTTTCCATGTGTATGTGTGTATGTGTGTATGTGTGTATGTGTGTATGTGTGTATGTGTGTATGTGTGTATGTGTGTATGTGTGTGTGTGTGTATGTGTGTGTGTGTGTGTGTGTGTGTGTGTGTGTGTGTGTGTGTGTGTATGTGTATATTATATACAAACAAGGATCAGCTCACCCCATCCAGAAGACCATATCCAGCACGGATCCTGATGAGCTGCCGGGGGGTACACTGCGAGTAATGTTAAAAAGTTTTGTTTGTTCACAGAACTAAAGTTCTCTAGTGTGCCTCCAATTTGCAAGAGTGTTTTAGCTGTGCCCTGACCCAATGTCGGGATCACCAGTGAGGTCCAAATTGTATTGGGCCTTTGAGGTATCAAGCGCTCGAAAGGAAATGCAAACTCGGTTCTGTTTATTTGGATGTAAATCTAACAATGCCTGCAACCTTTCCATTGAAGTCCAACCAGCCGTCCTTGTCAGAAATGGGTTATGATAACTTTATCTTTTATCTTGAATTTCGCAGGATAATACCCAGAACGTTCTTCTCAGAACATTGCATATAAGATAAGAAAATATCTGAATAAAATAAAACTTTGAATGAGACTATAAGACTGATTAACGCTAAACAAAATGTGCTAATGCAGTATTAATACTACACAGAATATAAAATATTGAAAACAACCCTTCTTGCCTGTATGTGGGGACTATAGGCAAGCCTGTGTCTTGTGCTTCAGTTTAGTAATCCATGGAGAAAAGGAAAGTAGGATTTAACCCCTTAACGACCATGGACGGATATATCAGTCATGGAGCGTGTCCCATTAAGCCCCGCCCCCTCTGCACACATCAGCTGTTTTCAACAGATGACGTGTGCCTGCATGTTGCGAGTGGAATCCCTTCCACTCGCAACATTTAACCCCTTAAATCTCGCTGCCAAAGTCTGGCAGCGAGATCTATATGCGCGCGGCCATGATTTTTACTTGACGCCGCCCCCACCGGAAGTCACATGCGTGATCACGTGACTTTCGGTGGTTGCCATCGTAGCACAGGGTCATGTGATAACGCCTGCAGCTATGAAGTTTTACTTTCATTTTCCCTTGGCCGGGACCAGAGGGAAACGGGAAGTGACTGAATCTGCTGTTTACAGCTGTATAACTGTGATCAGATAGATAAGAGGGATCGGATTGCTGATCTCTATAGCCCCCTAGGGGGACTAGAAAAAAAAAAAAGTTTTAATAAAAAAAAACTAAGTTCAAATCACCCCCTTTCTCCCCATTGAAAATTAAAGGGTTAAAAAATAAATACACATATTTGGTATCGCCACGTTCAGAAATGCCCGATCTATCAAAATATAAAATCAATTAATCTGATTGGTAAACGGCATAGTGGCAAAAAAATTCCAAGCGTCAAAATTACGTTTTTTCGGTCGCTGCAAGTTTTGCGCATAATGCAATAACAGGCGATCAAAACGTAGCATCTGCGCAAAAATGGTACCATTAGAAACGTCAGCTCGAGACGCAAAAAATAAGCCATCACTGAGCCATAGATCCCAAAAAATGAGAACGCTACGGTTTTCGGAAAATGGCGCAAAACGTGCGCCACTTTTATTGGACGAACTTGTGAATTTTTGTTAACCCCTTAGATACAAGTAAACCTATACATGTTTGGTGTCTACAAAACTCGTACCGCCCTGAGGCATCATACCCAAACATCAGTTTTACCATATAGTGAACACAGTGAATAAAACATCCCAAAAACTATTGTGCCGTCACACTTTTTTTGCAGTTTTTCCACACTTGGAATTTTTTTTGCTGTTTTCCAGTACACTTTATGGTTTCATTTAAAAGTGCAACTTGTCCCGCAAAAAACAAGCCCTCATATGGCAGGATTGACAGAAAAATAAAAAAGTTACGGCTCTTGGAAGAAGGGGAGCAAAAAACAAAAACGGAAAGTGCCCCGGGGCTGAAGGGGTTAAAGAGTTGGACATGGCTGCAGTCCTGACACGGATATACATGGAAACCATATAGAATGGGATGCACTATAGCTAAAATGTCACATGAGTAGATGCTTCAATTATAATGACCGCTGTATAATTTATCGTAAGAAAAACATCCCTGAGCTTTTTCTTTTTGTAAATGTTTGCAGAATGGCACAACAGAGGAAGTTACATCTGAAGAGGAAGAGGAGGAAGACATGGGAGAGGTAAGAGGGGATAGCAAGTCACCCAGGTTTGGTGAACTGTGTATATAGTGTATACCTTCTCCTCAGGTAACATGTCCTCTTGGCAGTCTCCTTTCTATGCCTCGTTATGGAGATCCTGCTATGGGCATCTTACTACATATGCCAACAGTCTTATAGTTGTGGGTAAACCGCTTGTGCTGAAGCCAGGCACCCAATTGTGTGAAGGCTGCATGAGAAAACGCTGAACCTCTGCTGTATCAGTCAGAATAGGAGTTAGATGTGACAGGAGAGTTAATGTAAAAAATTTAGGAGAAAAAACTCCAAGTTTTCCCCATTATGAGACCAGTATTGCTATAACGCTAAAAGTTGTCAGATAAAGAACATGTATTTCCCCCTCCCCCACCTCCTGTTAATAGAGGGTAGAGGCGATAGTGCACGTGCATGACCACCGCTACATTCACTTATACAGGTATATGGGAGCGGTAGTGGGCGTGCCTGTTGTGGCTGCATGACGCTACCACTCTAATCCCACAGGGGACTGTAAGGCCCCGATTCTGTAAGCGTTGGGTTCCAGTGGTTGGAGATCCCTCCCTGCCTCTTATCTTGTGGGTAGGTGATAAATATTTACAGGACAGCCCCTTTTTAGTATGTGTTTTAAATCTACAATAAAGTAAAGTTTAAAGCGTAAGTTATTCATTAAAAGATGTGCAGAATTGGTCCTATATAAATTTTCTGTTATTCAAGGATATTGAAGACTTAGATCATTATGACATGAAGGAGGAAGAACCAGTGGATGGCAAGAAGTCTGAAGATGAAGGCATTGAAAAAGAAAACCTTGCCATCTTAGAGAAGATTCGAAAGAATCAAAGACAGGACCACCTTAATGTGAGTAAATAATGTCTTCTATAGTTGATGATTACATATAGAGGAAAGTGGGAATGATTACATTCTCTGCATGCGGCTCATTCATTAGAGACCCTCATCTAGTAGGGTGTTGGCCCACATCTTATGAACTTCTGTGGTTCTGAAGGTGGCCTGTTTCCACTAGATGTTTGAGATTGTTCTACAGCTGTAATTAGATTGTGCTCCTCTTGTTGGTCAGAATGATTTTTGACATCCTCCCCCTGAGAACAGCATTCACCAATTAGTTGTCATCTTGACTAGTGTGAATGAAGAATCCTAGCTTTGCTTGCATAGAGCATTTCCGCTGACTCAAAGCTTTCTCCTCGGATCCCTTTCCCTGGCCGTCCTTCATCACCCCACTCTCCTCTATACTGTATTTTACCAACCTTGTACAGCTATTATGTACAGTTTTTGAAATGATAATCCTGGCAATTCTCAAACCTATGAAAGTTCTTTTGTTTAACCCCTTCACAACCTTGGACGGATCTATCCGTCATGGATCGTGTTCCGTTAAGCCCCGCCCCCTGCCGCGGGCAGGCGGCGGTCAGCACACATCACCTGTTTTCAACAGCTGACATGTGTGCCTGCTAGCCGCGGGTGGAATCTCTTCCACCCACGGCCATTAACCCCTTAAATCTTGCTGCCAAAGTCTGGCAGCAAGATCTAAATGCGCGCGGCCATGTTTTTTACTTACCGCCGCAACCACCGGAAGTCACGTGCGTGATCACGCACGTATCGGTGGTTGCCATCGTAGCACAGGGTCATGTGATGACACCTGCAGCTTCAAAGTTTCACTTTCGTTTTTCCTCGACCGGGAGCAGAGGGAAAAAGAAAGTGACTATTTCTGCTGTTTACAGCTGTATAGCTGTGATCAGCAGATGGCGATCAGTGATCGGATTGCTGATCGCTATAGCCCCCTAGGGGGACTAGTAAAATAAAAAAAAGTTTTAAAAAATAAACAACCTAAAAGTTCAAATCACCCCATGGAAAATTACAGGGTTAAAAAATAAATAAATATACACATATTTGGTATCGCCGCGTTCAGAAATGACCGATCTATCAAAATATAAAATCAATTAATCTGATTGGAATTTTTTTGCTACTACGCCGTTTACCAAACGCCAAAATTACGTTTTTTGGTCGCTGCATGTTTTACGCAAAATGCAATAACATGCGATCAAAACGTAGCATCTGCGCAAAAATTGTACCATTAAAAATGTTAGCTTGAGATGCAAAAAATAAGCAGTCACTGAGCCATAGATCCCGAAAAATGAGAACGCTACGTGTTTCGGAAAATGGCGCAAAACGTACGCCACTTTTATTGGACAAACTTGTGAATTTTTTTTTAACCCCTTAGATACAAGTAAACCTATACATGTTTGGTGTCCACAAACTCGCACCGACCTGAGGCATCACATAGATACATCAGTTTTACCATAAAGTGAACACTGTGAATAAAACATCCCAAAAACTATTGTGCGATCACACTTTTTTTTGCAGTTTTTCCACACTTGGAATTTTTTACTGTTTTCCATTACACTATATGGTAAAACATATGGTTTCATTTAAAAGTACAACTCGTCCCACAAAAAACAAGCCCTCATATGGCAAGATTGACGGAATAATAAAAAAGTTGCGGCTCTCGGAAGAAAAGGAGCAAAAAACAAAAACCGCAAAAAACTGAAAGTGCCCGGGGGCTGAAGGGGTTAAAACGTCCCAAAACGTGTATTAATATTTTTAAGTAATGTCTACCTTTTGCCTGACCTATGTTCTTTTAAAGGGAACCTGTTGCCTAGAATATGCGTTCTGGCCTATCAGCAGACGCATGTGTCCCCTAATTACACCTCCCTACCCAGGATAGAATGAGCGACAGGGGACATCGCTCCATGGTATCACGACCACAGGGGCGTGATACCACGGAAATATGCAGACGTCCATAGGGCAAGGCGCCGCCCCTGTGACCACATTTCCTGCTATTTACAAACGAAATATGAAGGTAATAAAACGTTTTTAATTACTTTCATATTATACAATATTACAGCACAAGGATGGGTAGGGAGGTGTAATTAGGGCACACATGCGTCTGCTGATAGGCCAGAACGCATATTCTAGGTGACAGGTTCCCTTTAACATGAAACTTTAAAGTGTGTTATCAACTAAAAATGTAACAAGTGTTTTTTATGTTCCCTTTCCGGTATTAGGGTGCAGTTTCTGGCTCCGTACAAGCTTCTGACCGTCTTATGAAAGAGCTCAGGGATATATACAGGTCACAGAGTTATAAAACAGGTCTGTTGATTATGTAAAGGAGAATCATTCATATACAAAGTAAGGTTTTGGGTTTTTTTTCATTGATAAGATGGCAGGCCAGGCTCCATTTTATAGACCTTTTCATCTGCTTTATCTGCCAGTGCATATGGCTTATTTTCCATATGGATCAATGGTCTCCTTGAAAAAAAAAAATGGCAGCATACACTGCTTTGGTCCAATTTTCAGACCTAAATTGCAGCTGGCTTGTGTACTCATCTGCTATGCGGGCAAGCACATGGAGCCAGTCACCCCTACAATTTCCCCAAGTTTTAGTATGGTTGTCTGAATACAGCCTATTTCTAGCCTTCCATCTCTAGACTCCTCCATCCTTGAGGAATCCTCAAGGTCCTGCCCCCACTTTCCATGTAATGTTTAAGCTATGTGGAACACTGATGTTATTTTCTGACTTATTGTCGTTTTATTGTTTTTTAGGAATTTATTCAGTGGAACTTGTAAATGACAGTCTGTACGAGTGGCACGTTAAGCTTCTTAAGTAAGATCCGTTTCCTTGTCTATTTCTAGCTTGCATGTCTCTAGGGAAAAATATAACAGGTTGTATCCCTGGTGAGAAATATGTAAGGGGATACAATTGTTCCCCTTCCAAATCTGTAGTTCTGGGTACTGACGTTTATGTTGGTATACAATGTGGTCCTGCTGTAGAATGCACCAGTTTAAGATGGGATTTATCAGGAAGATGTTTGTTTTCTTCTAGGGTTGATCCAGACAGTCCATTACATAGTGACCTTTTGGTCTTAAAAGAGAAGGAGGGCATAGATTGCATTTTACTGAATTTCTCCTTTAAGGTAAGTTATGAATAGTTATCAGGCGTGTGTTCTACCACCTGCGTGTTCTACGCTTCAATTTAAGATCCTTTTCAAAGAGTGAAACACAAGATGTAACTATGATATTTTATTTTTTATGTATAATTAATTTGATGTGTCTATTTTGTAAAGTATTGTTCTCAACATTTTTCCTGTCCACATAACTGGCGATAATTTTCTAACTGGACTTAAAAACCCAAACTGCTCCATTCCAACTGTGTTTAAGACTCCAAGGAGCTGCCCCCGTTCTCAGCAGGCTCAAAAGAAATAGTACATTGACAGTAAGGTATCAATCAGCAGGGGCTATGCACAAGCCTGCTAGACCTAGCAATGATTATCACTAAGTGATGAAGCCTTTATTTAAGTAAACGGCATGGAGCCTGATAAAGGCATATTTAACCTTGGCTCTTGGGTTTTGTTTTTTGTAATTTTGAATATTGCAGCCTGACCTTTTTGGATGAATTTTAAGACCTCCACTCCTGGGAAGATTGTCAACTGTCTTGGAAAAATCTTTCTCATTTTCCAATGATGGATTCCAAATTGCTTGGAAATAGTCTTGTAACTCATCCCATATTGATGGGCAGCAACGTGACTAACTTGAATTGTGGTAACACATGCCTGAATGCTTCAGACCAGCAAATTGTGAAAACTTTAGCTTTTATAGAGGTGGTCCTAACTGGCTGGCAGCACCTCATATTTACTTACCCTTTGTAATTTGCCCTCGTAGTAAGAGTGTACATCCACATTTGCTTCAGTGTATTGGCATAATTTTTGTTAAAGGGAACCGGTAAGGTGCAATATGCGCCCAGAACCACGAGCAGTTCTGGGTGTATATTGCTAATCTGTGTATAGTAGCATAGATAATTTTTCTAAAAATCTTTATTTCTAAAGATCCTTTGATATGCTAATGAGGATAGGGACTAGTCGCGAGGGCGTGATTTTCACTTGCTGAGCAGGTCCCTGTGGGCTTGCTAATATGCTAATGAATGTGCAGCGTCAGAGGCATGGTCAATCTCGCCTCTCTGCTGCCACAGCTGGTTTTCGACTTCAGTGCGCTTGATCAGAAGTTCTGGACGGGTTTACGCATCCCGACTTCAAACTGGTGTAGTGCGCGTGATCGGTAGTTCCGGGGACTTCTGATCCACGCGCACTGACCCGAAAATTAGCGGTGGCAGCAGAGAAGTGAGAACGACCATGCCTCTGACACTGTGCATTCATTAGCATGTTGGCAGATGCTAAGGGGGCTGACTAGGCAAGGGAAATAATGCCCTTGCAACTAGTCACTGCGCTCATTAGCATATCATAAAGTATCATTACTAATATTTTGTTTCTAAATATCTCTATGCTAGTGTATACAGGGATTAGAAATTGCACTCATAACGTCTCGTGGTTCTGGGTGCATATTGGATCTGACAGGTTCCCTTTAAATACCAAAAGCTGTTACTGTTGTATATGGAGTTGTCCCCAAATCGGGATATTTCTAATGTTTGCGATTTACTAAAGAACCTAGAGGTGGTAGACAAACACCTCTGCTATGTAGATCTTATTTCATCATGGTTGTTCTCAGTGTTGTATATTCTTTTCTTTCCGTTACAGGATAATTTTCCATTTGATCCTCCATTTGTTCGAGTGGTATCCCCTGTACTTTCTGGGGGGTGAGTATTAAAATTAAGAAGGCCTATTGTAGTAATGTTTAGCTATGGAGCCAGGCTGTTGCCACAGAACAGAAGTATAACAGTATATGAGAAGAGCCCACGCTGCCTTGGGTTCCAGTTGCTAAGAACTCCAGCTTAACACCTTCACTCTCGGATGATTTTTCATTTGTTTTTTTTTTTCCTCCCCTTCTAAGTGCCATAACCTCCCTCCCCCCCCCTTTCCCCTGTTATTACCAAATGAAGGTTTGTTTTTTGCAGGACAAGTTGTACTTTTGAACAACACTATTCATACTGCCACATATTATATTGGAAAATTGGGGGAGGGATCAAAGTGCGTTGAAATTGCAAAAAAAAGTGCAAATTACACTTTTTTTTTTTTTATTTTTCTTTACCATGTTAACTATATGGTAAAACTGACCAGGCAATATTATTCGCCATATCAGTATGATGCGTAGATATCAAACATGTACAGTTTTTGTTGTGGGGTTTGGTTTGTTTTTTTGTTTTGTTTTTTATACTGAAGAAAAATTTGGCAAAAGAACAGCGTTTTTGACACTGTTTTTCAAGACCCGTAGCGTTCACGTTTTTCAGGATCTGGGACTCAGTGATGGCTTATTTTTTTTGCGTCTTGAGCTGCCATCTTTAATTACACAATGTTTATTAGATGTGATTGTTTTAATCGCCTGTTATTGCATTTTATTGCAATGTTCCAGTGGCCAAGAAGAACGCAACTCTGGTGTTTGATTTTTATTTTTTTTTTTTTTTCTTAGTTACGCCCTTTACCGATCAGATTAATTTATTTTCTATTTTGATTGGGTATTTCTGAATGTGGCAATGCTAAATTTTTGGGGGGAGGTTTCAATAATTTATTTTCAATGGGTGAAAAAGGAGGGTGATTTGAACTTTTATGGGTTTTCTTTCTTTTCATTTTTTTCAAAACTATATTTAATTTTATTTTAAGCCTGTACTTTCTCGTCTGCTGTTGAAAGCAGTGCTTCAGCATCCCTTTGTACAGCAGAAATACTGATCTCATGTGAATGCCAGCGCTCTGCCAGCATTCACAGGATCTTTGTAATGACCGTGACAGGTAATCAGCTGATCCCTGGCTCATGATAACCCATCAGCGCCCCATGCGTGCGTCACTGGGCTGCCGATGGTGGCGTGTAACAGCGCGATCCCCGCCGGCATGTTAGATTGCGCTGTCAAACTGACAGCATGATCTATCTAGTTTAACAGGCGCGGGTGGATCTTGGATAGCTGCACATGTTGGCTGATCAGATCGGCCAACATGCGTGTAATAATGCAGACTAAGCGCGTGAACTCGCGTCAGTCAGGGAACCGGCCAAGGTTGTATAAATACATCCTTTAGTTGGGAAGGGATTTAAAGAAATAACATTATTACTTAAACAACCATTTTTATGTGTCAATGACTTCTGCATGGGAATAGGGATGCAATATGAATTACCACCTCTGAATATCTAATGTCAGTGGCTAGCTAGACTAGCATCATTGGCTGGAACAGGACCCCCTAGCTAGATGTGAATGAAGTGCACTGGCTTTAATTATACTTTAGTAGAAATGTAATGTCTTGTGTTTTCCTCTTCTAGGTATGTACTGGGTGGAGGTGCTCTGTGCATGGAGCTTCTAACTAAACAGGTAGACACTTCATCTTACCTGCCATGTAATTAATGGCTTTGTTACCCCGTACAGCGGAGCATTGGATTACGAGCATAATTGGTTCCGGGAGTGTGCTCTTAAACAAAGTTACTCTTATATCAAAGCGAATTTTCCCATAGGAAATAATTGAAACACAGACAATTCATTCCACAACCCAAAAATATTTACTGTATTTATACAAACTTATTACAGTAATACAAAATAATGTACTGTATTCATATAAAATTATTACAGTACACTAATACAAAATACTGTACAGTAAAAAAGCAAATTAAACTGCATATTAGATTACAATAGAATTGTTGGTGTGTAGTAGGTACACTATAGAGAGAAAAAACTATGTATAAATATGACAACCTTTTATGCTAGTACAGTACACAAAAACACACCCCAAATCTATTCTCCCCAAAATAAGGGCAGAACTAAGCCAAATGTGGGGTAGGAATCCTGCACAGACAATTAGATTACAGTACAAGCAATGTGCTGTACTGATTAGCAGAAAGTACAATACTCTATCCACAAATTGATAGCCGTAGTATATACTGTAAAATGGTATACGGTATATACTACAGAAAGTTGCCTCCAGAGCGGGTTAGAGCATGGTGAAGAGATGGAACTGGAAGTGTGCACGGTGACTATTAACCCCTACGCTGACAGAACAAGCTCTTAGTAGTTTATTTCACTGTGACTATTTGCTCTTATTGCAAATCATTGCTCTTAAACCAAGTTACACATTTGTAAAAAGCTTTGCTTGTCTTGCAAAACGCTCTCAAACCAAGTTACTCTCAATCCAAGGTTCCACTGTATTATAAATATGCTTGGAACCCATTTAAAAGACCTTTTTCCTCTCGATTACTATTCAGATCCTGTATTTAACGAGAGGACGCCTCCTTTTTAAGCAGCTTCCAATAGATTAGATCAAGATTTTACTGTGTGCAAAGTGAAAATCATAATCTTCCCTCTAAATAATTTTTCTTTTTGAATCCTATTCAACCTTTTTGTAACTTTTCATATTTCTTATTACTCTTCTTTTAGGGCTGGAGCAGTGCCTATTCAATAGAGTCTGTTATCATGCAAATCAATGCTACCCTAGTTAAAGGGAAAGCCCGTGTGCAATTTGGAGCCAATAAGGTGAGTCTTAGCTGCCTGTGAGTAATAGTACAGTGACCTGAAGTTAGCAATAACTTTTTTTTTTTTTTTTTTTTTTTTTGTATGCGTGTTTTTCAGAATCAGTATAATCTTGCCCGAGCACAGCAATCCTACAAATCACTTGTACAGATCCACGAGAAGAATGGTATTTTCTTTACTGTAATGTATATCATATTTTGAGGAGGTAGAATGCATTAGGCTATGTATGTGGTATCCAATGATCGGTTCAGGGTTTCCCCCATCTGAGAGCAGCATAATACAGAGACCCTGATTCAAGTGATGTGTCGCTTACTGAGCTGTTTTGCTATCATTTTGATTAAATGTTTTCTCTGCTGCATATCTAGCAGTTATACAGAGCTCATGAATATGCTGGACTACCTGGCAGCACACCAAGTAGTCCTTTAATGATGATCTACTGCTTGTTAACCAGTGATTTCATCAAAACTACACTAAGCAGCCCAGTAAGTCACACATCGCTGGAATCAGGACCTCTGCCCCTTCACTTTGCTACTTTCAGAGTAGGTAGCAAAAACCTGGTGACAGATTCCCTATAAAGAAATGTTGTATGGGGATGCAGAGGGCTATTTCTTAATGGAAGCCTGTCGCCAGATTTGGCCCCTATAAGCTGTGACCTCAATTGGTGTGCTCTTATATACAGCATTCCATAATACTGTATATAAGAGCCTAGGCCACGCTGTATAATGTAAACACTTTTTTATAATACTGACCTAGGGGGGCGGTCCGTTAGTTGTTGCTGATCTCCGGTCCGGCGCCGCCTCAATCTTCTGTGTTCGGAGTCCTCTTGTCCAGCCCAGTGTATGTCGCATCCAGCATGATTCTCAGTGCGGCCTCTATTGTGCACTTTGATCTGTTGGCTGAAGGTAGATCAAAGTACTGTAGTGCGCATGCGCTTTTTCTCACGCCTGTGAATTAAAGTACTTTGCTCTGCCCTCAGCAAGGCAGATTTATTATTTTATTATCAAATTGCGCATGTGCAAGAGCGTAATGGAGGCCTCTCTGTGAATGACAATGACACATCATGCACGGGGCTGGGCAAGAGGACTGAGATCGCAGAAGATGGAGGAGGCGCCGGGCCAGAGAGCAGTGGCAGCCATCGGACCGATCCGCCCCCTAGGTAAGTATTATAAACGTGTTTTTTACGTTATACAGAGCGGCCTGGACTCTTTTATATACAGTATTCTGGAATGCTGTATATAAAAGCTCACTGGTGGTAGCCGCAGCTTATAGGGGCTAATCTGGTGACAGGTTCTCTTTTAAGCAATCACCAAATTATGCCATTTTATGATCTAATAGAAATCTATAATAAGGCTAAAAGGAGTATTAACCCTCAGTTTGTTACATGCCATATACTTATGCTGTTGCTGCATTTCGCTATGGCACTTCTCGCAATGCACCTAGGAGGGGAGGTGTGCCTGAGCTTGGGCGTTGCCAAAATGGATAGATACCTCTACCTCTAAATTTGCAGTCAAAAAATTCCAAAACCAAACTTTCGGTCTAATGGACCCTGCATGTCTAAGGGGTACTTCTCAAATAGCGAGATCGCTGCTGAGTCACAGGTTTTGTGACATACCAGTGACCTAATCAGTGATCTCGCGGTGTGTGACACTTAGCAGTGACCTGTGTAACGATGTTCTGGTTCATTTTTTGCTCGTTGGTCTCCTGCTGTGCAGCACACATCGGCGTGTTTGACGGTGGGAGACAAACGAGCACAGACTCTGTGTAAGCAGCATACACTGGTAAGCAGGGTAAATATCTGGTTACTAAGCAAAGCGCTTTGCTTAGTAACCCGATGTGTACCCTGGCTACGTGTGCAGGGAGCCAGCGCTAAGTGGTGTACGCTGGTAACCAGCGTAAATATCGGGTAACAAAGCAAAGCGCTTTGCTTAGTTACTCGTTATTTACCCTGGTTACAAAGCACTGTGTGGCTTGTCGCTGCTGAGATTTGCCTGATAACCTGGTCAGGATCGCTGGTGAGTTATATCGTGGTCGGAATTGCTGGTACGTCGTTTAGGGAGATGGTACCCTAAAGGTTTAAAATTAAAAAAAACTATTGGGTATGAGTTTGCTCATTGGGGTCCTGGCTGCTGACACCCCCCCTCCCCCCCCCACCACCCCTTTGTTCTGCCTAGGCTTTTCTTTTCACTTACAATAGTCTTAGTTTATAGTATAAGATCATGTTGATAAGTTCAGTGCGCTGCGATAATGTTTGTTTTTTGGGTTTTTTTCTTCATATATAGGCTGGTACACTCCTCCAAAAGAAGATGGGTAACTTGAACTAAACCTGGACCAAGATTTAAATCCATTTTTTTTTGTTTTTCTATTTCTTTCCAAAACAGATCCGATATTGCCCTTTTTTTGGTCCTCTGTACAGAATGTTAGTTTATTAGATAAAAGAACTGTCAGACCTGACCTGTATATTAGACCAAGTCTGCTTCTCTGGCAACAAGAGCAGCTGCCTTTGCTGAAGAGGCCACTCCAAATATTTTAATGCCCTATTTAAATCAGAAGATATAGCTTAGTTACACCATTCCACTTTTATTAGACTGTTGTAAATTGCTTTCACTTTGTTCATGTGTTCATATTTTTGTTTTTTTTTCTGTTTTTTTTGCAGAACGTTTTCTGCAAAATAAATTGCTTTGTATAGTTTTCATTTAAAGCCAAACAATTGTTTGATACTATTAAAATATAAGAATGCCGTTTTTAAGAAGTTGTTGCAGCAGGTGACTGTAGTACCCTGGCCACAGCCAGATATTGGAGAAAAAAAGAGCATTGCCAAATGTGTTGTGGGTAGATCACCTTAAGGCCATGGAGTAGAAAAATATCTGAATGGCTTGAAATTCAGCTTGGGGCTTTTTTTGCTTTTTTCTTTTTTTTTTCTTAATTTTTTTCCCTCGACTGGGGAAGAGTATAACTGCAATGATACCTCTCCAAAATGTTAAGGAAAATTAATGTTCACGATTTCTCAATTTTTTTTTTTATTTTTTTTTTTTATTTTTTTTTGCTTATTCTGGTCAAGGACATTTTCTAGTCCATATCTAAATGTCTAATGTTGCAACAAACCCATATGTTGTATTATAGTTACAGCGGTTGCTTGTCATCCTCCTTCCAGTTTCTGAAAAGGGTAACAACCCAGTCTAAGGCCTCAGGCTGCTTTCACACTACATTATTACCTACGTTCACTGGTCCCATCGGGGCATCCATTTGAACCCCCTACAAAATGGGTTTTGGACGCATGCGCCGAAGGAGCCATTGACTATAGTGGTGCAAACTGAGTCACCGCGTGTTGTCTTGCATCATTTTCGGGTGTATACGCTTTCTGAAGGCGAACACCCAGGTGCAGTCTACTACGTCTGGGTGTCCGCCTACAGAAAACATATATGCCCTAAAATGGTGCAAGACAGAGCACACAGTGACTCAGTTTGCACCAGTATAGTCAATGGCCCCGTCGACACGTGTCCGAAACTCATTTTTTTTTTGAGGGGGGTAATTGGATGGAAGCTCCGACTGGACCAGTGAATGCAGGTAATAACGCAGTGTGACAGGGTCCTTTAGCTACATGGTAGCGTGAGATGGCATGGTAACTACTGTAATCACATGGATTCAGCCTCCTGCCTTTTTCAACTTTAGTCTACGAGCATGGTTTCCAAACTGGCGTGTGATCACCCATCCCAAAATAATTCCTAGAGCGTGCACCTACATCACTGCATCTAAACTGATCCGATCATTTATGCCTCGACCTGGTTGGTCTTGTGGTTAGTTTCAGTAGTGTTTGCGGTGTTATTTCTTCTTCTGCCCACACCTTCATTCTTCTGGTATGTTCTTATTCCCCCCATTTGACTATAGAGCTATATCTGATGCTAAAGAAGCAAACCAATGTTTCTTGAGAAGACTGATTTTGGGTTTTGTTTTGGGTTTTTTTTTTCATTTTTTACGGGTTGTTGCAATTCTATCGATTCTTATTGAACTCGAATTGGCACATAATCAGGACTTTGAAGAGACAAGAGGCTGTACAGTTTTGAGTTAAGGATAAGCAGGAGACATTGTGTTCAGGATGACCTCCAGCTCCAAGCATAGTAAGCTCTATAGACATTGTAAACTTGACTTCAGATATCTGCCCACATTTTGTTTTTGGTTTTTTTCCTCGCCAAATGCCTTTAGTTTGTAAGTAGACATTACTTTGTATAGTAAGGGTAAAGGTGGGGTTGGCTTGATTGGTTGCCTTTTTTTGTGTTTTTAATGGGGTGAATCTGTGCATTCTGATAAAGGAAATGGGATTTATTTGGACTTGTGTAAAGTTTTCGACACTTTGTTTCAGGGAAGAGATTTTTCTCTAGTAGTCTCTGACATTTCAAATATCAAACTGTGAATAGAGCCATACAAAGTTTACTCAGATCTGTATATTCTTTCTGAAGACCACCTGCCCCATTCTAACCTATAGGTCTGGCTACTTGGATACTGCTGTTCCTGTGTGGGTTACCCCCCCCCCTTTTTTCTTTACAGATTGACCCCATTAGGCTCACTGCTGTTGTATCTTCATGTGTATTTGTTTACCTCTTCTAACATTTGGTATGCAGAGCAAGCTAGCCCAAAGCTTTTGTTCTGGATCTTGCCATTTACTGTCTGAATCCCCCATAACATATATGCAATATTCTGCTATGTTGATGTATGTTTTGTTAATCTCCAATATGGTTTGTACTATTGCAGATACCATTTCTGTGGGTACCTTGCAGGATTTGGCTAAAGATATTCTCCTCCCTAGGTGCTCCATTCTATATTTTTGCCTGTACATATGTTTTTATAAGGCCACCCCCCACCCCCTCATTTAACATCTATTTCGATGAACCTTTAGGAAAGACAAAAACCTGAAAATATTCTAAGTGGTATTGACTTTTTATAGGGTTTAGAAGGTTGCTGACTTGGCATGCTTTTGGGTTTTTTGTTTTTTTTGTTTTTTTTCTTTTCATTGCAGAATTATTTGGCAATGTACAGTAATCTGTAAACTTGCATCAAGTTTATGATTAAACCATTTTAAGATATAACTTGTTGATTCTGAGTTCTCAATTATTTCCTTCTTGCCTCTGTACAGTAGTCGCCTGCCACATACGTGAAATAAAATAGAACATGAAACACTGGATATGTCTGAATTTTTGCAAATTATGTTAAAGAATAAGGGTGGAGAGCGGTAATGTAAAAACTATCTTCAGTGCTGCACTGTTCAACTCTCCTCCTCCACACTTGTCTGTATCCTGTCCATGTGTATACCTGTAGAAGATGGTGTAAATGTATGAAACCCACAGTTTACAGCCCGCATACTTTTCATCCATGTAAACCAGAACAAGTGATACATCTGTGCACCGCTCTTGTCCATAAGCGGCCATTGCCGTGGTACAATTATGTGCCCCAAATGTATCATGCAACCTCTTTAAAAGAGTCTTGCTGTCATAATAAAAAAACATTGAGTAAAAGATTTAGGAAAAACAAACTTAATTGCAATTCATTTTTCTATTACACCCTTTATATAGTCTTTTGATTTGTCTCTATATTATTAATGCAATAGCTCATCGAGTAGCGGGCTTCTCCTGCTCTGGTTGAGCATGTGCAGTTTTCTGTAGTAAGTGAACTGTGTGAGAGATCAGGGAGCATATAACTCCTCACAGAGGTTAAGGCCAGAGTCACACATGCAATTGACTCGTGCGAGTCTCGCATCGCATCACCCAGCATGGCTGCGCACTCTCGTGACTGCTGCGGGTCGGCTGCATGTGTTTCTATGCAGCTGAGATACTCGTGTTTGGAGAGCATGATGCGATGCGAGACTTGCACATGTGAATCTGGCCTTCCAATGCGAGAGCATCGAAAGCGATATGCTAATGACCTCTGCTGCATGAGTCAGCCGAGGGTCATGGAACTGTGATGTGATCTTGCTTTCGTATCACAGCCTTGGAGAAGAGGGAGGGAGCACTTTCTCCCATCTCCTCCGCTGTCTGTCTATGCGTATATCGCACTACAGTCGCATAACATGTGACTGCAGTGAAGTGTTTCACACTCCCATAGGCTTGTATGGGGGTGTGTGAGCCGAGACTCGCTAGTGCAATCGCAGCATGCTGCGATTGCACTGAGAGCATGATTCGTGTTGAGAAAAAAAAGGAAAGAGGAAACTGTCTCGGTAACACTGGTGCGATCCGATGTTTTATCGGATTGCACTCGCACATGAAAATCGCAAGTGGAAAAGAGCCCTTCAAGTGAGAAACAGCATTGTGACTGAGAACACTTCTTCCACGATTGTTTGAGAGTTAAGGGCATGGGTAGTAACGGCTGTGGAATTAGAATCCGTGTAAAATAGACAGACTGCTAAAATAAAATATAGAATATATTGGGTACAGTAGTTCATTGCACCATATTATTTTTATTTATTTTTTATTTTTTTTTCAGAATAATTTGGGAAAGTTGGGAAATGTCATCTTTTCTATTCCTGACCAAAGGATCTAGGCTTCTGGTTGAGATAAATCTGTGCTGCACTTTATGTACATGATAGGTAGTGAAACTCCTCCTCTACAGATAAAGGTAAAACAGACTGGGAAGGAAGATACGCCGGCATTCATCTCACAACTGCTAGAACAGGTTCTTGCTATTGGCACTGACAATGCTTCAAACATAAGTAGAATAAAACTGATAAATGAGAATAATTAATGAAGTTGAACAGCGGTGAGAAGAGAACTTTAGTTTCACAATGTTGGAAATAGACACACAGTCCTGTTCCTGTAAATGAACAACAAACAGATATTACTCCAGAAGAACAGCAAAATGATCCTTTAGAATTAGATCTTGTTTAAGACACTTCTGCTTCTCTCTCCTAATGATCACATGCGCTGTGTTATGCACATACTGCAGCTGGCAATAAGAGACGGTCTGCAAGAGGGACATGCTGGAATTCTGATTGGCAAAGTGAGGAAATTGGCTATTGCCGCCAGGACCCCTAAAATTAATTCCATCTTGGAGACGTGCTGCAAAAAGGGACAATTGTCGATCAAACCACTCGGTGGGGCAGCACTTATTTAATAATTGAGTGATTGCTTGAGCTGAAACCCTTTGTTATAGACATGGCCAACCCTCAGGTAACCCTAAATGAAGGTCAACTATGTACAGCGACTAAACAATTTACAAGCTGATGATTAAACTCCTGGCATTTTCATAAAGGAGTGGAAGAACTTGGTGGTTTAATGGTGATTGGTTCTCTTTAAGTGATAAATTTACTGTAAAAAAGGTAGCATCAGGATTTTAATCATTGTGATACAGTAATGAAGCTATTTACATTTATTGCAATACAATATCAAACCTAAAACCTTTTAGATATGCAATACACTATGCAGCAAGTGGGGGGGGGGGGGGGGGGGGCTCCACAGTTTAACAATGTAGAGAACAACATTTGCGCTATCTGAATTTGTTCTGAGAAATAGAATTGCCTCCATTAGATACTACTTCATAGGTGATCTCACATCTGACCTAATAATTTTAAGGCAAGAGAACAACCTCTCTACACTAGGGTTGGTGACAAAGCGGTGACTATACGGGCCTCATCTGTTAACAATTTCGGGGTATAAAGGAATTGCCTCATGCACAGTCAGTTTTGATGAACAGTTGAACTCTTCTACTTTGACCAGATTTCAGCAAAATTTTCCACTTGCTCTCAATCTGTTTGATATGTGAGTGGAATCTTTCCCTGCAGCAACACTATATGCTCTATGTTGGGCAAATACTTATCAAAATTAAACTCATCTGATGAGGTTGGAGATATGGCAGTAGGCCTGGATGACTAGATTCCTCTTGCTCTTGGCCGTCCGATAGCTCACTCATCCTAACCGCTACCTGTCAGAGCGTCTTTTCCTTTAGTAAGCTGTTGATCATCCAGCAATATACGATGACTTAGGTCCACATAAACAGCTGCCAGAAGAATTTTATTTTCTAGTAGCAGTGTTTCATTGAAGCAGCAATGCCATCTGTGATTTAAACCAGGATTTTCGTATATAAGTGCTATACTGGCATTATCAGGCTGATTCTCTACATACCTTTTAGTGGTCAGCTTGGATGTTTAGGTTTTGAAACCCAAGAAAGTAAATTTTATAAAATCTGCAGCTTCTTGAGTGACAGCAGCTGAGGATCAGATAATATCTGGGGGTATTCATAGTTATCTGCTCCCCCTGTTAGAATTAGTATAAGTATGATACAATTGACCTAGCAGGACCTGTGGTGAGGTCATACCCATGTGACCAGAAGGAGTGAGGCCTCAGCCAACAAAGCTGGATATAACAGGTCACATGGGTATGACCTCACACAGGTCCTGCTAGGTCAATTGTATCATACTTATGCTAATTCTAACAGGGGGAGGGGATAATTATGAATACCCCCCAGATATCTGATCCTCAGCTGCTTTCACTCAACAAGCAGCAAATTTTATAAACTTTACTATCTTGGATTTCAAAACCTAAACATCCGAGCTGACCACTACAGGTATGTAGAGAATCAGCCTGATAGTGCCAGTATAGCACTGGCTTTAGCTTATATACGAAAATATATATATATATTATACTTTTGTACCATTTTAGCCACTAGATAGAAAAAATATTACAATTTGAGAGTCCTCAGTGGTTGATACCTTTTTAATGGCTAACTGAAAAGATGGTAAAAATGAGCAATTACAGGTCTGTTCATCACGCTTTGTATAAAACCCCTTCAGATTTTGTTATTCTAGTCCTGATGATTTTTACTATCTTTTCAGTTAGCTATTACAAGATTTCAACCACTGAGTACTTTACCCCTGGGCATTTTTCTGAAAAGTGGTGTTGTTTCCCTGCACACCCACCCACCCACTCACTAAATAAAACATCTATGCATGCTCCCCTAGAGCAGGAGAACCCTACTGCTGGTCAAACCAATATCTTTTACCAGCAATAAGAACCCGCATGATCAGGTTATATAAGGAAGCCTGCAGTAAAAAAAAAAAAAAAAGATACACTGAAAAGTTCTGGTGTGGGTTTTTGTTTGTTTTTTTTTGTTTTAAATCTTTCACACAGAATTGACTTATTGTTGTAAAACCTCTTTAGATATGAGGCCATTTCTCATGAAGACTGGTATTTTTTATGCCTTCATGAGGGAGTTCATTAAAAGGTGCACGCCACTTTAAGAGAACCAACCACCAGGATTTTGCTATATGAGCTAAAGGTAGTGCCATACTGGCACTAGGATGTTGAATCCGGGCATACCTGTTGTAGAACGATCCGATGCTTGGTTGTAGAAATATCTTTAATCAAAGTTGCAGAAATGCACTGCACTTTGATTAACGGGAGTGGGTCGGGTTCCTCTGAGTTTATTCTTCCTCCAGTGTCCTCTAAGATGTGCCCCCTTTTCTTTATTTGAATACTGCACTGCCATTGCTGTCGGAGGCGGCGCTTGCGTTTTGATACAGTAATTCTGTCTTCGTTAAAATGTCGCCAGAGTTGCACGTGCACAAACCACAATCTCCAGCGCCATTTTATTGAATACACTGGAGTGAATACAGTAATGGCAGCGTGGCCCAATATTTAAATAAATAAAAGGGGGAAGCCAGGAGGACACCGAAGGAGGACTTTACAGCAAGGATCCGGCCCTCAAAGGCCTGTCCCGTTGCACCTGTCAATCAAAGCGCAGTGCATTTCTGCAACTTTGATTAAAGCTAGTTCTGCAACCAAGCATCGGATCTTTCTACAACAGGTATGCCTGGATCCAGCATCCTAGTGCCAGTATGACAATGCCTTTAGTTATTGCAAAATCCTGGCGCATGGTCCTCTTTAATGAATCTGGTGCGCTTCGTCTACAGTGTTACTCCAGTCAGACTGACGTAACATTTTTTATGTCAGCGACGCCACCGGTTTTATTTAATTTGAGAGGTGGAATTAACCACATCCTGTTCCATATAGGCGGAGCGGTCATAAACTGGCATGGGGAGAAGGCCATAAGTTGCTACATTTTTGTGCAATGTTGTGCTGCGCAAATGTTGCTACTTTTCAAAGTGTTTTACTCCATTTTTCTGGTTTAAACACTATCAGCTTCAGACATTTTGGACCAATTCATTAATTTTAAATAAAAAATAAATCCCTTTTTAAAGTCCACAACTCATACATGCTGTATGTATATAATGCCGGGGCAGTCACAGCCGCACCAAAGTGAATGCAATCAAATACATCTGGCACCTGGGATCACAGAGAGGTGAGTTTTTATGTCTGTTCCTTACTGACTAGAAGTTGTGTGGTAAATTACATGGACACTGGGTGCAGTCTAGTCATGGGCAAAGCTTGATCTGCTCTCACAGAGGGATATTGTCTCCTGAAACAAAAGCTCCTTTGGTTTCCCAAGTTACAGGGGAAAGGCTGATCTGGCATGATGCCTGGTTTGACACATACAGTGCTGGCCAAAAGTATTGGCACCCCTGAAATTCTGTCAGATAATACTCAGTTTCTTCTTGAAAGTGATTGCAATCACAAATTCTTTGGTATTATCTTCATTTATTTTGCTTGCAATGAAAAAACACAAAAGAGAATGAAACAAAAATCAAATCATTGATCATTTCACACATAACTCCAAAAAATGGGCCAGACAAAAGTATTGGCACCCTTAGCCTAATACTTGGTTGCACAACCTTTAGCCAAAATAACTGCAAACAACCGCTTCCGGTAACCATCAATGAGTTTCTTACAATGCTCTGCTGGAATTTTAGACCACTCTTCTTTGGCAAACGGCTCCAGGTCCCTGAGATTTGAAGGGTGCCTTCTCCAAACTGCCATTTTGAGATCTCTCCACAGGTATTCTATGGGATTCAGGCCTGGACTCATTGCTGGCCACTTTAGTAGTCTCCAGTGCTTTCTATCAAACCATTTTCTAGTGCTTTTTGAAGTATGTTTTGGGTCATTGTCCTGCTGGAAGACCCATGACCTCTGAGGGAGACCCAGCTTTCTCACACTGGGCCCTACATTATGCTGCAAAATTTGTTGGTAGTCTTCAGACTTCATAATGCCATGCACACGGTCAAGCAGTCCAGTGCCAGAGGCATCAAAGCAACCCCAAAACATCAGGGAACCTCCGCCATGTTTGACTGTGGGGACCGTGTTCTTTTCTTTGAATGGCTTTTTTTTTTTTTTTTTTTTTTCCTGTAAACTCTATGTTGATGGCTTTTCCCAAAAAGCTCTACTTTTGTCTCATCTGACCAGAGAACATTCTTCCAAAACATTTTAGGCTTTCTCAGGTAAATATTGGCAAACTCCAGCCTGGCTTTTTTATGTCTCTGGGTAAGAAGTGGGGTCTTCCTGGGTATCCTACCATACAGCCCCTTTTCATTCAGACACCGACGGATAGTACGGGTTGACACTGTTGTACCCTTGGACTGCAGGGCAGCTTGAACTTGTTTGGATGTTAGTCGAGATTTGTGGGGATCCACCATCCCCACAATCTTGTGTTGAAATCTCTCGCCAATTTGTCTTTTCCTTCCACATCTAGGGAGGTTAGCCACAGTGCCATGGGCTTTAAACTTTTTGATGACACTGAGCACCGTAGACACAGGAACTTTCAGGTCTTTGGAGATGGACTTTTAGCCTTGAGATTGCTCATGCTTCCTCACAATTTGGATTCTCAAGTCCTCCGACAGGTCTTTGGTCTTCTTTCTTTTCTCCATGCTCAATGTGGTACACACAAGGACACAGGACAGCGGTTGAATGAACTTTAATCCATGTCAACTGGCTGCAAGTGTGATTTAGTTATTGCCAACACCTGTTAGGTGCCACAGGTAAGTTACAGGTGCTATTAATTACACAAATTAGAGGAGCATCACATGATTTTTCACACAGTGCCAATACTTTTGTCCACCCCCTTTTTTATGTTTGGTGTGGAATTATATCCAATTTGGCTTTATGTATAATCTTTCTTTATTGAATAATTCACAACAAAAAGACAAAGAACAGAAAGAGAAAAAGATCATCAGTATCATCAACCTGACGTATACATCTTGTTACAGACTTAGATTGATTTTCATCCTATATTCCTCATATTATTGCCACAATTATGCCCTATATTAACTAACAACTTATTGTAGCTAAAACTACTATATATTCTTACATTTGAAACAGAAGGAATACTTATATATCAGTTGTTGTAAATCAGTTTTTCACCCAATTTGGCTTTATGACAATTTTTTATTTTTTTTTCATTGAAGACAAATTAAATGAAGAAAATAATACCAAAGAATTTGTGATTGCAATCATTTTCAAGAAGAAACTGAGTATTATCTGACAGAATTGCAGGGGTGCCAATACTTTTGGCCAGCACTGTACATAAAATGTATGTAAAGTACAGTTGGAGGAGGGAGTATATTATTTACTGTATGCAACATAATGGACATCCCAGATTTTTTCATTTTTAATGTCAAACCTACCTGATGTGAACTCCTAAGCAGTTCCTCGCGATCTGCCATCTTTCCTCTGCTCATATCCTGTCTTCTATTGCAATCAAATCTGTAAAATTATAGACTCCTATCTTTAGTGCCCAGTTGCTCTCACAAATTGACCCATCTTTTGCTGTATGGCAAGAGACCGTTGTCCTACTGACCGGTTTCCTTGCCTCCTGATGCAGACCAAGACCAACCCTCTCACCTGTTTGGCAGCTAAAAATAGCAATTGATGCCCATGTTGTTCAATGTTTCTACACAAAACAATTTAATTTGAAATACTTCTCGTTTATATATAAATCATGCTGAAAGCCTCTATTGCAAACCGCCTAATGACACGATTGTCTTGGTTAATGTACTAATTCCTATGTGGCATTCATGGAACTTTCCTGAATGTTGGATTAGCAGGATGTTTTACAATAACCTATAGTACCAGTAATGTGAAAAGGAATTTATGAAATCAATTATTTTGCTGTTGCTGTAATATGTTTAAAGGGAACCTATCAAATGTGGGACCATACGATATGTTCCATTCCAATGGGCATTGCTGGTCTCAGTCTGGCGCCTCCTTTATGCTTACGATCACCGTCCTTGCTTTCTGTGGAAGACGCGTCCTACGTCATCCACACCGTGCCCTCCATTGTGTTCCTGCAAATGCGCTCTTTTTGCCATGCTGGGGGCAGAGCAAAGTATTGTAGTGCGCATGCGTGGGTGCACCAGATGATGCTTTGTGGATGATGTAGTACGCGTCATCCACATGAAGCAGGAAGGAGAACTGAGATCACAAAGAGGAAGCACTGGGTCAAGATCAGCAGCACCAATCGGACCGGACCAGATCGGACTGCCTCACTGGTGAGTAGGTGACAGGTTCGCGTTAAATTTTTTCTGGCATGAAAAATATGGTATTTTTTTTTGCATTTTGCCTTTTCTTGTGTGAACAAGCCCTGATTATTTGTTCCTTTATGTTCTGTAGAATTCCAATTTACAGTTCTCTTTGGATTATTTTATGTTATTAAAGGTATGGCATTGTACATGATTTAGTATGGGTGTCAGAGTTCCGGGATTTCCAGTTTTCCTCTGAAGGATCTTGCCCTTTGTTAACATGGAGTTTTCTGTTCTGTTGCCCTACTTCCTGTTCATCTGTTTAAAAGCCCGCCCCTAAGCTTAGTCTAGTTGCCTGAGTATACTGCTTCCTGTGTACTCCTGCCCTGCTGCTCTCATCTCCTGATTGCTGTTTGGATCCTGTTGAAACACCCGACACCAGCTCTGGACTTCACCTGTCTCATCAAGCTGTGCTCGGACTCTGTCTGCCGTCTCTGGTCGGCACTTCTGCCCGGTCCCTTCCGTTTCATATCCACCCTAGGACTCACATCACGTACGGACATTTTTTGGACTATACCTGTTGCCCTTTCGTGTCCCGGCTGCTGCGCATTTAGGCCTTCTGGGGTGATTGCTAGACAGCCCCTGTATAGGGGTTCGCTCCTGGTGGTCTCCCTGGGGGAGTCCGGTGCGCGGTCCCGGGAATTCCCCTTTGCTCTGAACCCGGCAGGTTTTTACTGTGTTTATGTTCTACTGTGTATATTCTGTCCTGTGTACATATTGTGGTTACATATTATAAAACGTCTTTGCACCAAGAACCCGTCTCTGGTTGTCATTGCCCTAACGCAATCGAAATCCTCAGTACATACAATAGTATTACATTATACACAGGCCAATAAGAGGATTTCGCTGGGGCAATGACTGAGACACGAGTAGATCAGCTTTTCTCCATGATTAACTCCTTGCAGCAGGAGATGGAGGCGGTGCAAACTAAGCTTAGAGATGTGGAGGTACAGCTGGGCCATGATCACCAGGTACTGGGTCTGGCTATTCAGGATTTGCAATCCAGAATGAAGGCTCAGGAAGCCACCCCCACTACATCCGTATCAGCTGCCGGTATGCCTAGGTTACCTCCATTTCGTTTCAGTGCTGATCGAAGTCAGTTCCGTGGGTTTGTTAACCAGTGTATACTGTTTTTTGATGTACATGCTGATTATTACCGGTCTGACCGGTCAAAAGTGTTATGTATAATCATGTTGTTAACCTCACGAGCACTGGCTTGGGCTAATCCTATGATTGAGAATCATGATATCCGTTTAAATAACCTGGATGACTTTTTAACAGCAATGGCGCAAATGTTTGATGATCCTAATCGCCGTGCTACCGCTGAATCGGCTCTGCTTTCCTTACGTTAGGGAAAGCGGTCTGTCGTCGAATACGCCACTGAGTTCAAAAGGTTAGTGGTAGACACCGACTGGGGAAACAATGTGCTATTGTCAGTTTTCAGAAAGGGTCTGTCCGGTACCATCAAGGACGAGTTGGCTCGTGCCGAATCTCCACAGGATTTTGAACTGTTTCTCCAACACTGTGTGCGTATCAATACCCGCTTGACGGAACGCAGACAGGAAAAATGGGCAGCTGTAAACCGGGTAACCAACTTTGCGTTTCCTTCTAGAGAACCCGCTCACAAGACGCCACGGGAGGCCGAGGATGTTCCTATGCAAGTGGGCTCTCTACAAAGGCGAGAGACCAACGAACGTCGTGAACATCGGCTCCGTGAGCGTTTGTGTTTCTATTGTGGTCAATCGGACCATTTTCTGATTGACTGCCCAAAACGTCCAAATCGCCCGAATAAGGTACTGGCAGCAATGGCAGAGTGTGACAACACGGATGCAGAGTCCGATATCTCTGAGGCAAGTTTACACCTGGATGCGGCATTTCCCTCGACATTGATGTCAACTTCACCTAAGGACCCAGAAGGGAAATACACCCATTGCTCGCTTCCCATTCAGATACGGTGGGAGGGACAGTTAATTCCTACATCTGCTATGATAGACTCTGGGGCAGGGGAAAATTTCATGGACTCTTCTTTTGCCAGGAAACACGGTATCCAGACTCAACAAAGATCCTCCCCGGTTACCATGGAGACGGTAGACGATTCTCCATTAGTTTCCGGACCAGTTGATCGGGAGACAGTACCCCTTGAATGTGTGATGAAACCAGGTCAGCAGGAGACCCTTGTTTTCATGTTGATTTCTTCTCCCCATTTTCCGATAATTTTAGGAATTCCTTGGCTGCGGTCTACAAATCCAGTCATCGATTGGGAGACTAAAGAAATATCCTTCCCACCCCAGAGTGGTCCGACCATTAGTCAAACTGTACCAGTTCCAGTAACACCGAATGCGGAGGGCACTGTACAGGTACCTGTTCTACCCCCGGTTTATAATGACTTCGCTGATATATGCGACAAAAAAAAAGCAGATCGGCTTCCCCCGCATAGACCGTATGATTGTCCCATAGACTTACTCCCAGGGGCAGAGATCCCATTTGGTCATGTCTACCCGTTGGCGGCACCTGAGTTACAAGCACTAAAAGATTACATCGATGAAAACCTAGCCAAGGGATTTATTCGACCTTCTACCTCACCAGCAGGGGCACCCATCTTTTTCGTGAAAAAGAAAGAGGGGACTCTGAGACCTTGTATCGACTACCGGGAACTAAATAAGATAACCATCCGGAACCGATATCCGTTACCGTTGATTCCCGAACTATTGGAGAGAGTACAACAGGCCAAAATATTTACTAAATTTGATCTCCGTGGGGCATATAATCTACTCCGCATACGTCCCGGGGATGGGTGGAAAACAGCGTTCAGATGTCGGTATGGACATTGAGTATCTAGTAATGTCTTTCAGACTTTGTAACGCCCCTGTGGCTTTCCAACACCTAGTCAACGATATTTTTAGGGATATAATGGACCAGTTCATGGTGATTTACCTGGATGATATCTTGATCTTTTCTGATTCCCTACAGGAACACCAGGAGCACGTCAAGACAGTACTTACCCGTCTGAGGGATAACCACCTGTATATTAAACTGGAGAAGTGCAAATTCCATTGCTCAAATATACAATTTTTAGGATATGTCATCTCTCCTCAGGGACTGAACATGGAGTCTGGCAAGATACGGGCAATTCTAGACTGGCCGGAACCGGGAAACATCAAGGAGGTACAAGGCTTTGTCGGTTTTGCTAACTTTTACAGACGCTTTATCCGCAACTTTTCAGAGATCGTCCGTCCTATCACTCTGTTAACCAAAAAGGGGCAGAAGTTTGTGTGGTCCGCCCAGGCCCAGGAAGCTTTCAATCGTCTCAAGGTTTGTTTTACCTCAGCGCCAATACTAATACACCTGAATCCCGCACTCCCTTTTATTGTGGAAGTCAATGCTTCCGATTATACATTAGGGGCTATCCTTTCACAAAGAACTGGGGACAAGAGTCTCTTGCACCCGTGTGCTTTCTTTTCTCGCCGGTTGTCCCCTGCAGAAAAGAACTATGACATCGCGGACAAGGAATTGTTGGCGATTATTTCTGCTTTTAAGGAATGGAGACACCACTTACAGGGAGCAGCGCAACAAGTGATAGTTCTCACAGACCATCGTAACCTAGAATTCCTTAAATCTGCCAGGTGCCTGTCTCCACGGCAAGCCCGTTAGAGCCTGTTCCTTAACCAGTTCAATTTTATCGTTGCATACCGTCCATGGTCACGTAATGGGAAAGCCGATGCCTTGTCTCGAATCCACGCCATGGACTCCGTGCCTGGAACCCCGTCTCAGACCGTTTTATCAGATGCCAATTTTGTTGGAGTAATCCGGGACCAGGACTTGTGGAAGGACATCAAGCTGGCCTATGATGGTGATGTATTTCTTGCTGCCCTCCCGAATGATGTGACTCTTGTCCTTCGGAATGGTGTGTGGTTGAGAGAGCGACGTATTTATGTCCCGGAGGCTGTAAGACTTCGGGTTCTCAAGTTGGTCCATGACTCCGTGTTGGCAGGTCATAGGGGGGTACAGAAGACACAGGAATTTCTGAGTCGTTTTTTTCTGGTGGCCTACCTGTTTAAAGGATGTGAAAGACTATGTCCACTCATGTGTGGTTTGTGCCCGGTGCAAGGTCCCTCGTGTGGCTCCTACGGGACTCCTTCAACCGTTACCCGTACCATCTCGCCCTTCGGGATCCATCTCAATGGATTTTATTGTGGAGTAGCTCGTCTCGGGCGGTAACAATACCATTTTGGTGGTAGTGGATCGGTTGACAAAGGCTGCTCACTTTATTCCATGTACCGGTCTTCCCTCAGCCGCAGAGACAGTGGATTTGGTTATCCAGAATATATTTCGGTTGCATAGGGTACCGGATGAGATCATCTCTGACCGGGGCGTGCAGTTCACTTCTAAGTTCTGGAAAGGGTTTTGTTCGGCACTCCACATTGATGTCTCTGTTTGTCTTCTGCATACCATCCCCAGACAAATGGGCAAACCGAACGGACTAATCAAACCCTGGAGCAGTACCTGCGATGTTATGTCAGCCATCTGCAGGACGATTGGTTGCAGCTGCTTCCTTTGGCGGAGTTCTCGTATAACAACACTCAGAGCAGCACCACTAAGGTAACGCCCTTTTTCGCTAACTTGGGTTACCATCCGAATATTTTGCCTAGGTCACCGGTGGCGGTTTCGGTGCCAACGGTGGAGGACAGATTGACGGAGCTACAACGGAATCTGGAGGTTTTAAAGGACTCTTTGGCTTCGGCTCAGGAGCGTTACAAGAAGTCAGCAGACACTCACCGGAAACAGACACCCATGTATAAGGTAGGGGACTCTGTGTGGTTATCCACCAAGAATCTGAAACTAGGTGTTCCTTCGCAGAAGCTGGGGCAGAAATTCATTGGTCCGTTCAAGATCACTGGGATAGTGAGCTCTGTGGCCTGTCGGCTGAGGTTGCCGCACAATTTAAAGGTACACCCGGTCTTTCACGTTTCTCTGCTGAAACCAGTTTCCCCTAATACGTTTCAAGGTCGTATCGTGCCTCCTCCTCCACCAGTGATGGTTGATGGCCAGGAGCAGTTTGTGCTTGAGGACATTATTGACTCCCGGCTCCATCGGCATCGGCTTCAGTATCTGGTACGTTGGCAGGGGTACTCCCCCGAGGACGATTCCTGGGAACCTGTGGGTAACATCCGAGCGCCCCGGAAGGTTGCTCAGTTTCATCGGAGGTACCCGGACAAGCCTGGCCCTGGTCCGTCCTGAGGCTGTTTCTGGGGGGGGGGGGGGGGTTGGGGGGGTACTTGCTGCTTGCTGTGTACTCCTGCCCTGCTGCTCTCATCTCCTGATTGCTGTTTGGATCCTGTTGAAACACTCTGGACTTCACCTGCCTCATCAAGCTGTGCTCGGACTCTGTCTGCCGTCTCTGGTCGGCACTTCTGCCCGGTCCCTTCCGTTTCATATCCACCCTAGGACTCACATCACGTACGGACATTTTTTGGACTATACCTGTTGCCCTTTCGTGTCCCGGCTGCTGCGCATTTAGGCCTTCTGGGGTGATTGCCAGACAGCCCCTGTATAGGGGTTCGCTCCTGGTGGTCTCCCTGGGGAAGTCCGGTGCGCGGTCCCGGGAATTCCCCTTTGCTCTGAACCCGGCAGGTATTTACTGTGTTTATGTTCTACTGTGTATATTCTGTCCTGTGTACATATTGTGGTTACATATTATAAAACGTCTTTGCACCAAGAACCCGTCTCTGGTTGTCATTGCCCTAATGCAATTGAAATCCTCAGTACATACAATAGTATTACATTGGGGATCATACTTTTCAAAGGCAACTAAGGCTAGTTTCACACTTGCGTTGAACGGTATCCATTGCATTGCGTTGTATGACGGATGCAACGGATGTGTTGCATATAGTGGCACAATTGATGCAAAGGATCGTACAAAACAACGGAATCAGCCTTTTTTATTTTTAAAAACACAGTTTCACCGGCGGCAGACTATTGTGAACGATCAGCTGATCGCTCCCAGCAGCCGGTCGCCGGGTGATCAGCTGATCGCTCCCAGCGCCGGATGATCAGCTGATCGCTCCCAGCACGGGGGTGAGGGGGGGTAAACTGATCACTCCCAGCGTCGGGTGATCAGCTGATTGCTCGGCCGCCGAGAATGTGTGCGGGGGGCGGAGTGGGTGGAGCCGAGCGGGGCCATGGTGCTGAGGACAGGTGAGTGTGTGTGTGTGTGTGTGTGTGTATATGTACATACATGCGGAGTGGAGTGCGGGAGGGGGCAGAGCCGAGCGGGGAAGTGTCGGGCTCCCTGCACACGTAGTCAGGGTAAATATCAGGTAAAGCACTTTGCTTGGTTACCCGATATTTACCTTGGTTACGGGTGCAGGGAGCCAGAGGGAGCATGCGCAGTGAAATCCTAAGGATTCCGCTGCTCAAAAAAAGTTACATGCTGCGTTCCTCCCACTGGGCGGAAGCAACGCAGCGTCGCCCAGCGGAAGCAACGCAGGTCCTTTTGGCACAATCCGTCATCCATACAAGTCTATGGGAAACAGAGGAATCCATTAACGGATTCCGCTGTTTTCCAAAAGGGCGGATTGTGACGGAAGGAAAACAACGCAAGTGTGAAAGTACCCTAAGAATCTGGGCACATACTGGGCCAGTTTGCAACATTGGGTTAGTTGCAACATAGTATTCTGACTGAGTTGATCTGGGATGGCTGCAGAATTGATCCTGACCTGTTCTTGTTCCATCTTGCATATTCTAAGCCATTCTTAAAGGGAAGCTGTCACTAGAATTTTCGCTATGAAACTAAAAGAATCCCCTTCTGCAGCTCCTGGGCTGCATTCTACACAGTGTTCCAAATTATTATGCAAATTGGAATCAGGTGTCATAGCGATTTTTATTTTTTTTTCAATGAAACTCATTGATGGTATTGTGTTTGAGTTCAGTGATCCAAAGAACCCTATCTCAGATACCTGTGATAATTAGTTTGCCAGGTGAGCCCAATAAAAGGAAAACTGGATGCTCCACAATATTAGGCCCGTTTCACACGTCAGTGTAAAACGCAGACGTTCTTCACTGATGTGTAAAACACGCACATGTCGCTCCGTGATTCACTGCACATGTGGGTTGTCCATGTGCAATCCGTGATCCGTGATTGCAAATGGACATTACTCACCTGCCTTCGCTCCTGCTGTCCATGGTGCTGAACTCCTCGGCTCTGCAGCGTCCGCACTCTGAAGCTACTTCCGGGTCGGCTGTTCCTGCTTTCATGAATATTCATGAGCCGGACAGGAGCTGCAGAGATCGGAGGCTGCACAGCGAATCGCTGGAAAGGTTAGTTGAAAATGTTTATTATTTAATATGTCAGTGTTTTTCTGGTGCGTGTTTCACGGATCACACACGGATCACACCATAGTGTGGTCCGTGGGTCATCAGTGATGCCAGAAAAAAATGGACTTGTCTCCGTGCAGAATCACGGACACGTTCAGTGAAAAATCACTGATGTGTGAGCAGACCCATTGATTATAATGTGTCTGTGTATGTCAGTGATTCTGGTACGTAAAGAAAAATGCACATTCGTACCAGAATCACTGACATGTGAAGGGGGCCTTAAGCAGGCCACATTTTTTCAAGTAACATGGGAAAGAAAAAGGATCTCTCTGCTGCTGAAAAGCATCAAATAATGCAATGCCTTGGACGGGGGATGAAAACATTAAATATTTCACGAAAACATAAGTGTGATCATCGTACTGTGAAGAGATTTGTGGCTGATTCAGAGCACATACGTGTTCGTGCTGATAGAGGCAGAATGAGGAAGGTTTCTGCCAGGCAAGTTCATTGGATTAAGAGAGCGGCTGCTAAAAAGCCATTACAAACCAGCAAACAGATATTTTAAGCTGCTGGTGCCTCTGGAGTCCCTCGAAACCCAAGGTGTAGGATCCTTCAAAGGCTAGATGTGGTGCATAAACCTACTATTCGACCACCCCTAACCAGTTCTCACAAGCAGAAATAGTTGCAGTGGGCCCAGACATACCTGAAGACTAATTTTCAAACAGTCTTGTTTACTGCTGAGTGTCGAGCAACCCTGGATGATCCAGATGGATGGTTGGTGGATGGTCACCGTGTACCAACAAGGCTGTGACGTCAGCAAGGAGGTGGAGGAGTCATGTTTTGGGCCGGAATCATGGGGATACATCTGGTAGGCCCCTTTAGGGTTCCTGAAGGTGTGAAAATGATCTCTGCAAAGTATATAGAGTTTCTGACTGACAACTTTCTACCATGGTACAAAAAGCAGAAATGTGCCTTCAGGAGCAAGATAATCTTCATGCATGACAATGCACCATCTCATGCTTCAAAGAATACCTCTGTGTCATTGGCTGCTATGGGCATAAAAGAAGATAAACTCATGGTGTGGCCACCACCTTCACCTGACCTCAACCCTATAGAGAACCTTTGGAGTATCATGAAGCAAAAGATCTAGGAGGGTGGGATGCAGTTCACATCAAAACAGCAGCTCTGGGAGGCTATTCTGACATCATGGAAAGAAATTCAAGCAGAAACTCTCCAAAAACTCACAAGTTCAATGGATGCAAGAATTGTGACGGTGACATCAAAGAAGGGCTCCTATGTTAACATGTTACTTGGCCTCTTAGGATGTTTTGGATTTAAATAGCTTTTTATTTCGGTAAATGTGACCTAATGCTGCAAATTCCACAAATGAGCATTTTCAGTTCTTTAAAACTTATAAAATGTTTAGAAACTCTACTGTGCCTTATAATTTGGAACAGTGCATTTTGAGGTTTGTTTGTTTAAAAAAAATGGTAGATTATACTGTTATCAATGGGAGATTTCTTCAATAAAATTAGATGTATACTCTAACGGGTGATGCTTTTATTAGACTGACTGTCATTTGCACCTACCATTTAGGAAAATCAGAGAAAAATATAATTTGCATAATAATTTAATAATTTTAATGCACAGCATGAAACCCCACATAGCCTCCTATATACAGCATGAGCCCTCACATAGCATAGCATCCTACATAAATATAAACATCCCACACACATGGGGGAAAAAAAACCACTCTCCTTGCTCCCGTGCCTCCAGTGCTCTCTTTTGACCTCTGGTGCACTGAAACTCCTCACATTACATGCAGTGATGTGATGTCATTGCACCCACAGTGCTTCACACTGATTAGTGGAAGACAGAACCAGTTGCACTGTCCTCCATTAATTTATTTGCTTGTCTGCATCCTGTGGATGCAAATAGTGGTGACTTTGAGCAGCAGCTTGCAAGCTGTGTCCCGTGGTCCACTGGTTTCAGCCCTCCTGCCTCGGTCCTCAGATCGGAATGGATCAGCCAGAGGGTGGATGTGGCCTCTGGACCGCACTTTGACCTGGCCAAGACCCATCATTCTCATCCAAATTAACAACTGAGTTTCATATGTTCCAAGAAATAATCCTCCCTTCTTTTTGTCAAAACCCAAAAGGCAGCGGAGAAGAGGAATCTCACTCATTGGCTGTTCGGCGAACTATGGCTATACTGGAGTATCTCAAGAAAAATAACCTTATGACAGAGTATCAACATGGGTTTATGAGGGATCGATCCTGTCAAACTAATTTGATCAGCTTCTATGAAGAGGTAAGTTCAAGTCTGGACCAGGGAAATGCAGTGGATGTTGTGTATATGGACTTTTCAAAAGCTTTTGATACGGTGCCACACAAAAGGTTGGTACATAAAATGAGAATAATGGGGATAGGGGAAAATATGTGTAACTGGGTTAAAAACTGGCTCAGTGATAGGAAACAAAGGGTGGTTATTAATGGTACGTACTCGGACTGGGTCTCAGTTCATAGTGGGGTACCACAGGGGTCAGTATTGGGCCCGCTTCTTTTCAACATATTTATAAATGACCTTGTTGGGGGCATGCGGAGTAGAATTTCAATATTTGCAGATGATACTAAACTCTGCAGGGTAATCAATACAGAGGAGGATAATTTTATATTACAGGGAGATTTATGTAAATTGGAGGATTGGGCTGAGACGTGGCAATTGAAGTTTAATGTAGATAAATGTAAGGTCATGCACTTGGGTAGAGGAAATAACATTTATGATTATGTACTTAATTGTAGAACACTGGGTAAAACAGACACAGAAAAAGACTTGGGTGTATGGGTGGATGGTAAACTTCACTTTAGTGGACAGTGTCAGGCAGCTGCTACCAGGGCTAATAAAATAATGGGATGTATTAAAAGAGGTATAAGTGTTCATGAAAAAATTTATAGTTCTACCTCTGTACAAGTCACTAGTGCGACCGCACTTAGAATACTGTGTACAATTCTGGTCACCGATATATAAGAAGGACATAGCTGAACTGGAGAGGGTGCAGAGAAGAGCCACCAAGATTATTAGAGGAATGGGTGGGCTGCAATACCAAGACAGGTTATTAAACTTGGGGTTATTTAGTTTGGAAAAACGAAGGCTTAGGGGGGATCTAATCACAATGTATAAATATATGAGGGGACAGTACAGAGACCTTTCCAAAGATCTTTTTACACCTAGGCCTGCGACTGGAACACGGGGGCATCCGCTACGTCTTGAGGAAAGAAGGTTTAATCATAATCACAGACGAGGATTCTTTACTGTACGAGCAGTGAGACTATGGAACTCTCTGCCGCATGATGTTGTAATGAGTGATTCACTACTAACATTTAAGCAGAGCCTGGATGCCTTTCTTGAAAAATTTAATATTACCAGTTATGTATATTAGATTTTATGACAGGGTATTGATCCAGGGAACTAGTCTGATTGCCGGATGTGGAGTCAGGAAGGAAATTTTTTCCCCATTGGAACTTGTTTGCCACATTGGGGTTTTTTTTGCCTTCCTCTGGATCAACATGTTAGGCTACGGGTTGAACTAGATGGACTTAGAGTCTCCCTTCAACCTTAAAAACTATGATACTATGATGAAAGACAAGCAGACTAAGGACCTGTATTACTGGAACCATGTTCTGTGGTCTGCTGCCACCACAATAAACTTATTTAGTTCGCATGGTGTCAAGCATGTGTGGCAGCAACCAGGTGAGGAGTACACAGACAAGTATGACTTGCCTACATTCAAGCATAGTGGTCGGAGTGTCATGGTTTGGGGCTCCATGAGTACTGTCAGCTGGGGGAGCTACAGTTCATTGAAGGAACCATGAATGCCAACATGGACTGTGACATACTGAAGCACAGCATGATCTGCTTTCTTCGGAAACTGTACTGCAGGGCAGTATTCCAACATGACAACCCCAAACACACCTCTAAGATGAGCACTGCCGTGTTAAAAAAGTGAGGGTGAGGGTAAAGGTACTAGGCCTAAACCCTATAGAGCATCTGTGGGGTCTCCTCAAATGGAAGGTGGAGGAGTGCAAGGCCTCTAATATCCACCAGGTCTGTGATGTAATCATGAAGGAGTGGAAGAGGATTCCAGTGGCTCCTGTGAAACTCTAATGAACTTTATACCCAAGAGAGTTAAGCAAAAAGAAAAAAAAGATGTGATCTACAGTCATGGCCAAAAGTTTTGAGAATGACACCAAAATTATTTTTTCACATGATCTGTTGCCCTCTGGTTTTTAATTATGTTTGTCTGATGTTTACATCACATACAGAAATATAATTGCAATCATATTTTGAGTACTAAAAGGTTATATTGACAGTTAGAATGAGTTAATGCAGCAAGTCAATATTTGCAGTGTTGACCCTTCTTCAGGACCTCTGCAATTCTCCCTGGCATGCTCTCAATCAACTTCTGGACCAAATCCTGACTGATAGCTGTCCATTCTTGCATAAGCAATGCTTGCATTTTGCCAGAACTTGTTGGTTTTTGTTTGTCCACCCGACTCTTGATGATTGCCCACAAGTTCTCAATGGGATTAAGATCTGGGGAGTTTCCAGGCTATGGACCCAAAATCTCTATGTTTTGTTCCATGAGCCATTTAGTGATCACCTTTGCTTTATGGCAAGGTGCTCCATAATGCTGGAAAAGGCATTGTTGGGCGCCAAACTGCTCTTGGACAGTTGGGAGAAGTTGCTCTTGGAGGACATTTTGGTACCATTCTTTATTCATGGCTGTGTTTTTAGGCAAGACTGTGAGTGAGCCGATTCCCTTGGCTGAGAAGCAACCCCACACATGAATCGTTTCAGGATGCTTAACAGTTGGCATGAGGCAAGACTGGTGGTAGCGCTCACCTCTTCTCCTAATAAGCTGTTTTCCAGATGTCCCAAACAATCGAAAAGGGGATTCATCTGAGAAAATGACTTTACCCCAGTCCTCAGAAGTCCACTCCCTGTACCTTTTGCAGAATATCAGTCAGTCCCTGATGTTTTTTTCTGGAGAGAAGTGGCTTCTTTGCTACCCTCCTTGAAACCAGGCCTTGCTCAAAGAGTCTCCGCCTCACAGTGCGTGCAGAAGCACTCACACCAGCCTGCTGCCATTGCTGAGCTAGCTCGGCACTGCTGGTAGTCCAATCCCGTAGCTGAAACAGTTTTAAGATATGGTCCTGGCGTTTGCTGGTCCTTCTTGGGCGCTCTGGAGCCTTTTTGGCAACAATGGAAGCTCTCTCCTTGAAGTTCTTGATGATGCGATAGATTGTTGACTGAGGTGCAATCTTTGTAGCTGCGATACTCTTCCCTGTTAGGCCATTTTTGTGCAGAGCAATGATGGCTGCACGTGTTTTTTTTAGAGATAACCATGGTTAACTGAAGAGAAACAATGATACCAAGCACCAGCCTCCTTTTAAAGTGTCCAGTGGTGTCATTCTTACTTAATCATGACTGATTGATCGCCAGCCCTGTCCTCATCAACACCCACACCTGTGTTAATGGAACAATCACTAAAACAATGTTAGCTGCTCCTTTTAAGGCAGGAATGCAATGATGTTGAAATGTGTTTTGGGGGTTAAAGTTCATTTTCTTAGCCAATATTGACTTTGCAAGTAATTGCTGTTAAGCTGAACACTCTTTATGACATTCTGGAGTATATGCAAATTGCCATTAGAAAAACTTAAGCAGTAGACTTTGTAAAAATTAATATTTGTAGCATTCTCAAAACTTTTGGCCATGACTGTAACATCCATTTCATGAAACAGTGAAAAAATCTTTAAGAAAGGTGTGGGTGACAGCGTGTTACACAAACAAGCAGGGTGCGCACATTCCAGCAAAAAAAGTAAACAATTTGTAAAAAAAAATCAATACACATAATGTAGCTCATTATATAGCACCCGACCAGTAAAAAAAAAACTATTGAAAAGATGAAACAAAACCCTGCACACAACCAAAATAACCTGGAGAATGAATTAAAAAGGTTACTTTGTGTGAAATTGTAAAAATATAAACCCAATCATATAGATTAAAAAAAAGCGCAATTTTTGTATATTTGCATTGTGAAAAAATGTGTATATTATACAGTAAATTTTATGTACCCAAAACAGCGCTGAAATAAACACATAAAACAAAGCTTTGCACAGTCACGTCAGTAAGAACTAAAAAAGTTATGTTTACTGAGAAGAGGAGGTTAAAAAAATTGTCCAGTCATTAGGGGTTAAAAGGTGCAGACCGGGGAAAGCAATAATATCATATTACTGATAAGCGTGATAAAGCGAGGGGCATATTTGCCGCTGGATGACGAGAGACAGTGATTTCACATAGATTTTGTGCAGCAGTCCATGAAGCACAGCTATCCCTGTAGTATCAGTACAGAATGGTCAATAGAAGAACGCTGCAACCCTCAGCGGTCAGAGTACCTTGGTTGGTTATGAAAAATAGAGGAGATCCCCCGCTGATTTTTTTCAACTATTTGAAGAGAGAGGAGCCCGGGTTTAATGAGGCACAGCAATAAATTGCATTACAGGAGGCTTTTTTATGACCAGCAATATATATACTGTATAACTAACACACACACACACACACACACACACACACACACACTTCTTAGGGATTGAAACATTGCTGACACCTTTCATGGTCCATTTAAGGTGTAAACTTTTTTTTTGATAATCTATGCAGTGCTCCCTCCATCATTTTTGTCCTGTATGCTGGCAATGAGGCGGTTGCACTCGGGTTTGGAGAGCTATGGCCAGTCCATGCATTGTATTTGGAGACCGGACTGAAGTGCATAGACGTCTACATGAGTCCTTATACAGATTAGCCTTATGTGTATGGGACTTTGTGTAAAGTCAGCAGGATCAGACCACAATCTGATGTATATGGGGGCTTCCCCCATTTCTGTCTTTAATTGAGGTCAAGGGCATGACGGATCAAGCGTGTTGGAATTCGAATGGTTCATCCTCTTAATTCTTTCTGAAGATAAGGGCGCTCTCACACATCCGGCTTTTCGCCGGTTACGGCACACACCAATACAGTGTATACAGTACAGTGCCAGCGCGACAAGCTCCGGTCACATGACAGCATGTGACCGGAGCATGTGACCCGGAAGTTACAGCACTGCCACTGTACTGGCATGCGCCGGTACTGGCAAACCAGAGAAAAGCCGGATGTGTGAGAGCGCCCTAAGCTGCCAGCAGAGGAGCCGGACATCTGCTCTCTAATAGAGAACACAAGAATTGACTGAGCATTCCTATATGTGAACAAGCACATAAGGAATATCGTTCAGCTCACCACTCCAAGGCAAGTCTCTCCAACTTCTGGTCCGCTGCACGGAACAAGTGGTTTGGCTACCACAGCTGAATAATCAGTCACATCAGGAGGAGGAGAGCACCGACATAAGATTCTTTATTCAAAAGTCCTAAAAAAGATTATTCCAACCAAGTGCAAGATAAATTTACGCTTGACTCAAGGTAGACGCCTCATTTACGCTTTACATATCAATACATAGGATTAAGTGAAGTTAGAGAGAAGTGACAATGAAAGCAAAAAACTTTTGTGCCACAGTTCTCTCTGTTTAACGTAAAAAAACCTTTTTAAATGCAAAACAGCCCCTTCAGGCACTGGCACTTAAGTAACACTACCCCCTTCTTCATGGAGCCCCACACAAAACATCGCCCCCCGCAAGCGCAAGCACACGCCCCCCCCCACCCACCCACACAAAACATCGCCCCCCGCAAGCACACGGCCCCCACACACACAGACAAAACACGGGCCCCCCCCCCCACACAAAAAACATCGCCCCCCACACACAAAACATCGCCCGCCGCAAGCACACGGCCCCCCCACACAAAACATCGCCCCCCGCAAGCACACGCCCCCCCCCACAAAACATCACCCCCCGCAAGCACACGCCCCCTCACACAAAACATCGCCCCCCGCAAGCACACGCCCCCTCACACAAAACATCGCCCCCCGCAAGCACACGCCCCCCCCAACAAAACACCCCCCCCAACAAAAGATAGCCCCCCGCAAGCACACAGCCCCCCCACACAAAACATCGCCCCCCGCAAGCACACGGCCCCCCCACACAAAACATCGCCCCCCCACACAAAACATCGCCGCCGCCCCCCCCACCACACACACAAAACATCGCCCCCCCACCACACACACAAAACATTGCCCACCCCCACACACACACAAAACAATGCCCCCCCACCACACACACAAAACATTGCCCACCCCCACACACACACACAAAACAATGCCCCCACCACACACACAAAACATTGCCCACCCCCACACACACAAAACATTGCCCACCCCCACACACACACAAAACATTGCCCACCCCCACACGCCCCCCCCCACCACACACACAAAACATCGCGGCCCCCCCCACCACACACACAAAACATCGCGGCCCCCCCCACCACACACACAAAACATTGCCCACCCCCACACACACACAAAACAATGCCCCCACCACACACACACAAAACAATGCCCCCACCACACACACAAAACATTGCCCACCCCCACACACACACAAAACATTGCCCCCCCCCCACACGCCCCCCCCCACCACACACACAAAACATCGCGGCCCCCCCCACCACACCACACACACAAAACATCGCGGCCCCCCCACCACACACACAAAACATCGCGGCCCCCCCCACCACACACACAAAACATCGCGGCCCCCCCCACCACACACACACAAAACATCGCGGCCCCCCCCCACCACACACCACAAAACATCGCGGCCCCCCCCACCACACACACACAAAACATCGCGGCCCCCCCCACCACACACACAAAACATCGCGGCCCCCCCCACCACACACACACAAAACATCGCGGCCCCCCCCACCACACACACACAAAACATCGCGGCCCCCCCCACCACACACACACAAAACATCGCGGCCCCCCCCACCACACACACACAAAACATCGCGGCCCCCCCCACCACACACACACAAAACATCGCGGCCCCCCCCACCACACACACACAAAACATCGCGGCCCCCCCCACCACACACACACAAAACATCGCGGCCCCCCCCACCACACACACAAAACATCGCGGCCCCCCCCACCACACACACACAAAACATCGCGGCCCCCCCCACCACACACACACAAAACATCGCGGCCCCCCCCACCACACACACACAAAACATCGCGGCCCCCCCCACCACACACACACAAAACATCGCGGCCCCCCCCACCACACACAAAACATTGCGGCCCCCCCCACCACACACAAAACATTGCGGCCCCCCCCACCACACACACACAAAACATCGCGGCCCCCCCACCACACACACAAAACATCGCGGCCCCCCCCACCACACACACAAAACATCGCGGCCCCCCCCACCACACACACAAAACATCGCGGCCCCCCCCACCACACACACAAAACATCGCGGCCCCCCCCACCACACACACAAAACATCGCGGCCCCCCCCACCACACACACAAAACATCGCGGCCCCCCCCACCACACACACAAAACATCGCGGCCCCCCCCACCACACACACAAAACATCGCGGCCCCCCCCACCACACACACAAAACATCGCGGCCCCCCACCACACACACAAAACATCGCGCCCCCCCCCCCACACACAAAACATCGCCCCCACCACACACAAAACATCGCCCCCACCACACACAAAACATCGCGCTCCCCACGGCTTCCCCCCCCACGCCCCCACCCCCACAAAACATCGCCCCCCCCCACACACAAAACATCGCCCCCCCACCACACACAAAACATCGCGCTCCCCCCCCGGCCCACCCCACCACACACACAAAACATCGCCCCCCCCACACACACAAAACATCGCCCCCCCCACGGCCCCCCCCCCACACAAAACATCGCCCCCCCCCACACACAAAACATCGCCCCCCCCACACACACAAAACATCGCCCCCCCCACACACACAAAACATCGCCCCCCCCACACACAAAACATCGCCCCCCCCCACGGCCCCCCCCCTCACACACAAAACATCACGCTCCCCCCCCCCACACAAAACATCGCGCTCCCCCCCGGCCCACCCCACCACACCACACACACAAAACATCGCGCTCCCCCCCACACACAAAACATCGCCCTCCGCAAGCACACGCCCCCCCCCCCCACACACACAAAACATCGCGCTCCCCCCCCACACAAAACATCGCCCTCCGCAAGCACACGGCCCCCCACACAAAACATTGCCCTCCAAATAAAACACGGCCCCCCCCCACACACAAAACATCGCCCCCCGCAAGCACACGGCCCCCCCACAAAACATCGCCCCCCACATAAAACACGGCCCCCCCACACACAAAACATCGCCCCCCCGCAAGCACACATAACCCCTCTCCCCATATAGCCCCTGCACACTGCCTCTTCCCACGCATTCCCCACGAGTAGCATTAGCCCTTTCCGCCCGGGGCAGTCCCCCACGAGTAGCATTAGCCCTTTCTGCCCGGGGCAGTCCCCCACGAGTAGCATTAGCCCTTTCCGCCCGGGGCAGTCCCCCACGAGTAGCATTAGCCCTTTCCGCCCGGGGCAGTCCCCCACGAGTAGCATTAGCCCTTTCCGCCCGGGGCAGTCCCCCACGAGTAGCATTAGCGCTTTCCGCCCGGGGCAGTCCCCCACGAGTAGCATTAGCGCTTTCCGCCCGGGGCAGTCCCCCACGAGTAGCATTAGCGCTTTCCGCCCGGGGCAGTCCCCCACGAGTAGCATTAGCGCTTTCCGCCCGGGGCAGTCCCCCACGAGTAACATTTCCCCACACAAATATCAACCCCTTTCTCACATAGCCACAGAGAATGCAGTCCCATAAGTAAAGTCGCCCGCTTCCCCACGTAGCGTCCCCAAGGATGCAGTCCCAAGCACATAACATCTCCCCCTTCCCCACGCAGCCCCTTGTGAGTAACATCACCCCCTTTCACATGCATCCCCCCACAACACGCAAAGTCACTCCCCTCCCTCCTTAGCTCCCCCAATATACAGCCCTCACACAAGTAGGAGCCCCTTCCCTGTGCAGTCACACTTTAGTCCTATGTATGAAAACCCTGGCTCCATTCTCAGCCCCTCTGTGATCTCTCATCACCAGCAGCTACAGCACAGCGCTGCTTCCAAGTAACAGCTGTTGGTGGAAGCCACGCCTTTTCCTGTAACATATCCCCTCACGTGCGCATGACGTCAGGAAAGGTCCTTGGGCCCAATTGGATTTAGCCTACAATGTATGGGCTCCTTCCAGGTTAGTGGGCGTGACCGGCTTGGTTGGTGGGCGTAGCGATGTTTCTTCCCGTCCGCTATAATCAGGGAATATGGCGCGTTGCTCCTCCCCTTCCATTAAAAACAACTACATGATCACGTGGACTTGGAAGATGTTTATTCAGTCTGGAAACGTCGGACTGCATTTTGAACACGCCCCTATCACGTGACAAAAAAGACGTCATTCCTGGAAGGAGCCCGTACAGTCTAGCATCTACCGTAATGTCTGTAATGGATATGGATCAGTGTGGGGAAGTGCTGGAGAATAACGGGGCCAAAACCCCCAGCAGCCTGGAGAGCCGGGGCCACTATGTGCTCAGCACGCTGCCGGAAGTGGTGGAGCGAGTGATGAGCTTCCTCCCCAGCAAAGCCCTGCAGCGGGCAGCCTGGTGAGTGCGTCTCCAGAGCGCGGCACTACACAGCCCAGCATGCACCTGCTTCAGAGACGGGGCAATACAGGCTTCTATAGTGTCTATGTGCCCTGGAAGCGGGACTGTCAGATACCAGGTGCAGATGTAGCAGAGCTGACTGTCATGTACCCGGATAGAGGTGCAGATGTAGCAGAGCTGGCTGTCATGTCCCCGGATAGAGGTGCAGATGTAGCAGAGCTGACTGTCATGTACCCGGATAGAGGTGCAGATGTAGCAGAGCTGACTGTCATGTACCCGGATAGAGGTGCAGATGTAGCAGAGCTGACTGTCATGTACCCGGATAGAGGTGCAGATGTAGCAGAGCTGACTGTCATGTACCCGGACAGAGGTGCAGATGTAGCAGAGCTGACTGTCATGTACCCGGACAGAGGTGCAGATGTAGCAGAGCTGACTGTCATGTACCCAGACAGATGTGCAGATGTAGCAGAGCTGACTGTCATGTACCCGGATAGAGGTGCAGATGTAGCAGAGCTGACTGTCATGTACCCGGATAGAGGTGCAGATGTAGCAGAGCTGACTGTCATGTACCCGGACAGAGGTGCAGATGTAGCAGAGCTGACTGTCATGTACCCGGACAGAGGTGCAGATGTAGCAGAGCTGACTGTCATGTACCCGGATAGAGGTGCAGATGTAGCAGAGCTGACTGTCATATACCCGGATAGAGGTGCAGATGTAGCAGAGCTGACTGTCATGTACCCGGATAGAGGTGCAGATGTAGCAGAGCTGACTGTCATGTACCCGGATAGAGGTGCAGATGTAGCAGAGCTGACTGTCATGTACCCGGACAGAGGTGCAGATGTAGCAGAGCTGACTGTCATGTACCCGGACAGAGGTGCAGATGTAGCAGAGCTGACTGTCATGTACCCGGACAGAGGTGCAGATGTAGCAGAGCTGACTGTCATGTACCCGGATAGAGGTGCAGATGTAGCAGAGCTGACTGTCATGTACCCGGATAGAGGTGCAGATGTAGCAGAGCTGACTGTCATGTACCCGGACAGAGGTGCAGATGTAGCAGAGCTGACTGTCATGTACCCGGACAGAGGTGCAGATGTAGCAGAGCTGACTGTCATGTACCCAGACAGAGGTGCAGATGTAGCAGAGCTGACTGTCATGTACCCGGACAGAGGTGCAGATGTAGCAGAGCTGGCTGTCATGTACCCGGACAGAGGTGCAGATGTAGCAGAGCTGGCTGTCATATACCCGGATAGAGGTGCAGATGTAGCAGAGCTGACTGTCATGTACCCGGACAGAGGTGCAGATGTAGCAGAGCTGACTGTCATGTACCCGGACAGAGGTGCAGATGTAGCAGAGCTGGCTGTCATATACCCGGATAGAGGTGCAGATGTAGCAGAGCTGACTGTCATGTACCCGGACAGAGGTGCAGATGTAGCAGAGCTGGCTGTCATGTACCCGGACAGAGGTGCAGATGTAGCGGAGCTGACTGTCATGTACCCGGACAGAGGTGCAGATGTAGCAGAGCTGACTGTCATGTACCCGGACAGAGGTGCAGATGTAGCAGAGCTGACTGTCATGTACCCGGACAGAGGTGCAGATGTAGCAGAGCTGACTGTCATGTACCCGGATAGAGGTGCAGATGTAGCAGAGCTGACTGTCATGTACCCGGACAGAGGTGCAGATGTAGCAGAGCTGACTGTCATGTACCCGGACAGAGGTGCAGATGTAGCAGAGCTGACTGTCATGTACCCGGACAGAGGTGCAGATGTAGCAGAGCTGACTGTCATGTACCCGGACAGAGGTGCAGATGTAGCAGAGCTGACTGTCATGTACCCAGACAGAGGTGCAGATGTAGCAGAGCTGGCTGTCATGTACCCGGACAGAGGTGCAGATGTAGCAGAGCTGGCTGTCATGTACCCGGACAGAGGTGCAGATGTAGCAGAGCTGGCTGTCATATACCCGGATAGAGGTGCAGATGTAGCAGAGCTGACTGTCATGTACCCGGACAGAGGTGCAGATGTAGCAGAGCTGACTGTCATGTACCCGGACAGAGGTGCAGATGTAGCAGAGCTGACTGTCATGTACCCGGACAGAGGTGCAGATGTAGCAGAGCTGACTGTCATGTACCCGGACAGAGGTGCAGATGTAGCAGAGCTGGCTGTCATGTACCCGGACAGAGGTGCAGATGTAGCAGAGCTGACTGTCATGTACCCGGACAGAGGTGCAGATGTAGCAGAGCTGACTGTCATGTACCCGGACAGAGGTGCAGATGTAGCAGAGCTGACTGTCATGTACCCAGACAGAGGTGCAGATGTAGCAGAGCTGACTGTCATATACCCGGATAGAGGTGCAGATGTAGCAGAGCTGGCTGTCATGTACCCGGACAGAGGTGCAGATGTAGCAGAGCTGATTGTCATGTACCCGGACAGAGGTGCAGATGTAGCAGAGCTGACTGTCATGTACCCGGACAGAGGTGCAGATGTAGCAGAGCTGACTGTCATGTACCCGGACAGAGGTGCAGATGTAGCAGAGCTGGCTGTCATGTACCCGGACAGAGGTGCAGATGTAGCAGAGCTGACTGTCATATACCCGGATAGAGGTGCAGATGTAGCAGAGCTGACTGTCATGTACCCGGACAGAGGTGCAGATGTAGCAGAGCTGACTGTCATGTACCCGGACAGAGGTGCAGATGTAGCAGAGCTGACTGTCATGTACCCGGACAGAGGTGCAGATGTAGCAGAGCCGACTGTCATGTACCCGGACAGAGGTGCAGATGTAGCAGAGCTGACTGTCATGTACCCGGACAGAGGTGCAGATGTAGCAGAGCTGACTGTCATGTACCCGGACAGAGGTGCAGATGTAGCAGAGCTGACTGTCATGTACCCGGACAGAGGTGCAGATGTAGCAGAGCTGACTGTCATGTACCCGGACAGAGGTGCAGATGTAGCAGAGCTGACTGTCATGTACCCGGACAGAGGTGCAGATGTAGCAGAGCTGACTGTCATGTACCCGCACAGAGGTGCAGATGTAGCAGAGCTGACTGTCATGTACCCGGACAGAGGTGCAAATGTAGCAGAGCTGACTGTCATGTACCCGGACAGAGGTGCAGATGTAGCAGAGCTGACTGTCATGTACCCGGACAGAGGTGAAGATGTAGCAGAGCTGACTGTCATGTACCCGGACAGAGGTACAGATGTAGCAGAGCTGGCTGTCATGTACCCGGATAGAGGTGCAGATGTAGCAGAGCTGACTGTCATGTACCCGGACAGAGGTGCAGATGTAGCAGAGCTGGCTGTCATGTACCCGGACAGAGGTGCAGATGTAGCGGAGCTGACTGTCATGTACCCGGACAGAGGTGCAGATGTAGCAGAGCTGGCTGTCATGTACCCGGACAGAGGTGCAGATGTAGCAGAGCTGACTGTCATGTACCCGGACAGAGGTGCAGATGTAGCAGAGCTGACTGTCATGTACCCGGATAGAGGTACAGATGTAGCAGAGCTGGCTGTCATGTACCCGGACAGAGGTGCAGATGTAGCAGAGCTGGCTGTCATGTACCCGGATAGAGGTACAGATGTAGCAGAGCTGGCTGTCATGTACCCGGACAGAGGTGCAGATGTAGCAGAGCTGACTGTCATGTACCCGGACAGAGGTGCAGATGTAGCGGAGCTGACTGTCATGTACCCGGACAGAGGTGCAGATGTAGCAGAGCTGACTGTCATGTACCCGGACAGAGGTGCAGATGTAGCGGAGCTGACTGTCATGTACCCGGACAGAGGTGCAGATGTAGCGGAGCTGACTGTCATGTACCCGGATAGAGGTACAGATGTAGCAGAGCTGGCTGTCATGTACCTGGATAGAGGTAGGAGAGCTGACTGTCATATACGCGTACAGATGTAGCAGAGCTGACTGTTGTTTACCCGGACAAGGGTGCAGATGTAGCAGAGCCGACTGTCATATAACAAAGAATAATATAATTTATTATTATAACGCCATTTATTCCGTGGTGCTTTACATGTGAAAGGGGTATACATAATAGGGAAGTATAATAATCATAAACAATACAAGGCACAGACTGGTACAGGAGGATAGAGGTCCCTGCCCGCGAGCGCTCACAGTCTATAGGGATGAGTGAGGATATCTAGAACAGTCAACCATGCATGCACTATTATTCAGTGCAAGGGTTATGGATATAAATACGACTTTATGGGAATATTGCATAAGGACAAACAGGAGAAAAAAAAACTAGTGTTCTGGGAGGATTCCCAGGTCTGCGGTCACATAGCGACACATAGTGCGACTACAGACTCGTCACTCTAGAGCAGCCCCTATAAGCTCAGCTGTGTATGATTTTTGTAGGCTACATCTCCTATAGGCTACATGCGCACTCTGCAGTTGTTTCTGCACACAAACTGCAACCAAAACTGCACCTTGTGAGAGAGAGCCTGGAAATGTTAAAAAAAAAAAACGCTTGTAATGTAGGTGCGTTTTTGTTATTGCGTTTTTTAAAGAAGAAACAAAATATGATAGGAAAGGATAATGGATAGATAGCTAGAATAGATGATGGATAGAAAAAATAGAATAGCTAGATGGATAGATAAATAAGAAGAACATATAGATTAGATAGTAAGAAAAAACCGAATAGCTTGATAGAGGGATAGCCAGCTTGATTAGCTGCTATTTTTTTAGTTTTTGGGGGGGGGTATGAAAAATTACGTGGGTTCCCCCCTTTTTCATATCAAGCACAGGAACAGCAGCAGCTGCAGGCTGCTTCCCTCAGCTGTCTGCTGTACCTTGGCTGGTCATGAAAAATAGAAGGGGACCCCATGTTTTGTTTTTTTTTTATTATGTGATTTAAAAAAAAATGACGTGGGATTCCTCATTTTTCTAATACCAGCCAAGGTGCTGCAGACAACTGGGGGCTGATATTATTAGGGTGGGAAGGGCCATCGTTATTTGGCCCTTTCCAGCCTAACAATACCAGCCCACAGCCGCCCCAGAAGTGGCGCATCCATAAGATGCATCAATTCTGGCTCTGGATCCGGCTCTTCCCGTTGCCCTGGTGCGGTGGCAATCAGGGTAATAAGGGGTTAATGGCAGCCCATAGATGCCACTAAGCCTTAGGTTAGTGAGGTCAGGCGTCTGAGACACCCCACATCACTAATCTGTAAGTAAAAGTAAATAACCACAAACAGAAAAAAATCTTTTATTTGAAATAAAATAAAAAGCCCCCTCTTTCACCACTTTATTAACCTCCAAAACACCCCTCTAGGTCCGAAGTAATCCACACGAGGTCCCACGACACTTTCAGCTCTGCTACATCCCTGTCCTGTCACAGCCAGTGGTCATACAGCATGGCTGCCAGCTGTGAGTGTGGACAGAGCCGCAACGACCAGAATGAACTGGGGTGAACCCCTGACGTCACAGCTACAGGTCCCGCGGTACGGCGTGTGTCGCAGCAATGATGTCACAGGTTCACTGCTTTTCAGGCCGCTTTTGTAGTGAGCCGCGCGATCGGCGGTGCCCTCACTCATGTGAGTCCTCCAGCTGCAGCTCACTTCAGTCGCGGCCTGATGTGCGCTCACAGGTTGAGGACTCGAGTTGTGACAGCAAACACCTGAGTGATGGCACCGCCGATCGCGCTGCTCACTTCAGTCACTCAGGTGGTTTGCTGTGACAGCTGGAGGACTCCAACTGTGGAGCGACGGTACCGCTGATAGAGCGACTCTTTTTAGTGCTGTACGATGTAAACATGCCCACCGGCGGCTGTGATTGGTTGTAGTCAGACAGCTGTCGCTCAGCATAGGGGCTCGTCTGACTGCAACCAATCACACTCGGGGGAGGAGTCAATACGCATGAGGCAGAAGACGAGAGGTGCGGTAGCAGTGTGACAGCCGGTGATCGGTGAGTATGTACTGCGTGAGGAGAAAGAGAGAGAGAAGAACGCAAGAAAGAAAGAGATACTGACACAGGCACCGACACTGACATGGCACCGACACGGGTATTGACACGGACACAGACATGTCAAAATCACTCCAGCATTGATTTTGTCATTCTGGAACTAAGTTCATGAGCTGCGTTTTTGTTGACAGAACCGCAGGTAAAACGCATGCAAAATGCACCAATTTGATAGCATGCATTTTTCCTTGCGTTTTTCATCCCCTCATTGATTTTAATGGATGACAAATGTTGACAAAAACACAAGAAGAATGAACAAGCTTCTTTTTTGTCACAAAATTTTGACAAAAAAACCACTGACAAACTGCAATGTGCTCACAGCAAATCTGACTTCTCATAGACTTTGCTGGATGTCAGATGTCATAAAAGTTCTTACAACAAAACTGCACCAAAAAACGCAGCGTGCGCATGTGGCCTTATAGATGTTTCTGCAATTTAATTGGCCTTGGGTGACAGACTCCCTTTAGATAAGCTGAAAATCATTTCGCCCGACAAACAAACATTTTATTTGTGCATCGGGTGATCTGACAGCCGGTTTAGTTAGACAAATATTCAGTTTTTTATTATTAACACCATTTTAAATGCACCTTATAGAGTAAAGTTTTGGGAGGGTTTTTTTTATGTTTTATGACCAATAATTGAGCAGATTGGTGAGGAATCTGGTCCTGAAACCCCCAACTACAGCTGAAAAGTTCTCTTAGAAGAGCGCACACCGCACAGAGTGGATGCTGTAGAAAGTCATAGTCCTGTGTCCTGAGCTGTCCACTTCTAAGGGGTCTTTTGCAGTCTATGGGGGTCTCAGGACCCAGACCTACACCAATGTGCTCAGAATTAATGGACGTAAAACATAGAAGATATCTCCCAAAAGTTATAGTATTTTTTAAATATTTAATAGTGCTACTGCCTGCACCATCAGTACTGTGGTTCCTGTGTGGTCCGCAGTCTGATGATGACTGGTAACAACTCTTAGGGCGGCGTCACACGGGACAATCGTACCCGCCCCCGTCGTTTGTGCGTCACGGGCAATTAGTTGCCCGTGGCACACACAGTTGCTTACTCCCGTCACACGCACTTACCTCCCGGACGACCTCGCTGTGGGCGGCGAACATATTCTTCCTGAAGGGGGAGGGACGTTCGGCGTCACAGCGACGTCACATAGCAGCCGGCTAATAGAAGTGGAGGGGCGGAGACGAGCGGGACGTAACATCCCGCCCACTTCCTTTCTTCCGCATTGCCAGCGGCCGCAGGTAAGCTGTGTTCATCGTTCCCGGGGTGTCACACGGAGCGATGTGTGCTGCCACGGGAATGACGAACAACCGGAGCACAGAAGGAGGACCGACATTTTGAAAAGGAGCGACGTGTCAACGAGCAACGATAAGGTGAGTATTTTTGCTTGTTAACAGTCGCTCGTAGCTGTCACACGATATCTCTAGCGATGCCGGACGTGCATCGCAGAATCCGTGACCCCGACGACATATCGCCCGATATATCGTAGCGTGTGACGCCGGCCTTAGTATCTCCTTACAATTGTTAAAGTGGTGATGTAGCCATTGGCTGATGGTGGTTCTGGTGATGTAGCAGTATTTAATTTATTAGACTTGATAGTAGAGTAGATCATTATTGGGTCAGTGTGCCAGACTTAATATATAGCTGTCTCACTGAGTCCATCCGTCAGCCAAACGAGTATTTGACTAAAGCCTTCATACAATATAGACAGGTGTCCCATCATTCGGCTAGCAGCTATCTCCCTGACTCTCCCATACACAGGAGTGCTAACTTTGTTGACTGCTTTTGTGTTCTGCATGAGAGAGCTGCTACTAGACAGACTGGCAATGTAGTAGTTTCTTAGAGGAATAAAAGAAGGATCCACAGCCCGAAATCAGACATGCTGGGTCCTCATCTCCGGGACAAAATCGGACTGCAGGCCGAACCTTTCTATTCGGCCAACTTTTTAAAATTGAAATTGTATTAAATATTAGGCTATGTGCATGTGGAGACACGGGGCTCAGTGGGTGCTCTCGTCCACTAAAACCCGCCGCCTTTAGAAAGACAGCGTGGCTCAGGGCTCATCCCAACTGAACGCCGGCCTCCTTAACCGTGGGCGTAACACTACTCAGACAACACAGGATGAGGGAACCACAATAATTAGACTTTATTGGATCCCCAAACAATTAACGGCATATAACACATAACCAGCAAAACACACAAATGTAACAGGCAACAGAGTCTCACCCTTCCGCTGGCTCACCAGGGATTTAGAATGTCCATGCCTCAGAGGTTCCAGGGCTATTTACTCCCATCCAGCAGCACCCCGCTTTTGGCAGGCACCCACCGAGAAAGGAATAATGCCAGATTTAGGAAGCTGTGTGAGGTCTGCAAAGTCTGTAACAGGTGACTGAACTGTCCCAACCTGAGTGTCCTCCTTAGGTAGTCCTGGTATGATGTTACAATCCTGGCAGCCGGAGTCGAAATCCCTAGGCTGTGGATATGGTCTCCAACCGGAACCGGAGTCCCTAGATTGAAGCCATAAGATATCCTGATCCTCTAGTCAGCTCCAAAGAGCTTAGACTGGATCCATCAGCATCCATCAACAACCTGGTGGCTTAAAGAAGTCCCTTTTATAGCCACAGCCTTCCACTTAGGTACACTGCGTCTTCATCGATTGGTTGGACAAGAGCGCCTCTCCCATTGGATGAATCTCAAGCTGCATGGACAATGTTCATCCAAATGATGTCTACAGAAAGACTGAAGATATCTACATGGAGTCTGCAAGTCACAGACTCAACAATGGCTACTAAGGTAATCACATTAGCAATACACAACTACAATACAATGGTTACTGGAAAAGTCTGGCTTTCAGTGACCAACACAATTACATTGAATCAACAAGAGTCTTGTAAAAACAATGAGGGACTTCTCCCCCGTCTATAGACAATCTATCATCCTGTCTGGCTGAATTTTAAGAAACTTTAACCCATGAGAGTCCATGTTGTCACATTCCTCCCCCTTCTTAATATTAGCCAGACATGATAGGCTTTCGATCATCCTTCTCCTCTTGTCGGGAAAGCCCATCCGCATTTCCATGGTTCTTGCCTTGTTTATGGGAGATGGAAAAATTGTAAGATTGTAATGCCAGACTCCACCTGAGCAAGCGTCCGTTGTCCCCGGCAGTGCGATTTAGCCAACTCAATGGATTGTGGTCAGTGAGGACTGTGAACTCATTGCCATAGAGGTAGGGGTGCAATTTTTTAGGGCCCAGACTATGGCCAGGCATTCTTTTTCTATGGTGGCTTAAGCCCTCTCTCGGTCCAACAGCTTCCGGGAGAGGTACGCTATCGGATGTTCCTCACCGTTGTCCCCTACTTGGCTAAGTAAATCTCCTAGTCCTGTGTCCGATGCGTCTGTTTGGATAATGAATCTGCGACGGAAGTCAGGAGCAGTCAAGACTGGGCTTTGGGCTAGCCGGTCTTTCAATTGGAGGAACGCAGTTTCACAGTCTGGGGTCCAGATAAGGTTACGGGCATATCTTTTGGTTGTGAGGTCAGTGAGCGGTTTTGCTATGGTACTGTAATTGGGGATAAACTTTCGATAGTAGTTTGCGGTTCCTAGAAACGCACGGACCTGTTTTTGATTGACCGGGCGTGGCCACTGGATAATGGCTTCTACTTTTGCAGGTTCAGGACGAATGCACCCACTTCCCACCCGATGTCCCAGGTATAGCACTTCGGCCATCCCCATTTGGCATTTGTCAGGTCGGATGGTGAGCTGGGCTTTGGCTACCCTCTGCAGCACCTGGGACACATGCTGAAGATGCTCTTCCCAAGTGTCGCTGAAGATAGCGATGTCATCCAAATAGGCCTGGGCATACTCCTGACATCCCTCTAGTAAATGGTCTACCATCCTCTGGAAGGTGGCTGGGGCATTTTTCATCCCAAAAGGCATGCTGGTAAACTCAAAGAGGCCAAAAGGGGTTATGAAGGCCGATTTCTCTTGAGCGTCTTTTGTGAGTGGGATCTGCCAGTATCCCTTGCTCAAATCGAGGGTAGATATAAACCGAGACCCCCCTAACCTATCTAGTAGTTCATCCACCCGGGGCATGGGGTAAGCATCTGTAATCGTGACCTCATTGAGCCGTCTATAGTCCACACAGAAACAAGTACTCTTGTCCTTTTTTGGCACCAACACCACACTGGCAGCCCATGGGCCATGGGAGGGGACTATGTTTCCCATATTTATCATGTCATCCACCTCGGCCTTCATCATTGCCAACACAGGAGGGGTCACCCGGTAGGCTGGTTGTCTTAGTGGGGTGGCTGCCCCTGTATTGACATGATGCTGGACCAGGGGGGTTCTACCAGGCTGACTTGTGAACAGGGTTTCATATGTTCCGAGTATGTCTGATATCTGTCGCTTCTGTGATGGACAAAGCTGCTCCCCTAATGATACATCTTTTACCCCCATTTCCCTTTTGGAGTCCACTAATAGGTCTGGGATTTGGTCCAACTCTGGATCATCTAACTCTGGACAGCAAACTGCTAAATTGGTGACTTCTCGTTCCTCATAAGCTTTTAGCCTGTTGATGTGTTAGGTACGCTCACAAACACCTGCTCGATCCAGGGCCACGGTGTAGTCAGTATTGCCACATTTCTTGGTAATGGTGAATGGACCCGCCCACATGGCTTGCAGCTTGTTTTTCCGCACCGGTACTAGTACTAGGACCTTCTGTCCACAGGCAAATTCTCGAGGCCGGGCAGTGCGGTCGTAACATCGTTTTTGCCTTTCCTGAGCCACTTCTAAATTCCTGTGGGCTAACGCCATGAGGTGCCTCATCCTTTCCCTAAACTTTTGAACATAGTCCAGTATGGGAACCTCTTCTGTGGGGAACGTGCCCTCCCAACTCTCTCGTACCAGCTCTAGGGGCCCTCGTACTTTTCGGCCGTACAGCAATTCAAAGGGAGAGAACCCAGTGGAGTCATGCGGCACCTCCCGGTAATCTAATAGTAATAATCTAATCTTTATTTTTATATAGCGCTAACATATTCCGCAGCGCTTTACATACATCAGGAACGCTGTCCCCATTGGGGCTCACAATCTAGAGTCCCTATCTGTATGTCTTTTGGAGTGATATGGACTGGAGTGGATTTTCGGTAAGCAAAAAGGAGCTGCTGCAAGTTTTTCTCCCAGTCCCCCCCCCTCGGACTCCACATATCGGCTAATGAGCTGTTTGAGCGTTTTGTTGAAGCACTCACAGAATCTATTTGTTTCAGGATGGTAGGGGGTTGTGCACATGGGGCGGACTCCATGTTTTTCCCACAGGGTGTGAATCAGTTCACTTTGGAACTGTGCCCCCTGGTCAGTCAATACTTCCTGTGGAAACCCTACCTGGCTAAAGATGTCCAGTAGGGCTTGAGCCACGTGCTCTGCATCTATGGAGGTTAAGGCAACGGCTTCTAGGTAACGGGTGGCAAAGTCTACCAGGGTGAGGATGAATCTTTTTCCACTGCGGCTGGGGATGGCTAAGGGGCCTACTATATCAATGGCAACTCTCTGGAACGGTTCTCCTATCAAGGGCATGGGTTGAAGTGGGGCACGGCATGGGGCTCCCCTCATATGCTGACACACTGGGCAAGAGGCTCTGTATTTTTGCACTTCTTGAGTGACCCTTGGCCAAAAAAAACTACGCAGCAGGCGGGCCCGAGTCTTTTTGGTCCCCATGTGCCCAGCCGCAGGAACATCATGAGCTAAACACAATAGTTGGGGTCGGTATTGCTGGGGTACCACAAGCTGATGTACATGGGTCCAGGGTTTTTCTGGGCAGGATGCGGGCTTCTCCCGATATAAGAGGCCTTTTTCCCATCTATATACCTTCCCCTGATTTCCTCCCCCAGGTTGGGCGGCCGCACTACGTATAAGCTCTAGGGTGGGGTCAGATCGTAAGGAGTTCAGGGAAGCTCAACTGTCAATCTCCCCCCAATCAATGGCCACAATTGGGTCTGATGTACTCACATTTGTTGGCTCTGATGAGGAGGCTGAAGATTGAGGAGGAGGGTTCTCCTCTGATGGGCTGGAAGAAAGACCTGCACCAGGATGGTGTTTGGCTTGGCTGCGGGTGATGGCGGTGACAAACTGGCTGGATAGTCCTTGTCCTAGGTCATTTCCCAAAATTACAGGGGTGGGGAGGCCGTCCATGAGCCCCACTTCAACCTCTCCTTGGTCAGTTCCCCAGTCCAACTGCACTTGTGCCAGAGGGATGTTCGAGCGCTGGCCCCCAGCAAGGGTGATAGTCACTTGGCGGCCAGGTAAATGATGTTCTGTGGGGACAATATCTGGGCTGACCAGGGTGATAGAAGATCCCGAGTCTCGAAGTCCCTGAGCCTGTATATCACCGACCTTGACCGTCTGGATGTGGGGATGGAGGTTGGCTGGTGTACGGTGTCCGGCCTGCCGTAGGGTGTGGACTGGATAAACCACTTCCTCAGCTATTGGTGTTTCTCGGGAGTAGCATTCCTCAGGTCTCGTTGGTTCATCTCGGCATATGTTGACTGGTAGACGGGCTCCAGGCATGGGGCCCCGGTTTCGTAGACACTCTTTAGCCATGTGTCCTAGGCGCCCACACGTATAACAGCGCCGTGGGTTAGACAAGTCACCCACCCTGTTGGTAAACCTTTGTCTTGTTGGGGCTTCTGTGGGGTAATGAGTTAGTCCAGCACGTGAGTCTGGGGGTTGCTTGGATCCATGGTTGAGGGACCTCCTCAGATCGGTGGGCCTATTGGGCCTCCAGCTGGGTCGGTTGGCTGTAAATTCGTCAGCCAATCGCGCTGCTTGCTCTGGGGTGTCGGGCTTCCTGTCAGCTACCCATTCTCGGATTTCCGGGTCCATCTGCTCCAGCAGCTGTTCAAGCACTATCACATCCCGGAGGGCAGCAGCGGAGTGGGCAGCCCGACCATCGAGCCAGCGATTACAGTGTCGTTGGAGTTGACTGCCAAATTCGACGTACGAGACACCCTGGCGAGACATAGTCCAGAACTTAGTGCGATGTCTCTCGGGTGTTATGGTAAAAAGGGCCAACAAAGTGTCCTTAATAACTCCGTAGTCCAAGCAGTCCTGAGGCCCAAGTGATCGGACAGCCTCCTGGGCCCGGACCGGCAAGCTTGTCCACAGGTATTTGGACGACTCATCTGTGGGCACCTGGTGCATACGCATTAGCATCTCAAAGTTTTGCAAGTGTTCATCTATCACAGTGCTGGAATCATTAAACACTGGCACATCTCTGTAGCGAAGATGACTCCCTTGGTGGTGGTCTATCCTGGAGGTAGGTGCTGATGGTAAGGAAATTGGAAATCCAAACACAAATTGCAGAACACCAGCCCTCTCTTCCCTTGAAGCTTCAGGCCCCAATGCAGTAAACCATTCCTTGACTCGGTCTGCTTGGGTTTGGTTTGTTTCCAGAGTGTCACTGGATCTAGGATGAGATACAGGGTTAGCCTCCTCTGATACCACAACGGCAGTGTCCTCATCATCCTCTGCATCATTCTGGGCATCCCAACAGACTAATTTCCGGATCAAGTCTGACCGAGTGTCAGTGTTCCCGTATTCAATCTTTCGCATCTGGCACAGATCCTGTAGCATCCATTTACTGCTTCGGTCGTATCTCCTCCCTGGTCATTGTCCCATGGCTGAGCTGGTGGGGTTGAACATGGCAGCGTCCGAAACCTGAATGCCTCCCCTATGGCCTGCTGGGTATGCTTATGTACCTCCCTGGTTGTTGAGCCCTGAACGGTGTCCACGAACACCAGTCCGCTGCAGCTCCCCTGGGTAAACCAGGCTGAGTAGTATCCCACTGCTGCCACCAATTGTGGAGACACGGGGCTCAGTGGGTGCTCTCGTCCACTAAAACCCGCCGCCTTTAGAAAGACAGCGTGGCTCAGAGCTCATCCCAACTGAACGCCGGCCTCCTTAACCGTGGGCGTAACACTACTCAGACAACACCGGATGAGGGAACCACAATAATTAGACTTTATTGGATCCCCAAACAATTAACGGCATATAACACATAACCAGCAAAACACACAAATGTAACAGGCAACAGAGTCTCACCCTTCCGCTGGCTCACCAGGGATTTAGAATGTCCATGCCTCAGAGGTTCCAGGGCTATTTACTCCCATCCAGCAACACCCCACTTTTGGCGGGCACCCACCGAAAAAGGAATAATGCCAGATTTAGGAAGCTGTGTGAGGTCTGCAAAGTCTGTAACAGGTGACTGAACTGTCCCAACCTGAGTGTCCTCCTTAGGTAGTCCTGGTATGATGTTACAATCCTGGCAGCCGGAGTCGAAATCCCTAGGTTGTGGATATGGTCTCCAACCGGAACCGGAGTCCCTAGAATGAAGCCATAAGATATCCTGATCCTCTAGTCAGCTCCAAAGAGCTTAGACTGGATCCATCAGCATCCATCAACAACCTGATGGCTTAAAGAAGTCCCTTTTATAGCCACAGCCTTCCACTTAGATACACTGCGTCCTCATCGATTGGTTGGACAAGAGCGCCTCTCCCATTGGATGAATCTCAAGCTGCATGGACAATGTTCATCCAAATGATGTCTACAGAAAGACTGAAGATATCTACATGGAGTCTGCAAGTCACAGACTCAACAATGGCTACTAAGGTAATCACATTAGCAATACACAACTACAATACAATGGTTACTGGAAAAGTCTGGCTTTCAGTGGCCAACACAATTACATTGAATCAACAAGAGTCTTGTAAAAACAATGAGGGACTTCTCTCCCGTCTATAGACAATCTATCATTCTGTCTGGCTGAATTTTAAGAAACTTTAACCCATGAGAGTCCATGTCGTCACAGTGCACACGCTGCATCTTTTTCTGAGTGCATCTTTTTATGCTGTGGGTCACAGAAACGCAGCTTGTGGCCCAAAAAACACATGACATTTTGCCTCGTTTTTTAAAGGAGAAAGAAAATATGATAGGATTATTGATAGATAGCTAGAATAGAAAGTTAGAAAGAAATAACAGATGTAGCAGAGCTGACTGTCATGTACCTGGACAGATGTAACGGAGCTGACTGTTATGTACCTGGACAAATGTAGCGGAGCTGACTGTCATGTACCTGGACAGATGTAGCAGAGCTGACTGTCATGTACCTGGACAGATGTAGCAAAGCTGACTGACATGTACCTGGACAGATGTAGCGGAGCTGGCTGTCATGTACCTGGACAGATGTATCGAAGCTGGCTGTCATTTGCCTGGACAGATGTAGCGGAGCTGGCTGCCATGTACCTGGACAGATGTAGCGGAGCTGGCTGCCATGTACCTGGACAGATGTAGCGGAGCTGGCTGCCATGTACCTGGACAGATGTAGCGGAGCTGGCTGCCATGTACCTGGACAGATGTAGCGGAGCTGGCTGCCATGTACCTGGACAGATGTAGCGGAGCTGGCTGCCATGTACCTGGACAGATGTAGCGGAGCTGGCTGCCATGTACCTGGACAGATGTAGCGGAGCTGGCTGCCATGTACCTGGACAGATGTAGCGGAGCTGGCTGCCATGTACCTGGACAGATGTAGCGGAGCTGGCTGCCATGTACCTGGACAGATGTAGCGGAGCTGGCTGCCATGTACCTGGACAGATGTAGCGGAGCTGGCTGCCATGTACCTGGACAGATGTAGCGGAGCTGGCTGCCATGTACCTGGACAGATGTAGCGGAGCTGGCTGCCATGTACCTGGACAGATGTAGCGGAGCTGGCTGCCATGTACCTGGACAGATGTAGCGGAGCTGGCTGCCATGTACCTGGACAGATGTAGCGGAGCTGGCTGCCATGTACCTGGACAGATGTAGCGGAGCTGGCTGCCATGTACCTGGACAGATGTAGCGGAGCTGGCTGCCATGTACCTGGGCAGATGTAGCGGAGCTGGCTGTCATGTACCTGGGCAGATGTAGCGGAGCTGGCGTCATGTTCATGGATAAATGTAGCAGAGCTGACTGTCATTTACCTGGACAGATGTAACAGAGCAGAGTTGACTGTCAAGCGAAGCTCTGATCTAACTTCCCTTCTCTGTAGGAAACTCCAGGCATTGATGAGTAGCCGCGCACTGACAGGTCACACATTGAGCTCTGCTGCATCTATACATTGTATAATCACCGCCTCCTGCATAGTCCACGTTATTATGGCGCACTTAGGGCAGTCATTTTTGTTGGTGTTTTTTATTGATAACTGTTTGTAAAATTGTGTTTTGTTTTTCTATTTGTAGTGTTTGTAGATTATGGAGGGATTGTGCGGTGTGTAAACTGAATGCCCGGCAGAGGGTGGCGTGGGTATCCACTGTGGGGGCAGGAGAGCTGGATTCGGGAGGCCACGCTTTGGTCCAAGTTGTGAAAGAAGAATTGGAGGTGAGAGAGATCTTTTTCTATAGTAGTATTTGTAGGAATTAATAAGTTATTTACAAGATGGGGGATAACTTACTGTCATCAGGATAGAGGACAATTAACTGGTCACTGGGACCCCAATGATCCCGGGAATGGTCCCTGAAATCTGGGTAATGATGTCTGCAGCCCCATTTTGAATGGAGCACAGCTGGACCTCTCCTCCTTTCATTGTCTATGGGACTGTTGGATAACACAGTGGCTTGTTAGGCTATGTGCGCACAGTGCGTTTTTCGCGGCGTTTTTGCGCGTTTTTCGGGTGCGTTTTTGGCCTTAAAACTGCAGGACTTTGCTTCCCCAGCAAAGTCTATGAGTTTTCATTTTTGCTGTCCGCACACATCTGGTTTTTTTACCTGCGTTTTTGAGTTAAAAAAAAAAAATGGACATGTCAGTTCTTTCCTGCGTTTTTCTGCGATTTCCGCCCATGCAATGCATTGGAAAAACGCAGCAAAACGCAGAGATCAAAAACGCAGCAAAACGCAGCCAAAAACGCCCCAAATCGCGGCAAAAACGCATGCGTTTTTTGATGCGTTTTTTCGACCCAGGTGCGTTTTTGTGCGTTTTTAGCAGCCAAAAACACACAAAAACGCAGCGTCAAAAAGACGCAGTGTGCGAACCTAGCCTTATACAGTCTCTGACAGAAGTTCTGTCGCTTATCCATGTTATGTAAATAAATGCTTATAACCTGACTTTTTAATTCATCCATTGGTTTCATAAATTACTCTTTTGAAAGCTGAAACCCTTCCAAATTTGGTTTAGGATATGAAGATAAAGTTGCTGAAATATTGATTATTTAATGAACACAGAAAGGTCAGATTTTAGCAAGACAAAAGTTTTGTCGCCTTGTCATATAATGCACCCAATCCTAGTTTACATCCTCACCTGTGCTCACTAAATGATTGGTTAATTAGTGGGTGTGTATAAAACGAAACCCAGCACCCCAGACCTTCAGTTGAACTGCAACTTGACCTCTGACAACATGCCAAAAATCCACCCTGCAACCAAAGCCTTGATTATCAAGAGGCTGAAGACCATATCCACTGCAGAGGTGGCTGGCACCTTTTAATGTGTCTCAGCATCAAGTACAAAGAATTAAAAAAAAAAAAATTGAAGAGACTGGAGATGTTTTTGACAAGCCCAGGTCTGGAGACCCCACAAGACAACTGCTCAGGAGGAACGTTTGTTGGTTAGAAAATCCAAAGCCAGCCCCTCTTCCACAGCAGCAGAGTTCCAAAAGGCCTAGTCATCTCAAATTCCTGTGTCAACTAGAACAGTTTGTAGGATTCTGTCTCGAAATGGCCTCCATTGTCAAATCAGTGCCCAGAAGCCAGCACTAAACAAAAGGCAATTAAAAAAACATGTGGCATTTGCCAAGTCCCACAGCCTGCTAAACAGATGAATGCTGGAAAAGTGGCAGAAGGTGGATTTCTCTGATGAATCTTCAGTTGAATTACACCACAGTCACTGCAAATACTGCAGGAGACCTACTGGAGCCTGTATGGATCCAGAAAACAGTTAAGCTTGGTGGTGGGAAGATCATGGTCTGGGATTACATTCAGTATGGGGGTGTGCGAAACATTTGCAAGGTGGAAAGCAAAATCAATAGCCTAAAATATCAAGAAGGATTAGCTACTTATTACATTCCCAATCATAAAAGGGGTCAAATTCTGCAGCAGGATGGTGCTCCATCTCATACAGCTATCTCTACAACAAAGTTCCTCCTGGCAAAGAAGATCAAGGGGCTCAAGGACTGGCCAGCCCAGTCACCAGACATGAACATCATTGAGCATGTTTGGGGTAGGATGAAAGAGGAAGCTTGGAAGACAAAACCAAAGACTCTAGATGATCTCTGGGAGGCATGTAAGACTGCATTCTTTGCTATTCCTGATGACTTCATCAATAAATTCTATGAATCATTGTTGAATCGCATGGATGCAGTCCTTCAAGCTCATGGAAGTCATACAAAATATTAAATATGGCTGTAATAGCACCACAACTTCATTCACCAATGTTATGCAACATATCTTTGTATTAGAAGTTAATTATTTGTTTGATTTTTCACATTACTTTCTGTGAGTGACAAAACTTTTGTCTTGCCAAAATCTGACCTTTCTGTGTTCATTAAATGATCAATATTTCAGCTTTGCAGCAACTTTATTTTCATAACTTAAACCAAATTTGGGAGGGTTTCAGCTTTCAAAAGAGTAATTTATAAAACCAATGGATAAATTAAAAGTCAGGTTATAAGCTTTTATTCACATATGGATAAGCGACAAAACTTCTGTCAGGGACTCTACTGTACTGTACAGGAGCAGCAGCGGACTGTGCTTTCCTATACAGGTAGCATAAGTGTATGCTCCTGTCTACCAGCCATACGGAGTCCATAATGACTCTCTGGATCTCTGATGAATGACTGGGGTGTGGGGCTAAGGGTAAATCAGATGTACCCACCGGGAGTGCACATACAATAAATGTTATGTGAACATACACATGCACATAATTGGCATGAAATGTTTTCTAGAATGTCACTCAGATTATCGCCAGAACCTCCACGCTCGTCCCCGTATAGATACCTGAGCCCCGCTATGTCGTGAAATTCTCTTTGTACATAGGAGATGGAACCTACAGTGTAGTATCATGGAGTGAATTACTGCCGATTGATAGTATATTAATGGCGTGTGTATGTGTATATGTATGTGTGTGTGTGTGTGTGTGTGTGTGTATGTATATGTATATATATATAATATATATATATATATATATATATATATATATATATATATATATATATATATATATATATATATATATACACACACACACAGTACAGACCAAAAGTTTGGACACACCTTCTCATTCAAAGAGTTTTCTTTATTTTCATGGCTCTGAAAATTGTAGATTCACTTTGAAGGCATCAAAACAATGAATTAACACATATGGAATGAAATACTTAACAAAAAAGTGTGAAACAACTGAAAATATGTCTTATATTCTAGGTTCTTCAAAGTAGCCACCTTTTGCTTTGATTACTGCTTTGCACACTCTTGGCATTCTCTTGATGAGCTTCAAGAGGTAGTCACCGGAAATGGTTTTCAATTCACAGGTGTGCACTGTCAGGTTTAATAACTGGGATGTTTTGCCTTATAAATGGGGTTGGGACCATCAGTTGCGTCGTGCAGAAGTCTGGTGGATACACAGCTGATAGTCCTACTGAATAGACTGTTAGCTGCTTTTTTCTTGCCATAATACAAATTCTAAGTAAAGAAAAACAAGTGGCCATCATTACTTTAAGAAATGAAGGTCAGTCAGTCCGAAAAATTGGGAAAACTTTGATAGTGTCCCCAAGTGCAGTGGCAAAAAAAAAATCAAACGCTACAAAGAAAGTGGCTCACATGAGGACCGCCCCAGGAAAGGAACACCAAGAGTCACCTCTGCTGCGGAGGATAAGTTTATCCGAGTCATCAGCCTCAGAAATCGCAGGTTAACAGCAGCTCAGATTAGAGACCAGGTCAATGCCACACAGAGTTCTAGCAGCAGACACATCTCTAGAATAACTGTTAAGAGAAGACTTTGTGCAGCAGGCCTTCATGGTAAAATAGCTGTTAGGAAACCACTGCTAAGTACAGGCAACAAGCAGAAGAGACTTGAAGAAAAACAAAAAGCCAGCACTAAATATGCGCTTCAGCACTAACAATTCCAAACTGTACTTATTATAAAAATTTGAGATTTTTGGCAAAAAATTGCAATTTCTTGAGCTACCCCGCCACATCACGGCAAATCTCGTTGGGGTAGTCCTACACTAAAATATTTTTATAAAATGTGCCATGCGGCCTCACATATGAAATAATAGAACTGCTCTTAGCAGCCCTTGGTCTTTTTCAATCCCGTACCCATGACTGAGTCATGGCTGTGGGCAGGACAGGTCCAAGCAAATGCTGCATGAAGTAAATAGCCTGTGGACAGGGCCTGATGACTGAATGTGAACAGCCACCAACCGCCAAAATCTAGACCGGTGGAATACATCCCAAATTGGGGTGCATAGCAAGGTGAGGGTCAGCCACCGACCAATTCAATGAAGAAAAACCAAAAGCCAGCACTAAATGTGCACTTCAGCACTAAAAATTCCAAACTGTACTTATTATAAAAATTTGAGATTTTTGGCAAATGATTGCAATTTCTTGAGCTACCCCGCCACGTCACAGGAAATTTCTTTGGGGCAGTTTGGAATTTTTGTTTTTCTTCAACAAGCAGAAGAGACTTTGTTTGGGCTAAAGAACACAAGGAATGGACATTAGACCAGTGGAAATCTGTGCTTTGGTCTCATGAGTCCAAATTTGAGATCTTTGGATCCAACGACCGTGTCTTTGTGCGACGCAGAAAAGGTGAACGGATGGACTGTACATGCCTGGTTCCCACCGTGAAGCATGGAGGAGGAGGTGTGATGGTGTGGGGGTGCTTTGCTGGTGACACTGTTGGGGGATTTATTAAAAATTGAAGGCATACTGAACCAGCATGGCTACCACAGCATCTTGCAGCGGTGTGCTATTCCATCTGGTTTGCATTTAGTTGGACCATCATTTATTTTTCAACAGGACAACGAACCCAAACACACCTCCAGGCTGTGTAAAGGCTATTTGACTTAGAAGGAGAGTGATGGGGTGCTACGCCAGATGACCTGGCCTCCACAGTCACCAGACCTGAACCTAATCGAGATGGTTTGGGGTGAGCTGGACCGCAGAGTGAAGGCAAAAGGGCCAACAAGTGCTAAGCATCTCTGGGAACTCCTTCAAGACTGTTGGAGGACCACTTCCAGTAACTACTTCTTGAAGCTCATCAAGAGAATACCAAGAGTGTGTAAAGCAGTAATCAAAGCAAAAGGTGGCTACTTTGAAGAACCTAGAATATAAGACATATTTTCAGTTGTTTCACACTTTTTTGTTAAGTATTTACTTCCACATGTGTTAATTCATTGTTTTAATGCCTTCAATGTGAATCTACAATTTTCAGAGTCATGAAAATAAAGAAAACTCTTTGAATGAGAAGGTGTGTCCAAACTTTTGGTCTGTACTGTATATATACAGTGGGTACAGAAAGTATTCAGACCCCTTTTAAATATTTCACTCTTTGTTTCATTGCAGCCATTTGGTACATTTTTTTTCTTAATGTACACACTGCATCCCATCTTGACAGAACAAAAACCCAAAAATGTACAAATTTTTCCAAATATTTAAAAAAAGGAAATCTGCAATATCACATGGTCATAAGTATTCAGCCCCTTTGCTCAGTATTGAGTAGACGCACCCTTTTGAGCTAGTACAGCCATGATTCTAGGGAATGATGCAACAAGTTTTTCACACCTGTATCTCTGTACTTGGCTGTATTCATCTTTTCTTCAATTGCAACCAGTCGTCCTGTCCCTGTAGCTGAAAAACCCCCATAGCATGACGCTGCCACCACCATGTTTCACTGTTGGGATTGTATTGTGTCAGGTGATGAGCAGTGCCTGGTTTTCTCCACACATACCGCTTAGAATTATCACCAAAAGATTTATCTTTGTCTCATCAGACCAGAGAATCTTATTTCTCAGAGTCTGGGAGTCCTTCATGTGTTTGTTTTGCAAACTCTATGCGGGCTTTCATATGTCTTGCACTGAGGAGAGGCTTCCTTCGGGCCACTCTGTTATAATGGCCCAACTGGTGGAGTGTGCAGTGATAGGTGACTTTGTGGAACTTTCTCCTATCTGGCTACTGCATGTCTGAAGCTCAGCCACAGTGATCTTGGGGTTCTTCTTTACCTCTCTCACGATTGCTCAGTTTGGCTGGACGGCCAGGTCTAGGAAGAGTTCTGGTGATCCCAAAATTCTTCCATTTAAGGATTATGGAGGCCACTGTGCTCTTAGGAACCTTGAGTACTGCAGAAATTCTTTTGTAACCTTGGCCAGATCTGTGCCTTGCCACAATTCTGTCTCTGAGCTCCTTGGGCAGTTCCTTTTGACCTCATGATTCTCATTTGGCCTGACATGCACTGTGAGCTGAGAGATCTTATATAGACAGGTGTGTGCCTTTCCAAATCAAGTCCTATCAGTGTAATTAAACACAGCTGGACTCCAATGAAGGAGTAGAACCATATCAAGGAGGATCACAAGGAAATGGACAGCATGTGACTTAAATATGAGTGTCTGAGCAAAGGGTCTGAATACTTATGACCATGTGATATTTCTGTTTTTCTTGTTTAAAAAAAAATTGTAAAAATGTCTACATTTCTGTTTTTTCTGTCAAGATGGGGTGCAGAGTGTACATTAATGAGAAAAAAATGAACTATTTTGAATTTGCCAAATGGCTGCAATGAAACAGAGTGAAAAATGTAAAGGGGTCTGAATACTTTCCGAACCCTGTGTGTGTGTATATATATATATATAATATATATATATATATATATATATATATATATATATATATATATATATATATATATATATATAATATACACACTAATATATATAATGTATGTGTATTGTAGCCTTAATATCAGAGGGTAAGGTATGTGGTGTATATACATGGCTGACACGTGCTGTACCTGCAATATCCTCCCAATAGTCCTCTTATGGAGAACATGGGCTGACAGCGGACTCTTCTTTCTCCTGCAGAAAGTCTACATCATACCAAAGATAGCCCTGTACTTCACAGACTCCGAGTCCCTCAATGATCATGGATCACACTGCGGACCTAAGAGAGGTAATGATCCCAATGTAACATAGCATGAAGCCATGTGGTGTCTCATTATAGAGAGGGAAGCACAAAAAGGGAAGATTTACCAATACTTTCTAATTCCTAGGCTATAGGCCCACTGAATATTTTGTTTAGGAGTCTTGAGATTTGGAGGAGGATTTGGTGAGTTTCTGCTACAAAATCTCTTAAAAACTCTACATGCACAGAGCGTTCGGTGCACATTTAGAATACACAGTCTTAAAGGGAACCTGTCAGGTGCAATATTCACCCAGATCCACGAGCAGTTCTGGGTGTATATTGCTAATCCCTGCCTAACTGTCCCTGTATACACTAGCTTAGATAAAGAGATCTTAGAAAAGTATTTCTAAAAATCCTTTGATATGTTAATGAGCGAAGGGAGAAGTTGCAAGGGTGTTTGTTCCTGCGCTCATTTTGCTCTTTAAGAATGTTAGTACACCCACAGATGCATGCAAACATGCTAGTCAATGTCCATTGCCTAAAATCATCGGTGACGACGCGCGTACCTGTGTTTGTTGTCACCGCATCAGACGTTGGGCAGTGCGCATGATCAGAAGTTCCAGCACTTCCGGTCATGCACACTATGAAGCCAGGTGTACATGTCCTGGCTTCAGAGAGGTCTAGTGCTCATGACCGGAAGTGCTGAGACTTCTGATCCATGTGCACTGCCCGACATCTCATGATGTGACAATGGACACAGGTACGCACGTCACCCCTGATGCCGCTAGGCATTGGGCATTGAATAGCATGTTAGTACACCCACAGGGGCGTAATAACATGCTAAGAGGGTGGAATGAGCGCAGGATTAATGCCCTTGCGAGTAGTCTTGCGCTCATTAGCATATCATAGATGATCTTTATAAATACTTTTCCTAAAGATCCCTTTATCTATGCTAGTGTATACGGGGACGGTTAGGCAGGGATTAGAAATATACACCCAGAACTGCTCATGGTTCTGGATGCATATTGCACCTGACGGGTTCCTTTTAAATGCAGCAGATATATCATACTGATTCATGCTGTTTGATCAATCATGTCTAAGTTTACACCACCTATTAGTTGTCTGGTAAACCCCTTTAAGACGCGAATCTTGCAGCTTTACTACTCCTGCACTCCAGCCTTGCTCAGTCTCCCAGGACCCTGTGTATTCGGATATGTGATGCCGCTGACCCATGCTCACATGCTCCATATACTAGGTATATGTTACTAACTTTTTCAATGTGGGATACACAAAATCTGTTACTTTGTATGTAAGCACTAAACTTTCTGAGCGTACTTTGCGCACACATCACATGATTTCCGAATATGAGCTCATGTCACTGTATTTTATCAGTGCCCATTGGCACCTGTGGACTTGGCATAAAGTGTAATGCAGCAAGCTTTATGGATTCAGGGAGTTTGACTACGTGACCCATGAAAGGAACTTCACTGAAAATGAAGTGACCGCATCATACACGTGGCGCCGGCGGTGCTGGTATCTGGTGTTGTTGATGATGTTCTTCTTTTGTAGCAAAAAAGATACATGGTTTAGAAACTGCAACTTCTCTGGAGAAACTGCTGCCAACGGACTGTGAACTTGTGGGACTTGCTACCCCGGGAATCGTAGGTAATATACTGTGACTTGGTGTTTCCATCCTGTGTCTATTCTTTTTATTGTGAGCAGAGTAGAAAAAAAATGGGACTTCTCTATGGGGTAAGAGGAATGTTGCTTGGTCGAATGATTGTTCTAATACAGCTACTAAAGGGAACCTGACATCTGATACCTGCTGCCCCATCCACAGACCGCGCATATCAGACAATAGATGCAATACCTGCTGCCCCATCCACAGACAGCGCATATTAGACAATGGCTGTAATACCTGCTGCCAATTCATGTACAGCGCGTATCAGACAATGGCTGTAATACCTACTGCCCAATCCATGTACAGCGCGTATCAGACAATGACTGCATTACCGGTTGCCTAATACACAGACATATCAGACTAAAGGCCCCGTTACACGCTACAATTTATCTGACAATCTGTTGTCAGGGTCACGGTTTTCGTGACGCACTTCCATCGTCGTTAGCGACGTCGTTGCGTGTGACACCTGCAAGCGACTCCGAACGGTTATAAAAATAGCGAAAATCGTTGACACGTCTTTCATTTTCAAAATATTGTTCGGCGTTTCGAATGCAGCAAACGTATTGCTACGTTTGACACCCTGCCAACGACGAACAACATCATTAGTGCGTCCGTCATCAGCGACGCGGGCATGTCGTTACGAGCAATGCTCCACACCTCCTCCGCTCTGATTGGTGTCACACCAGGGTGTATGCTATTGACAATTATACGCCTCTGTCATTGCCGGAATCGTTGGGAGGAATGCTGTGTGACAGTGTCCAAATGACCGCCTTGGTCAAACAATATATTACTGAACGATGTAGCGTCGTTTCTGAGATGGGTACGTGTGACCGCTATAAAACGACTTATGAGCGATCTCGGCAAATCGTAGCAAAGATCTAGGCGTGTCACATCGCTAACGAGATCGCTAGCGATATTGTTGTGTGTAAAGCAGCCTTTAGGCTTCATGATTTCAGTCGTATGTTTAATGCTGGAACGCTTTATCTGTTCAGATGAAAATGCACTTCTAAAGCCGCCAGGGACCGAGCTGCACAGGGGTCACTGGCGGTGTCTCCCAGCCCGCTGCCCAGGAGTGACTCTTCCTATAGATTCATGCAAGGAGAGACCTGTCACTCCAGAGCAGTGGGCGGCAGGAAGTTGTTGGGGTCCTACTTGTGCAGTATTTCACAGTTAGATATATGGCTGATATCATGCAGGCCCGGTCTTATACATGCTGTTTGTGATCAGGCAGCATGTCAGTGTTATCAGGTTCCCTTTAGATGTATGGCTGCCTTTACTTCTGGTTCTGTTCCTTTTGGAGCTTTTTTTTTAGACTCCTTGTGTATTTCCTGTCTTCTGATTTAACAGTAGAGGTGATTCTTGCTATTGCGGTAGTTATTTTTTTTTTTTTCTTTTCGTATTTCTTGTTGGGGGTTTAGGAAGAGTACCTGGTGTAAATGTTACATCACTGGGAGCCGTTGGTGTCGATGTCATTACATATAGTGGTTTGTCTGACCTTTCAGAAATAAGCTCATCTAGAATCATTCTGACATCCATATTGTTCCTGTGCCCTACTGTAAACTGCACCTGCATCACTACTCATGGAATTAACTTGTTACTTCTGTTTATTTGCTTGATTTCACACTAGTAACACCTATGGGATCTGCCAGTAATCCACCCAGGGAATTAGAAGATGGGGAGTCTGGCTTTGCCCTTCTCTTTCCAAAAATCAATGGAGTAAAGATCCAAAAATTTAACTTCTTCAAAGATTCAAAGAATAAAGTATTTGATGAGAACCTACTTGAAGAGGCTGGTGAGTATCACTATGAATACACTGATAAAACATAAACGCAAGGTAGGATTCACAGTGTACTTAAACCTTTTAGCACAAAACGATACACTTGTTTTTCATTGCTGGGGTCCATAAGGATAGAGGAGGCTCAGGAGCTAAGCTTCTTCCACACAACATAGATGTCAGCTGTGTTACATAGCCGACATCTGTCTCTTAACAGAAGAGATCGGAAGTAAGCTCTGATTGCTGCTGTTAACTATTTAGATGCCGCTGTCATCTGCACCCATTGGCTCATTGCTCCATGAAGCACTGATGGGCCTGCAGATTTACAAGCTATATAGAAGACCACATTTTATACTATGCAATGAAATACTGTGTTATTGCAATACGTAGAATATCCGATCTCAGGAAACTAAAAATTCAATCTATAAAAATGTAAAATTACCTTAACGCATATGGTGTGTACCACAAAGAGAAAAAAAATCAAAATTCAAAAATTTTTACACACCACACCTCTTAAAAATATAATAAAAAATTATGAAAATGCCAAACATACCCAAAAATAGCTTCAATAAAAGTGTCAGGTCGTCACGCAAAAAAAAAAACCCCAGCAATTAAAAAGTCATATGTAAAAAAAAATTATAGAAATGGAAATGCCAAACCATCCCGCAAAAAACATGTCTTACTTTGGCTCGTTCTGAAAAAAAAATAAAAAAAGTTACAGCTCTCAGAATATGGCAAAGCAAAAACAAAGTCATTTTTTCTAAAATATAGATTTTATTGTGTAATAGTAGCAAACTATAAAAAAGCGATATACATCTGGTATCGCCCTAAACATACTGACCGGAGAATAATTAGTCTTATCACTTTTACCGTGCCGTGAACTGTGCAAAAAAAATATATTGAAAAAAACAATAAGAGAATTTGCTGGTTTTAATCATTTTTAATCAGAATATAAAATAATCAAAAAAATGTTTTGTTCCCCAAAATGGTAGCAAAAAAATCTCTAACTTGTCACACAAAATATAAGCCCTTATACAGCCCTCTTTGCAAAAAAAACCCAACAAAGTTACAGAACATGGCGACGGAAAAACTATTTAGTATAAAAAACATATTTACTGTGTGACAGGATCAGAACATAAAAAAGCAAAAAAATATGGTATCTCTATAATCGCATTGACCCACAGAATAAATCCGTCCTATCACTAATACCGCATGGTGAATCTCGCATATATCAAAAAAGGAAAACTATTCCTGTTCTGCTGTCTATTTCTTCATTCTACCTCCCAAAAATCAGAAGAAGACTCGGCTGATATTTATCCTGCGTTCTCTGCTGAGCACTTACATCAGGGTTTCTGTGTAAATCCCAAAAAACGCAATTCAGATAAATCTCCTGTTTGAACCAGTCACTCTAATGAGGTAGATGGAGACACTTTGGTCTGGTCTCTGTTCCAGTCCGGCAATTTTCCATCATTTCAGACCTCTTTTCAGAACACAAATGTCAATGACCACAGCTCTGTGCATGCTTTAAAAGGTTTACACCAGCAAAACAGATGCCAAACGGAATCCAAGGTGTCTCTATCTGTTGCAATAGAGTGAGTGTTTCTGTCGGGGGTTTCGTCTGAATCACATTTTGGGGGAAGTTACGTGAAAACCCCGACGTAAGTGCTCAGCGCAGAACCCCAGGATGTGATCTCAGTCGCAACCCCAAAATGTTACCAATAAAACCCTCAACTTATTCCACACAAACCCAGCCCCCACTCAGGTAAGTCATCTGTCACTGGAAATATCGGGGGTTCCCATATTACTCGTAGAAAAAATTCTGGAAACGCGATATGGATCCCATCCCCCAAATAAAATTCAATGACGTCTGCTCTCCCAAATCTTAAATGCACTCTCCTTCTGAGCTCCCCTGAGCCTAAACTGCAGTAAGCGACCATGTGTATGCCATTATTGTAGTGGGGAGAGCGCACCTAACAATTTACTGGGAGCGTATCTTCAGAAGCAGGATTGCACAATAAATTGTTTGGTCGCTTTTCACATTTTAACCCTTGTGTGACTGGCAAATTTTCAGCTTTTTTTTTTTTTTAATTATTTTTTTTTTACATTTTTACCACTAAAATGTTATATTTCCATGTCCCAATGTTATAAAATTGTATGAGGTGGGTTAAGAATACTCACTACACCTCTAGATGAATTCCTTACGAGTGAATGTTTCCAATATGGGGTCACTTGTGGGGCTTCTGCTGATCTGGCACCTCAGGGGCTCTGCTAATGAGGGCCACAATCTAATCACACAGAATCTGCATTTCAAATACCAAGTTGCATGCCTTCCCATCTGAATCCTGCCATGTAATGACATAGGGTAGTAGTGTACAACCACATATGGGGTACTGTCACGTTCGGTGAAAATTGCATAACAAATTGTCCTCTCCATTTTCTCCTGTTACCCTTTGTGTAGATGAAAATTTCTTTGTCGCTCCATTGGGAGACCCAGACAATTGGGTGTATAGCTATTGCCTCTGGAGGCCACACAAAGTATTACACTTAAAAGTGTAAGGCCCCTCCCCTTCTGGCTATACACCCCCAGTGGGATCACTGGCTCACCAGTTTTGTGCTTTGTGCGAAGGAGGCAACACATCCACGCATAGCTCCACTTTTTAGTCAGCAGCAGCTGCTGACTATGTCGGATGGAAGAAAAGAGGACACATATAGTGTCCCCAGCATGCTCCCTTCTCACCCCACTGTATGTCGGAGGTGTTTGTAAGGTTGAGGTACCCATTGCGGGTACGGCGGCAGGAGCCCACATGCTGATTCCTTCCCCATCCCTTTTTACAGGGCTCTGGGTGAAGTGGGATTTACCGGTCTCCAGGCACTGAGACCGTGCTCCATCTACAGCCCCTGGAGAAGATGCTGGATGGAGCGGAGTACATCAGGGACATGGCCCTGCTTCCTCAAGGTACTCTGTGTCCCCGTGCATTTGGCGCTCACACCGCAGCATGCTGGGTGTTGTAGTGCGCCGGGGGACATCAGCGCTGCGGCGCCTGTGCCATGGCCTCATTCAGCTTTGCTGAAGCAGGCTCACTTATGGGAATTGGTCGCGCCGGCCGCTGGGACTGCGGCGCGGCTGGCACTTGTAGTGCGCCGGGGACTTCAGCGCGGCCTGCGCTTTTACGGCGGCCGCGCTGATAACTAGAGTCCCCGGCTTTTGCGGCCTGCTTCCGTTCGTTCCCGCCCCCAGACCTGCCAGTCAGGAGAGGGGCGGGACGCTGGCCACTTCCAGGAATCGGTCGCGCCGGCCGCTGGCAGCGGCGCGGCTGGCACTTGTGGTGCGCCGGGGACTTCAGCGCGGCCCGCGCTTTTACGGCGGCCGCGCTGATAACTAGAGTCCCCGGCTTTTGCGGCCTGCTTCCGTTCGTTCCCGCCCCCAGACCTGCCAGTCAGGAGACGGGCGGGACGCTGGCCACTTCTATGAATCGGTCGCGCCGGCCGCTGGAACTGCGGCGCGGCTGGCACTTGTGGTGCGCCGGGGACTTCAGCGCGGCCCGCGCTTTTACGGCGGCCGCGCTGTTAACTCGAGTCCCCGGCTTCTGGGCCTAGTCTCCCTTCGTTACCGCCCACAGCCCTGACAGTCAGGGTAGGGGCGTGACGCTGCATAGAGCAGAGCTGAGAGCTGGAGTATGTTTTGCATACTCCACCCCTCTCACTGTGTGCACTGTGAATCCGGATTCCCGCACTTTCTCAGGCACGCCCACGGCTTCCTTCTCTACAAGGACACCGGCAGCCATTAGTGTCAGTTTCTGTACGATACAGAGACAAGTGTGGAAGACCCTGGCATTCTGATAGTCACACAATCGCTGTAACAGGCGTTAAGCAGCACCTGTGGTGCTAACCCCACTAGTGCAGAAGTGCACTTATAGATATGCTTGTATATATACATTGCACTGTTTGGTCGCACGTTGTATATACCCTCCTGGTTTATGCGGAGGAGTTATCAGCATATTCTCTGTGTAAAACAAAGGTGCAGAACCACATGTTTTTCTATACAGCTGGTACAGCATGTACGGCTATACGGCCGGCAGGTACATAGACTCCCATTGTATGCACTAATGGCCAGGGGATGAGGACGGTGTCTGCAGTATTTACTGACAGCTTTTCTGAGACTATGGCTATGATACTAGAAGCCTAGCAGTCCGGACATGTCTCTCACAATATGGGCACTGTTGAATCATTGATCCATGGCCCCCCTCAGTGTGAATAACTAACAGCTCCGGGAATGTCACACGCATCCCAGAGTCACGGCTCTGCACGGACGTCAGTCCCAGACAGCCTAAGTGGGCTCGCTATGAGCGGCCTCGGTTTCATCAGGGTCCTAACAGAAGGACTCGCTGTGTAATGAGGCGGAAGTAGCGGCTCAGGATTCTGATCCTGAGACCGCTCTCAATCTGGATACACCTGATTGTGACGCCATAGTAAATAATCTTATAGCGTCCATCTATAGAATGTGGGTTATTTCTCACAGCTCCTCCAGTGGAGGAGTCAGCTTCACGTATTTTTCTGGACCACTCTGCCTTCAGAGAGGCAGTCCAGGAACACCACGCTTATCCAGATATGCGCTTCTCCAAACGGCTTAGGATACACGTTATCCCTGTCCCCTGACTTGGTCAAGGACTGGACCCAATGTCCCGAGCGGCATCCTCCAATCTCCAGGCTTGTAGCTAGATCCATAGTTGCAGTGGGAGATGGAACTGCAAACTCAAAGATGCCACTGACAGACAGATGGATCTCTGGTCGAAAGCCATCTATGAGGCTGTCGGCGCACCGTTGGCTCCGGCATTCTCTCCCTTGGGGCACTACAAGCTATTTCAGCTTGTCTTACACAGATTGACACGGTTACACGTACATCTGTGCCGCAGGTGGCATCCTTAACCTCTCAAATGTCTGCATTTGTTTCTTACGCGATTCAGGTTGTCCTGGACTCTGCGAACCGTGCGGCGGTAGCCTCCGCTACTCCGTGTTTTTAAGCAGAGCCTGGTCTGCTCGTTAAGTGAATGGAAGGCAGATTCTGCTTCCAAAAAAGGTTGCCTAACCAGTTGCCTTTTTCTGCTGACCGACTGTTTGGTGAGCGTTGGATGTAACCATCAAACAGTCCAGGGGTAAGGATTCATCCTTTCCTCAGCCCGGACACAACAAACCCCAACAGAGCAAGAGGCAGTCGGGGTTTTCGGCCTTTTCGAGGCTCGGGCAGGTCCCATTTTTCCTCGTCCAATGTGGACTCAAAAGGATCAGAGGAGCTAAGATTCTTAGCGGGCTCAGTCTCGCCCAAAAAAGCGACAGTCTGAAAACCCGCTTCCAAGGCGGCTTCCTCATGACTTGCGGCCTCGGTCGGTAGCAGGCTCTCCCGCCTTGGCGATATTTAGCTGCCATAGGTCAATGACCATTGAGTGTGAGACATTCTGTCTCACGGGTACAGGATAGAGCTCACTTCTCGTCCTCCAACTCGATTCTTCAGAATTCCTCCCGGCCGGGCCGCTGCTCTTCTGCAAACAGGGTGCACTCTATAGGCAGAAAGAGTGATGACCCCCGTTCCTCTTCAGGAACAAGGTCACGGTTTTTACCCCAAATTCTTTGCGGTACCTATAACAACGGGCCGTTCCGTCCCGTTCTGGATCTAAAAATGCTCAGCAAGCTCGTGGACACCAGGCGGTTCCGGATGGAATCCCTCCGCCATGTCATCGCCTCAAGGTCCCAAGGATATTTCCTAGCATCATTAGGCATCAAGGATGCTTATCCACACGTGCCGATTGATCCAGAGCACTAGCGTTTCTACGCTTCGTTATAGGAGACGAACACCCTCTGTTCGTAGCTCTACCTTCCGGCTAGCGACAGTCCAACTGGTCTTCGCCAAGGTCAGGGCAGCAGTAGTCACAGTCCTGCACTCTCAGGGTCACTCTGTGGTCCCGTATTTAGACGATCTACTTGTCAAGGCACTCTCTTAGGAAACATGCCAACACTGCCCGAACGTTGCGCTGGAGACTCTCTAGAGTTTTGGGTGGATCATCAACTTTTTAAAGTCAGATCCGACCCCGACCCTATCGATAACATATCTAGGCATAGAGTTTCTTACTCTCTCAGCGATAGTGAAGCTGCCGCTAGACAAACAGCATTCACTACGGGCTGCAAGCTCTTCTTTAAGAACCAGTCGCACACATTGAGACGCCTCATGCACTTCCTACGTAAGATGGTAGCAATGGAGGCAGTTCCTTTCGCGCAGTTTTACTGCGTCCACTACAATGGGACATTCTCCGCCAATGGGACGAGGAGTCGACGTCCCTCAACAGAGTCGTCGTTCTTTCTCAGGCGGCCAAGGAATCTCTACGGTGGTGGCTTCTTCTCACCTCTTGGTCAAAAAGAAGGTCCTTCCTATCCCCGTCCTGGGCGATAGTTACGACAGACGCGAGTCTATCAGGGTGGGGAGCATTTTTTCTCCACTACAGCGCTCAGGGTACGTGGACTCAGCAAGAGTCCACTCTTCAGATCAATGTTCTTGAACACAGAGCAGTGTATCTTGCCCTACAAACCTTCCAACAGCGGCTGGAAAGCAAGCATATCCGACTTCAGTCGGACAGCTCCACAGCGGTGGCATACATCAACCACCAAGGAAGAACGCGCAACCGGCAAGCCTTCCAGGAAGTCCGGCAGGTTCTGATGTGGGTGGAAGACACGGCATCCACCATATCCACAATTCACATCCCAAGTGTGGAAACTAGGAAGCTGACTTCCTAAGTCGCTGAGGTGTGGCCGAAAGAGTATGGTCTCCTCACCCGGACGGGTTTCAGGAGATCTGGCGCCGCTGACAGAGGCCGGACGTCGATCTAATGGCGTCACGGCACAACAACAATGTGCCAGCTTCATGGCACGGTTTCACAATCATCGAGCTCTGGCGGCATACGCCTTAGTTCAGCATTGGTCGCAGTTCCAGCTACCTTAGGTGCCACCTCTGGCATTGTTGCCCAGAGTACTGCGCTAGATCAAGACCGACTGCGGCCGCGCCATCCTCGTCGCTACAAATTGGCCGAGGATGTTGTGGTACTCGGTTCTGTGGTGCCTCACGGTAGGCTAACCGGGGGCACTACCAGACCAATCAGACTGGCTGTCTCAAGGGCCATTCTTCCATTTGAATTCTACGGCCCTCAACCGGATGGTGTGGCATTGAGTCCTGGAACCTAGTGTCGTCAGGATTACCTCAGGACGTGGTTGCCACCATGAGACAGGCTAGCATACCAACGTCCGCCAAGATTGACCACAGGACGTGGAAGATGTTCTTATCTCGGTGCTCGGCGCAGGGTGTTTCTCCCTGGCCGGTTGCATCGTCTATGTTTCCTTCCTTCCTGCAATCTAGGTAGGAAAATGGGTTGTCGCTCAGTTCCCTTTAGGGACAAGTCTCAGCGCTATCTGTATTTTTTCAGAAACGACGACTTCCTCAGGTACGCACGTTCCTACGGGGAGTTTGTCTTCTCAGCACTCCGTACAAGCGGCCGTTAGAGCCCTGAGATCTGAACAAGGTTCTAATTGCTCTCCAGATGCCGCCTTTCGAGCCTTTGAAGGATGTCTCCCTTCCCGTTTTTCACGGGAAGTGGCCTTCTAGTAACGGTCTCGTCTCTTAGGAGAGTTTCCGAGCTAGCAACGCTCTCATACAAACTCCCTTCCTGGTCCTTCACCAGGACAGGGTAGTTCTGCGTCCGGTTCCGGAATTTCTCCCTAAGGTGGTATCCCATTTTCATATCAATCAGGATATCACCTCACCTTCTTTGTGTCCTCGTCCAGTCCATCATTTTCAGAAAGATTTGCATCTGTTGGTTCTGGTGAGAGCACTCAGGTTCTACTTCCCGCATGGCGCTCCTGCGCCACCCGGATGCACTCTTTGTCCTTGTCGCTGGTCGGCGTAAACAGTCGCAAGCTTCCAGATCCACCCTTGCTCGGGGGCTCGAGGAACCAATTCTTGAAACCTACAGTTCTACTGGGCTTCTGGTTCTCTCAAGGCCGAAGGCCCATTCTACCAGAGCCGTGGGTGCATCCTGGGCATTACGGCACCAGGCTACGGCTCAGCAGGTGTGTCAGGCACCCACCTGGTCGAGTCTACTTACTTTTACCAAGCATTATCAGATGCATACCTACGCTTCGGCAGACGCCAGCCTAGGTAGATAAGTCATTCAGGCGGCGGTTGGCCACCTGTAGGAGAGGGCCGTTTGACGGCCCTATCATGAGGTATTCTTTTACCCACCCAGGGATTGCTTTTGGACATCCCAATTGTCTGGGTCTCCCAATGGAGCGACAAAGAAGAAGGGAATTTTGTTTACTTACCGTAAATTCCTTTTCTTCTAGCTCCAATTGGGAGACCCAGCACCCGCCCTGTTTTCTCGGGGTTTTTCTGTTTTTTCGGGTACACATGTTGTTCATGTGGTATGGTTCAGTTCTCCGATGTTTCCTCGGATTGAATTGGTCTTTAAACCAGTTATTGGCTTTCCTCCTTCTTGCTTTGGCACTAAAACTGGTGAGCCAGTGATCCCACTGGGGGTGTATAGCCAGAAGGGGAGGGGCCTTACACTTTTAAGTGTAATACTTTGTGTGGCCTCCAGAGGCAATAGCTATACACCCAATTGTCTGGGTCTCCCAATTGGAGCTAGAAGAAAAGGAATTTACGGTAAGTAAACAAAATTCCCTTCTTTGAGACTAAAGTAAAATTTTAGTAGGAAAACCCTACGTTTTTCGTTTTCACGCTCCAATCTAATAAAATTCTGTGTAATGTGTTGGTTAAAGATACCACACCAATAAAATCATTATAGGGTTTAGTCTGCCAGATAAGGTCACATCTGGGTGTTTCTGCATTTTTGGCACCTCAGGGGCTCTACAAATGCAACACGTTGTTCAAATTTGCATTCCAAAAATGATATAGCACTGTTCGCTTTCTGCCCCTGTCATGTGCCCAATCATTAGTTTTTGACCATATATGGGGTATCACTGTGTTCAGGAGGAATTGCGTAACAAACTATGAGGTCCGTTTTCTCCTATTAACCATTGTCAAAATTACAAATTTTGGGCTAAAATAACATTTTAGCGTAAAAGAAAAGTAACCAACATTTTCAACTCACATTTTAAAAAGTTATGTGAAGCACCTATGAGTTCAAAATGCTGAATACACCCCTATATAGATTACTAGATTAGTCTAGTTTCCAAAATGGGGTCACTTGTGGGGGGTTTCTGCGGTTTAGGTACTTTACGGGCTCAGCAAATGTGACATGGTGCCCAAAACTTTTTCAGCCATATTTGGTTTCCAAAATGCCAATATTTGTCCAAACAGAGTTTTTGCTGTCATAAGAAAGTGGATAACAAACTGTGGGGTCCACTTTTTTGGTGCTGCCTCTTGTAAAAGTGAGAAATTTGGTGCTAAAGCAATATTTTTGTGAAAAAAAAATTAAATTTTCAGTATAATGACCTAATATTATCAAATACTGTGAAGTATCTGTTTGTTAAAAATGCTCACTATACCCCTGAATAAAATCCTTGAAGGGTCTAGTTTCCAGAATAGGGTCACTTGAGAGGGGCTTCTGCTGTTTAGGTACCCATTTGTCTAAACAGAGGTTTCTCACCACATGTGGGGTATCAGCGCGCTCAGAAGAAATCGGGTAAAAAATGTGGAAAATGTTATTTATTATCTTTTTGTGTTAAATAACTCTGGTTTAAGGGCATAAAAATTCAAATTTTGTAAATTATGAAATGTTCAAAATGTTCTCAATTTCTGATTTGATAAATAAATGCAAAATATAGCGTACTAAATTTACCACTAACATGCAGTACAATATGTCACAAAAAATAATCTAAGAATCTCTGGGATCCGTTGAAGCTTTCCAGAGTTATTACATCATAAAGTGACACTGGTCAGATTTCTAAATTTGGCCTGGTTATGAATGTCAAAATTGACTTTGTCATTAAAGGGTTAAAAGGGTATCCCTTCTATGATATTGATGTCCTAATTTTAGAATATATGTGAAAATATCAGATTATTCAGGTCTGACATCTGACACCCCTTGGAAGAGCTATTAGTAGTGATGAGCAAATATGCTCGGCACTATTTGTTACTCGCAGTAATAGTACGGTATTCGTGATCTCCGTTACTCGACGAGTGTTTTCCTCCTCTCTTCAGTAGATTGGAGTTTCCTTTTCGCATGTTTGGAGCCTTATTTTCAGCCACTAAACATGCTGGGATTGCTTTGCGATCACAGTAAAGCCGCAGCCATCTTTGCTACTGATATTACTGTGATTTACTGGCTGGATCATGTCAACTAAGTCAATATTGGACACGTCGAAGCCATCTTAGGTGCATTTCATCCGGACCGATCGTAGGGAACGCTGATGCTGCTGCATAAGGAACAGTGTTAGTGTGTGGCAGGATCTGCATGAAGATTCAAGCAACAGCTCTTTTGAGGGCTAAATCACAAGACCGCTACAAGCTGAGTGTACTTCAGGACGAGATATCTGATTAGGGTACCGTTTCGGTAAAAGGCATTTAGGCAGGGTTGATTGTTTGAAATGACCCACTGCTTCTACCAAGACAATGCCATATTAAAGGGATTATTCCACAAGCTGTAAGAGCTTGTTAGTGCAGGGTGATATATCTGATTCGGGTCCAGTGTGCTTAACAAGGTATTTAGGGCGGGCTGATTTTTTTTTTTTTTTTTTTTTTTAAATGATCTACTGCTCCTACAAAGAAGATGCCATTTTAAAGGGATTATTTTATAACTGCTGCTTTTAAGAGCTTGTTAGCACAGGAAGAGATTTCAGACTAGGCTCCAGTTTGTTTAAAAAGGCATTTAGGCAGGGTTGATTGCATTGACTTGCATTAGGTTCGTTATTCGGTATGAATATTAGAAATTATTTGGTTGAATAATCCAAATATTTTAGTATTCGCCCATTTCTAGCTATTACTAGCCAGCTTTCGTGGTGGCTGCATGCAAACAGTGTAGGGAGCAGAACACCACAATTTGGAAACGTGTTTAGTGGCCGCTTCTGGGTCCTGCAGATCAGCTCATATCCAAATGACTATATATAACAATGGGGTGAGGCAGAGATTAAGGGAAGTGGGGAGGTTAGGGTCAGGTCCTGCAGCTCCGTCCCATTCAGTTCAAGCCAGCAACGGTAAAGGGGGTAACAGCACAACCTTTAGACATGAGCGGCACAGTTCTTGGAAGAAAGTAGTCTGGATAACCCCCTTTTAAAGCTGCTTAATGACCACCACTAACAAAATATAAATCCATTTGTACATTTCTAGCAGGTCTATTATAAGAATACAGTATCCATTAAAAAAAAAGAATAATCTGATGATGAGTTTGTTGGTGTGTAGTGATCATTATTTCCCAGTTCTAACATGTTACTATTCTTACCTATAGACCGTTTTGATTTTCTACCTGTCCATGACTTATTTTCATGTTGTTGACGAAGAAAAACAAAAAAAACAAACCTGTTATCAGTAGCCACAAATAGGCGCATCATAGCAAATTTAGCAATGAAGTTACTCCAATTGTTTGGCATAATTACATTGAATGAAGTACCATTGGACACGCCACAATCTTTCTGAAGCCTCCCTGCAACAATTGCCATCAGCATAACAAAAAACTGTTGCCTTTTGCCCCCTGTGCGGGTATTTACTGTAAGTGACTTTCCGCCATCATTTTCTGACAAGTTTAATTAGTTTTTGTTTTTACAGGCCTTAAAAATAACCCAGATCTGCGCGTGGTTCTGATCTTTGGATACAACACATGGAGGCATGGAGCGACACGTTTCCTACATCAAGTTCTTAATCCTCTAAATGAAAAAAGTATCATCATCGCTGGTGGGCAAGTGGAATACCTTGCATCATTCTCCTCCCAGGGGTAAGTGTAGTCTTCACATCTCGGAGTTTAACTTGAGATTTCACCTTAGAATTCCAGTTTCTACAGAAAACATCAATACATTTCACTGCTTATTTTCTATAGATTACAGTGCCTTGCGAAAGTATTCGGCTCCCTTGAATTTTTCAACCTTTTCCCACATTTCAGGCTTCAAACATAATAATAAAAATGTTAATGTTATGGTGAAGAATCAACAAGTGGGACACAATTGTGAAGGTGAACGAAATGTATTGCTTATTTTAAACCTTTTTAAAAAATAAATAACTGAAAAGTGGGGCGTGCAATATTATTCATCCCCTTTACTTTTCAGTGCATCAAACGCACTCCCGAAGTTCATTGAGGATCTCTGAATGATCCAATGTTGTCCTAATTGACTGATGATGATAAATATAAGCCACCTGTGTGTAATCTAGTCTCGTATAAATGCACCAGCTCTGTGATAGTCTCAGTGTTCTGTTTAAAGCACAGAGAGCATCATGAAGACCAAGGAACACAACAGGCAGGTCCGTGATTTCCAAAACTTTAAACATCCCAAGGAGCATTGTGCAAGTGAAATGGAAGGAGTATCATACCACTGCAAATCTACCAAGACCCGGCCGTCCATCCAAACTTTGATCTCAGACAAGGAGAAGACTGATCAGAGATGCAGCCAAGAGGCCCATGATCACTCTGGATGAACTACAGAGATCTCATCTGAGGTGGGAAGAGTCTGTCCATAGGACAACAATCAGTCGTACACTGCACAAATCTGGCCTTTATGGAAGACTGACAAGGAGAAAGCCATTTCTCAAAGATATCCATAAAATGTGTTGTTTTAAAGTTTGCTACAAGCCTCCTGGGAGACACACCAAACATGTGGAAGAAGGTGCTCTGGTCAGATGAAACCAAAATTGAACTATTTGGGCACAATGCCAAACGATATGTTTGGCGTAAAAGCAACATTGCTCATCACCCTGAACACACCATCCCCACTGTCAAACATTGTGGTGGCAGCATCATGGTTTGGGCCTGCTTTTCTTCAGCAGGGACAGGGAAGATAGTTAAAATTGATGGAAAGATGGATGGAGCCAAATACAGGACATTTCTTGAAGAAAACCTGTTGACGTCTGCAAAAGACCTGAGACTGAGACGGAGATTTGTCTTCCAACAAGACAATGATCCCAAACATAAAGCAAAATCTACAATGGAATGGTTCACAAATAATCGTATCCAGGTGTTAGAATGGCCAAGTCAAAGTCCAGACCTAAATCCAATCGAGAATCTGTGGAAAGAGCTGAAAACTGCTGTTCACAAACGCTCTCCATCCAACCTCACTCAGCTCGAGCTGATGCAAAGGAAGAATGGGCAAGAATTTCAGTCTCTCGATGTGCAAAACTGATAGACACATACCCCAAGCGACTTGCAGCTGTAATCGCAACAAAAGGTGGCGCTACAAAGTATTAACTTAAAGGGGACGAATAATATTGCACTCCCCACTTTTTAGTTATTTTATAAAAGCTTAAAATAAGTAAATAAATTTCATTCAACTTCACAATTGTGTCCCACTTGTTGTTGATTCTTCACCATAACATTAACGTTTTTCTTTTATGTTTGAAGCCTGAAATGTGGGAAAAGGTTGAAAATTCAAGGGAGCCGAATACTTTCGCAAGGCACTGTATGTCTTATAACCAGAGCACATTCACAGTACAGCCAACTGCACAGCTAAAATCCCCCAGCATTCCTGTTGGCTTACTATAAGCACAAAGCTTCATCTGATTTTTTTTTTTTTGCATTTTGTAAAGTTTTTATAAACCAAACTTTTTCAATGCAGGAGCTCAACTATAGTGTTACAGGACATCTGCAGCTAGATTTGTGCTGTCCTCATGGTGACAGATGCTATGTTTTCAGTGCTGTGCTTATTATGTCTATGTGGTGGAGGGCACGGGGCAGGCAGTGGTCATAGTCATGTTAGCAGGGGTCAAAAGGCCGTAGCGCAGTCGTCCGTTAACCCCTCGCCTCCCCGTCGCCACAACAGACACAAAAGAACTCCGTAACCGTTTAGGCGATACCACTTTCAGCAAATAAAGTCCCAACAAGGCTTCTTCTATTAAACATGCAAACTTTTATTTTCCTTCAACTTCTGTATCACCTCGGTCCGCGCTTTGCTGGTACCAGTACACTTCCCATAGTGGTTCCTTTCACTCTCTCTTCTTAAACACAACTTAGCAGCAGTCCATATTTCAGGCACCTGGTTTCTGTCTGACACTTCTAGGCCTCCAATTTCTTCACTATACTTCACACTGGCACCAACCGGTTCATTAAGTCCGTTGAGTCACTTCACCCCACCTACAGAGGACGCTAACACGTAAGAAGGACCGCAACCAACCGAGCTCCAATCCGTGCCCAGGCCATCCAGTCATACCCTACTTCTTGAGGGCTGACTGACCTTCAGTTAGTGAGGAAGTCGTTGAGTATCACGAGCCCGGTAATATAGACACCACACCCCTGACCGTCGGACTAAACTCCTCTTCCCGGGGACGCAGTTAGCCAATCTGGAATGGATCCCGCGTGTCACGGCCACAGGGGTGACCCTTAGGGTCCTAATCATCAAATTGGAGTTAACGCTATTTCTCCACTAGGACTCTCCTATCCCCTCCCCATTTATATCCCCTACTCTCCTCCTCCTCCTGCCCACCCAGGTACTAGGACAAGCGTGTTGCTACACTGCCACCTGGTGACGATTCTACATTATGTCTTTACATTTTACAATTGTTACACAGACTATCAGTGTGCTGACTACAAATGCAGGGGTGGGCCTAATCCTAACCCCCTCTACATCTACATTTGATGTAGCTTTAGTCGCTTGGTGTTCATTAGCTGAGGGCTAGCCTTGCACTCTGTATGCTGACTGACAGCTTTCTTCCTGTTACTATGCATAGGGAATAAGCTGTCAATATATGGTTGGAGTGTGGGGTTAGCCTGTAGCTCATTTATACCGGGAACTGCTGAGCTTATAGGGAACCAATCACCAGGATTTTTGTATATAACCTAAAGCCAGTGTTCTACTGGCACTATCAGGCTGATTCTCTACATACTTGTAGTGGTCAGCTCGAATGTTTAGGTTCTGAAATCCAAGAAAGTAAAGTTTATAAAATGAGCAGCTGCTTGAGTGACAGTTGCACTGGAGCAGATAATATATTCACAGTTATCCCCTCTCTCTGTTAGAATTAGCATAAGCATTATACAAACGACTCACTTTGTCTATGGAAGGACCTGTGTGAGGTCATACCCATGTGACCTGCTATCCAGCTTTAGTGGCTGAGGCCCCGCCCCTTCTAGTCACATGGGTATGACCTCACCACAACTCCTGCTAGACAAAGTGAGTCGTTTGTATAATGCTTATGCTAATTCTAACAAAGGGAGGGGATAACTATGAATATATTATCTGCTCCAGTGCAACTGTCACTCAAAAAGCTGCTCATTTTATAAACTTTACTTTCTTGGATTTCAGAACCTAAACATCTGAGCTGACCACTACAGGTATGTAGAGAATCAGCCTGATAGTGCCAGTATAGCACTGGCTTTAGCTTATATACGAAAATCCTGGTGATTGGTTCCCTTTAAGAGCACTACTACTGAAGAAGTGGAACTCCCAAAACTCAAAAGTTTCAGCAAGCATAGCACTTAAATCATCCTTTAAATCAGCCTACGTTATTTTCCCTAATACAGGACAGCGTAAAGGTGGTGACAGATTCACTTTAAGGGGTTTGTCTGGTCTAAATCCATAAGTCTGAAGTCACTCTATGTCACTCTATGTGACTGCACACTTGTGAATTCTTACATCACACGCCCTGTGCGCTTTGAGGATTCACCGGCTTCAGACTTGTGAACGGTGGTCACATGGCTGCGAATATCTGAAATGCATACCCCTGGCCAAAATCAGACTAGAAGGGCACAGCCTTACTTAATGCAAGTGTATTGAGTGTGGCCGCACTCCTCTAGTCAGATTCTGTCTAGGAGTCTACATGTCGCATACTTGTGACCACCGTTCCCGGGTCTGAAACTGGCAAATCGTCACAGAGCACAGTGTGTGCACTGTGAGGATTCAGACTCATGGATTTAGATTGGACAATTTTTTCAATGATATGTCTTTCAGCTGCTTCCATTCCTAACCTACAGATCTGTCAATTACACTTTATTATATAGGTTGAGGAGTGTAAGGTTCTAAGTAGTTATTAATTTTGTATCTAAATTGTAAAATATTCTTCAAAGGTTGAAGCCCTTGGCAGCATCCGCTGTATGTGCGGCACAGTGGGCAAGGTGTTCCCTCAATGCACCGTAGATGATGAATGCCACAGTGATGGAGCCAGCTCAGAAGCAGAGTCCGCGTCCTAAGCAGCGGTCTGTTGATCTGTGTATTATAGCGGACACCATTCTGAAAAGACTGTAACTGTTTCTAGCACTGATTGCATCCATTCAGCCCTTTATGTAAATTTGTAGATCATTGTGAGAGGGTGGGGGCTCCCAACCTGACCCCATTTATGCCATTGCGACATAGTTGCAGGGTACCAATGTTAGTGACGTGTGAAAGAGGCCTTAGGCTATGTTCACACACTGCATCTTTTCTTAACCACAAAGATGCAGCATTTTTGGCCCCAAAAAACACACCCGCAGCAAAAATGTGTTTTTACCTCATCTTGTCCAATGTGTTTTTTAAGTCAAATCTATTGACTGGAAGGGCTCAAAAATGCTGGCAAAAATGCAAAAAGAATTGATATGCTGCATCTTGGCTGCATCTTCAAAAAATGCAGCCAAAAAAGATTCTCTGTGTAGACCGCAAAATCGACATCTCATAGAGTTTGCTTGGAGAAGGAAGTGCATGCATTTAGGTGCATTTTCTTTTTCGCTCCTAATTGGGAGACCCAGACAGTGGGTGTATAGCTACTGCCTCCGGAGGCCGCACAAAGAACTACACTTAAAAGTGTAAGGCCCCTCCCCTTCTGGCTATACACCCTCCCGTAGGAGTACGGATTCCTCAGTTTTAGCTTTGTGCGCAGGAGGTCAGACACGCACGCATAGCTCCATTGTTTTTAGTCAGCAGCAGCTGCTGACTATGTCGGATGGAAGAAAAGAGGGCCCATACAGGGCTCCCAGCATGCTCCCTTCTCACCCCACTGTATGTCGGAGGTGTTTGTAAGGTTGAGGTACCCATTGCGGGTACGGCGGCAGGAGCCCACATGCTGATTCCTTCCCCATCCCTTTTTACAGGGCTCTGGGTGAAGTGGGATTTACTGGTCTCCAGGCACTGAGACCGTGCTCCATCTACAGCCCCTGGAGAAGATGCTGGATGGAGCGGAGTACATCAGGGACATGGCCCTGCTTCCTCAAGGTACTCTGTGTCCCCGTGCATTTGGCGCTCACACCGCAGCATGCTGGGTGTTGTAGTGCGCCGGGGACATCAGCGCTGCGGCGCTTGTGCCATGGCCTCATTCAGCTTCGCTGAAGCAGGCACACTTCTGGGAATCGGTCGCGCCGGCCGCTGGGACTGCGGCGCGGCTGGCACTTGTGGTGCGCCGGGGACTTCAGCGCGGGCCGCGCTTTTACGGCGGCCGCGCTGATAACTCGAGTCCCCGGCTTTTGCGGCCGGCTTCCGTTCGTTCCCGCCCCCAGACCTGCCAGTCAGGAGAGGGGCGGGACGCTGGTCAGTGCATCAGCGCCGAGGGCTGGAGTCGTTTTTACATACTCCAGCCCTCACAATCGGCACAGAGGGGACACTGTTTCCCGCACTTTTGTTTAGGAACTCCCACGGACCGCCCCTCTCCACAGACGCCGGCAGCCATTCCTGCTGACACGCTGAGCTGCAGAGGGGAGCCGGGGAGACCCAGACAAGGAATTCTGCGCCTCTTACCCGCTATTCAGCGGGCGGTAAGCAGCCCTCAGGGCTCACCCCCTCTTGTGCCAGTAGTATTCTTAGTATTTTGTTTCTACAAATACTTTGTATTGCATAGCGCTGGTCGCCCTTTGGCTATAGACTCTCTCACATTGCAGAGAGCCAGCAGCATGTCGTCCGTAAAACGCAAGGGTGCCAAGGCACAGACCTTATATGCTTCCTGCACCGCATGTGGGACTTTTCTACCGGCAGGCTCCACGGACCCCCATTGTGGGCAGTGCTCGGCCCCTGCGGCGCTTGCACAGTCGGGACCTCTGCTGGACGTGACCCAGGGTGTACCACCTGTGAATGCTGTCCAGGTGACAGGAACTGAGTTTGCAGCTTTTGCTGACAGAATGTCTCTCACTATGTCACAAATTCTTGACACATTGCGAGCTAGGCCTGTACTTCAGGCCACGGACACTGTGCAATCATTGCCCCCTGGTCCCCCTCAGCTGAGTTACCTCCAAGCTTCGGGACGGGCACATACACCTCAGGGTGAAGACTCTGACTCGGACGATGGCCCCGGGCAGCCTAAGCGGGCTCGCTATGACGGGCCTTCACATTCATCTCAATGGTCAGGATCCCAGCGAGATGAATCTATGGGTGATGAGGCGGACGTAACTGATCAGGATTCTGATCCTGGGACCGCTCTCAATCTAGATACACCAGATGGTGACGCCATAGTTAATGATCTTATATTTAACATCAATAAGATGTTAAATATTTCCCCACCAGCTCCTCTTGTAGAGGAGTCAGCTTCGCAGCACGAGAGAATCCATTTCAGATACCCTAAGCGTACATTAAGCACTTTTCTGGACCACGCTGACTTTAGAGACGCAATCCAGAAACCCCACGCTTATCCTGAAAGGCGTTTTTCTAAACGGCTTAAAGATACACGCTATCCTTTTCCCCCTGAGGTGGTCAAGGGTTGGACCCAGTGTCCAAAAGTGGATCCTCCAATTTCCAGGCTTGCAGCTAGATCCTTGGTTGCAGTTGAAGATGGAGCGGCACTTAAAGATGCCACTGACAGGCAGATGGAGCTCTGGCTGAAATCCATCTATGAAGCGATTGGAGCGTCATTAGCGCCATCTTTTGCGGCCGTATGGGCACTCCAAGCTATCTCAGCCGGGCTTGCGCAAGTCGACTCAGTCACACGTGCATTTGCCCCGCAGGTAGCACCATTGACCTCGCAAATGGCGGCATTCGCGTCGTACGCGATTAATGCTGTTCTTGACGCTACAAGCCGCACGGCAGTGGCGTCAGCCAACTCCGTTGTTTTGCGTAGGGCCCTGTGGTTGAGACATTGGAAAGCAGATTCTCATTCCAAGAAGTGCTTAACCAATTTGCCTTTTTCTCGTGACCGATTGTTTGGAGAGCGTTTGGATGAAATCATCAAACACTCCAAGGGTAAGGACTCATCCTTACCGCAACACAGACAAAACAAACCCCAACAGAGGAAGGGTCAGTCTGGTTATCGGTCCTTTCGAGGACCGGGCAGGTCCCAATTCGCCTCGTCAAAAAAGACTCAAAAAGACCAGAGACGCTCAGATTCTTGGAGGTCTCAGTCACGCCCAAAAAGGACAGCCGGAGGAACCGTTGCCAAGACGGCGTCCTCCTGACTTGCAGTCTCCGATTCCCACACCCGCGGTCGGTGGGAGGCTTTCCCACTTTGGCGACATTTGGCTGTCACGCGTCAAAGACCGTTGGGTGAGGGATATTCTGTCTCACGGGTACAGGATAGAGTTCAGTTCTCGTCCGCCAACTCGTTTCTTCAGAACTTCTCCACCACCAGACCGAGCCGATGCTCTGTTGCAGGCGGTGGCCGCTCTAAAGGCGGAAGGAGTGGTGACCTCCGTCCCTCTTCAGGAACAAGGTCACGGTTTTTACTCCAATCTGTTTGTGGTCCCAAAAAAGGACGGATCGTATCGACCCGTCCTGGATCTAAAGTTGCTCAACAGACACGTAAAAGTCAGGAGGTTCCGGATGGAATCCCTACGCTCCGTCATAGCCTCAATGTCTCAAGGAGATTTTCTAGCATCAATAGATATCAAAGATGCGTATCTCCACGTGCCGATTGCACCAGAGCATCAGCGTTTCCTACGCTTCGTCATACACGACGAACACCTGCAGTTCGTAGCGTTACCTTTCGGTCTGGCAACAGCCCCCCGGGTCTTCACCAAAGTCATGGCAGCAGTAGTAGCTGTTCTGCACTCGCAGGGTCACTCGGTCATCCCGTATCTAGACGACCTGCTTATAAAGGCACCCTCTCAAGAGGCATGCCAGCACAGTCTGAAGGTGGCACTAGACACTCTCCAGAGTTTCGGGTGGATTATCAACTTTCCAAAGTCTCATCTAACCCCGACCCAATCTCTGACTTATCTTGGCATGGAGTTTCATACTCTCTCAGCGATAGTGAAGCTTCCACTGGACAAGCAGTGCTCGCTACGGACTGGAGTGCAATCTCTCCTTCAGAGCCAGTCGCACTCACTGAGGCGCCTCATGCATTTCCTAGGAAAGATGGTAGCAGCAATGGAGGCAGTCCCGTTCGCGCAGTTTCATCTGCGCCCTCTACAATGGGACATTCTACGCCAATGGGATGGGAAATCGACGTCCCTCGACAGGACTGTCTCCCTCTCTCAGACTGCCAAGGACTCTCTGCGTTGGTGGCTTCTCCCCACCTCATTGTCACAGGGAAAGTCGTTCCTTCCCCCGTCCTGGGCAGTGGTCACGACGGATGCGAGCCTATCAGGGTGGGGAGCGGTGTTTCTCCACCACAGGGCTCAGGGGACGTGGACTCAGGAAGAGTCCACCCTGCAGATCAATGTTCTGGAAATCAGAGCAATCTATCTTGCCCTGCGAGCCTTCCAACAATGGCTGGAAGGCAAGCAGATTCGGATTCAGTCGGACAATTCCACGGCGGTGGCGTACATCAACCACCAAGGGGGAACACGCAGTCGCCAAGCTTTTCAAGAAGTCCAGCGGATTTTGACGTGGGTGGAAAGCAGAGCGTCCACCATATCCGCAGTTCACATCCCAGGCGTGGAAAACTGGGAAGCAGACTTTCTCAGTCGCCAGGGCATGGACGCAGGAGAATGGTCCCTTCACCCGGACGTGTTTCAGCAGATCTGTTGCCGCTGGGGGACGCCGGACGTCGATCTGATGGCGTCACGGCACAACAACAAGGTCCCAGTTTTCATGGCACGGTCTCACGATCACCGAGCACTGGCGGCAGACGCCTTGGTTCAGGATTGGTCGCAATTCCGACTCCCCTATGTGTTCCCACCTCTAGCATTGTTAACCAGAGTTCTCCGGAAAATCAAGTCCGACTGCCATCGAGCCATACTCGTCGCTCCAGATTGGCCAAGAAGGTCGTGGTACCCGGATCTGTGGCATCTCACGGTAGGCCAACCGTGGACACTACCAGACCGTCCAGATTTGCTGTCTCAAGGGCCGTTTTTCCATCTGAATTCTGCGGCCCTGAACCTGACTGTGTGGCCATTGAGTCCTGGATCCTAGCGGCCTCAGGTTTATCTCATGAAGGTGTTGCCACAATGAGACAGGCTAGAAAACCATCCTCAGCTAAGATCTATCACAGGACGTGGAAGATATTCTTAGCGTGGTGCTTGGCTCAAGGGTTTTCTCCCTGGCCATTTGCATTGCCAATTTTTCTTTCCTTCCTGCAGTCTGGGTTGGAAAAAGGTTTGTCGCTTAGCTCTCTTAAGGGTCAAGTCTCCGCGCTATCCGTATTCTTTCAGAAGCGCTTGGCACGGCTTTCTAAAGTACGCACGTTTCTCCAAGGAGTTTGTCATATCGTTCCTCCTTACAGACGGCCATTGGAACCCTGGGATCTGAACAAGGTTCTCATTGCTCTCCAGAAGCCGCCTTTCGAGCCTTTGAAAGAGGTTCCCCTTTCTCGGCTTTCACAAAAGGTAGTTTTTCTTGTGGCGGTCACGTCTCTTCGAAGAGTGTCCGAGCTAGCGGCGTTATCTTGCAAATCTCCCTTCCTGGTGTTTCACCAAGACAAGGTAGTACTGCGTCCAATTCCAGAGTTTTCTCCCAAGGTGGTTTCTTCCTTTCATCTCAATCAGGATATCACTTTGCCATCTTTGTGTCCGCATCCAGTTCACCAATTTGAAAAGGGTTTACATCTGTTGGACCTGGTGAGAGCACTCAGGATTTACATTTCTCGCACGGCGTCTCTACGCCGTTCTGATGCGCTCTTTGTCCTAGTCGCTGGTCAGCATAAGGGATCGCAAGCTTCCAAATCCACCCTGGCGCGGTGGATCAAGGAACCAATTCTTCACACATACCGTTCTGCTGGGCTTCCGATTCCATCTGGACTGAAGGCCCATTCTACCAGAGCCGTGGGTGCGTCCTGGGCATTGCGGCATCAGGCTACGGCTCAGCAAGTGTGCCAGGCGGCTACCTGGTCGAGTCTGCACACGTTTACCAAACACTATCAAGTGCATACCTACGCTTCGGCAGATGCCAGCCTAGGTAGACAGGTCCTTCAGGCGGCGGTGGCCCACCTGTAGGAAGAGGCTGTCTGACAGCCCGTTCATGTGGTATCTTTTTACCCACCCAGGGACTGCTTTTGGAAGTCCCACTGTCTGGGTCTCCCAATTAGGAGCGAAAAAGAAGAAGGGAATTTTGTTTACTTACCGTAAATTCCTTTTCTTCTAGCTCCAATTGGGAGACCCAGCACCCGCCCTATTTGTTCTTAGGGTTTCGTTTTTCGGGTGCACATGTTGTTCATGTTGTTTCTTAAGTTCTCCGATCTTGTTATCGGATTGAATTTGTTTTTGAAACTGTTATTGGCTTTCCTCCTTCTTGCTTTGGTACTAAAACTGAGGAATCCGTACTCCTACGGGAGGGTGTATAGCCAGAAGGGGAGGGGCCTTACACTTTTAAGTGTAGTTCTTTGTGCGGCCTCCAGAGGCAGTAGCTATACACCCACTGTCTGGGTCTCCCAATTGGAGCTAGAAGAAAAGGAATTTACGGTAAGTAAACAAAATTCCCTTCTTTGTGACCTCCAAAACACAGTAAAAGATGCAGTGTGTGAACATAGCCTTAGGCTGTGCATCTTGTCTATTTAGTTTTCCACATGCAGGTGTGAAACAGTCAGGCCTAGGTCCTGTTCTGCTCCAAACTATTTTTAGGTCTTCTGGAAAATAGTGAGGTGAAATACTAGAGTTGGGGACCACATTGTCACTGTGGAATGACTTTTACTTATATTATTTTCTCACTGTTTTTACCCTAGATTTTCTCAGGTTGCATAACAAAAACCTGATAACAGATTTGTTTTTAAAAGGGTTTTTTCAGTACTTATTGACTTAAAAGTCTGATTTTTCAAAATATAAAGTTTAAGTAATCCAATTGTTCAATGCTGTAAACAGAGAAAAAAAAATCTAAATGCCAGATTTGTGCTTTTACAGCCGCTGCAAAAAAAATAAAAATAATGCAACCATTGGTGATCAAATCATCGTATCTACCCCAAAAATTGAATTAATGAAAATATCAGCTCAGGGCGCAAAAACAAGCCACTTGAGAATTGAAGACATTATGGGTCTGCTATGTCGGCAGAAAAATAAAAAAAAAAGTTATGGCTCTTGGAAGAAGAGAAAGAAAAAGTGAAGTATCAAGATGAAAAATTGTCCAGTTCTGAGGTGGTGAAAGGCGTTTTGGAGGATTAAATAAGTTACTAGACCTTAATCACTATGTGAATATAATATTACACAACTTTTTCATTTACTTTGTTCATTTTATCACTATTTTTAAGAATTTATTTTGTGAATGAGACTTTTAATAGCACATAGAGGCATTAAGGTTAGGTTCCCGAAAAATTAGAGATTACCTTGTCGTTGGTTTTGGGCTCATTTGCATTGATAAATACATTTGCTACATCTCTACTACTTTCAAATAGTAATAGCAGTTTAGCAATTCCATTTTTCATGTATTTTATTTTTTCCAGATAGGTAAATGTATTTTTCATTGTTCATAGTATCCCTATAGCAGTAATGCTTTGCCATTTTTCATGTTTAGATTTTGATACTGGTTAGTGTGCAGCTTATTATCCTTATTATGGTCATGTATTTTTAGGCTAGCACCTAATTCACACACATAGGTGTTCCAGTCAGTCTTTTTTCTGAGGTGGTTAAAGGCGTTTTGGAGGATTATATAAGTTACTAGACCTTAATCACTATGTGAATATAACATTGCACAACTTTTTCATTTACTTTGTTTTATCACTATTTTTAAGGACTTGTTTTGTGAATGAGCATAATCTTTTCGTGCCTACAGATACATATTGCTTTTCTGAGAAGTGAATATAGCGATGGTCTATGAATTAAAGAAAATGAAATGATCCATGTATGTGCATTTTATGAAAACTTACCAAAAAATAAATTAACTTTGCAGTTCAAGGTTGTCAATTTATTGGGTGCGGCGCACAGACAAGAGCTCTGGGCCTGTTCCCAAAAACTGTAGTATATGAAGTATAAAGAAAATTGCTTCAGCATCCGCAAACAGGATTTTTTTTTTTTTTGTTAAAACTAATACTTAAATGAGTTCTTCTAAAATGGAAAAAAAATTGGAAGTGAAACACTTTACCTACGCGTTTCAGGCACATGTAGGTCCTTAATATAGTGCTATGATTATGGCCCCACATTGGGCTTGAAACACTTAGGAAAAAGTGTTTCACTTTAAAGTTTTTTTTCCATTTTAGAGCAATTCAATTAAAATTAAGTTTTAACAATGCTGATGCTGAAGGAATTTTTTTCAACATGTGTATTATGCAATCAATTTACTAATTGCTTGTGAAGACTCCTCCATAATATGATATTTGACTTGTTCTCCTTTTTTGCCTTGCAGAAAGACTAAAAGTACAGATTGCATTGGTGTAGTTGGACTGGCGCTGAGTGGACCCCAGATCCAGGGAGCCACCGTTCTTCTAGACCAGGATGTGTATGATGAAAAGACTGCAGACTCTGCCATGCAGCGTCTAAAGGCCGCAAACATTCCCGAGGATAATAGCTTGGGCCTCATGTTTGCATGTGTTGGCCGAGGCGAGCAGCACTACCAGAAGAAAAATGTTGAAGCGGACTCTTTTCGGAAACACTTTCCCAACGTGCCTCTGTTTGGCTTTTTCGGCAATGGGGAGATTGGTTGTGACCGTGTGGTTAGTGGTAATTTTACACTACGAGAATGTAATGATGAAAAGGACAATCTTTTACATGGATACACTACAGTGATGACCATTATCCACTTTGGACACACCAAGTAATGTGTCCTGCAGCAATTGCTCTTAAGTACTGAAATCTGTAAAACCAAAAATATCAGTGCTCTACAATTCCTGACTAGTCATTGTCATACTGTGTAATACGGCCTCAAAATGGAAAGAATAATCTTTGCAGAATGTCACGTCTCCTCTTTTATTTGGCTTTAATAAAGATTTTGTGTCATTTGATTTCATAAAATTATGCTACCATCATTATTGATTTCATTGGTAATGAAAATATTACGTACAGAGGCTGCCTCACAAGTAAATTTTAACCCCTTTCTGCAAAAAGACATAAGTGTACATCTGTATTGAAGTGCATGTGTGGAGGGAGCGCAAAGGCTGACAATGCCGGCACATGCCTGCTGTGTTACATAGCCGGTATCTGTCTTTAATGGCAGCAGCTAAAACTAAACTCTGATCGCTAGAGTTAACTGTTTAGATGGCAATGTCAATTTTTTGACAGCAGCTTTTAAATGGAGAGACCTCCATTTTCACAATATACTGGCATAAAATGGGTATTGCACTATATATGACAAGCGAGCAATCAAAGGCACAGATCAACTAAGGAATAGGGATGATCGAATACCTCAGATATTTGGCTTCACGAATATCCGACGAATAGGTCGCCGCTATGCGAATATTCGATGCGCAATGTAAGTCTATGGGAAGTCCGAATAGTTCTGAATATTTGTTATTCGGCTTTCCCATAGACTTACATTGTGAATCGAATATTCGCGAATAGCGGCGACCTATTTGGCAAATATTCGCGAAGCCGAATATTTAAGGTATTCGATCATCCCTACTAAGGAAACTAAAAAAATAAGGTAAAAATTTAAAATCTCCGCCTTTAAAAATAAAGTTCTAAAAATAAACCTGTTTGATATCGACATGTCTGTAAAGTTAATCGTATCACAATATGAAATTAATCCACACAGTAAACACCTTTTAAAGAGAAAAAAAAATCGAAACAAAAACATTGCGGGTGTTTGGTCACCTTTCTAAAAGTAAAAATACAAATAAGTGATAGAAACCTTGTACCCCAAAATGGTGTCAACGAAACTGTCAGCACGCCACACAAAAAATAACCCCTCGTAGAGCTCCATCAACGGAAATGTAAAAACATTACAAATCTTACATAAAGGCGACACAAGTTAATTTTTTTTATTTTTTACAAACGTCTGAATTATTATTATTTTTTTTTTTTTTTTAATCACTTAGAAAACTTGCTGGTGTTTTTTTTTGTTTTTTTCAATGTGTGTACTGACCTGCAGAATTGGATTTTTCCACTATTTCATCCTGATTTTAAATTTTTTTTTTTTTTTTTAGTACATTGTATAGTAAAATAGCAGTGTCAGTCAAACCTAAAATGCATTACACAAAAAAACAAACCCTCTCATATGGCTATGTTCTTGGAAAAGGTGAGAAAAAACATAAAGGGCAAAAATAAAAAAAATTGGCCAGTCCTTCAAGGGTTAATTTACTCTGATAGATCTTGCAGAGCAAGAATTATTTAAAAAAAATAGTTCCATTGTCTACACAAGGGGTCCCAAACACAAGCAGCTTGCCGCATGTGGCCCCTCAGGCTGCTTCTTGCTGCCCGCAATCCCATAGCCCTCTTGACGATCGCGGCTGGGTCGCAGTAGTCAGCACTTTATTTCATTTGAACTGCTGGCACCGTGCAGAAGCTCTCTGCAGAACTAAACCTAATGCGGGCTTCACACGAGACGAGCTATCGTGCGATGCATCGTCGGGGTCACGGTTTTCGTGACGCACATCCGGCATAATTTGCAACATCATCGACATGTGACACCTCCGAGTGACGCTAAATCGGTCACAAATCATGAGTCGTGTATACGTCGCTTATTTTTAAAAAATCGTTTATTTTTCATTGCGCCGGTTGTTCATTGTACCCGGGGCAGCACACATCGCTCCGTGTGACACCCCGGGAATGATGAACACAGTTTACCTGCGTCCCGCGGCACCAGCCGGCTATGCGGAAGGAAGGAGGTGGGCGGGATGTTTACGTCCCGCTCATCTCCGCCCCTTTGCTTCTATTGGCCGCTGGCTGTGTGACGTCGCTGTGACGCCGAACGTCCCTCCCACTTCAGGAAGAGGATGTTCGCCGCCCACAGCGAGGTCGCTCAGCAGGTAAGTACGTGTGACGGTGTTTGAACGACTTTGTGCGACACAGGCAGCGATTTGCCCGTGACGCACAAACGACGGGGGCAGGTACGATCGCTAGTGCGATCGCACGATAGATCGTACCGTGTGACGCCTGCATTAGGCAGCCTCCAGCCAATCACAGGCCAGCAACTGATAGACATATGACATCAGCTGTTGGCCTCTGATTGGCCAGCGGCTACCATTGGTTTAGGGCTGCAGAGAGCTCTGCGCAGCGTCAGTAGTTCATTCAAACAAGATAAATTGCTGACTACTGCGACATGCTGCATTGGCCGCGATGATCAAAAGGGCCATGGCCTTGCGGGCCGCAAGAAGCAGAAAAGAGAACCCCGAGGGAACGGAGGACAGGTGAGAAGAATCTTTTATAAAGAAAAATAATCCAGCGTCCATTCCTCTAAAATCAATTTTATTCCATTTTCTTATTTAAAAAAAACCCACAAATACTGGTGCATGAAAGATACAATCAAAAAGCAAACAACTCCAAGAAGCCTAGAGTCTCTGTACACAGACATGTTTTGGACATTATGTCCTTAGGACGCTGGATTATTTTTCTTTATCTCCTACTGCGCTGGAGTCTCACTGGATCCGTGACTGCTGTTCTTCTAAGGAACTGGTGAGCTGACAAACCCTATTTTTCCTATTTATTGTCTAGAAGAATCTTTTCCTTTTTTTTTTTTTTTTTGCACATTACTACAAGAGGACCAGGATGGGCACATTAGTACAGGATGGGCACATTACTACAATATGGGGAGGACTAGGATGGGGCATTACTACAAGAAGGGGACCAGGCTGGGCACATTACTACAGGATGAGGATCAGGATAGGTACATTACTACAAGATGAGGATAAAGATGGGCACATAACTACAGGATGGCGTAAAAGAAACAGTTCATCACTCTGAACACACCATCCTCACTGTCAAACATTGTGGTGGCAGCATCATGGTTTGGGCCTGCTTTTTTCAGCAGGGACAGGAAAGATGGTTAAAATTGATGGGAAGATGGATGGAGCTAAATACAGGACCATTCGTGAAGAAAACCTGTTGGAGTCTGCAAAAGACCTGAGACTGGGACGGAGATTTGTCTTCCAGCAAGACAATGATCCCAAACATAAATCAAAATCTACAATGGAATGGTTCACAAATAAACGTATCCAGGTTAGAATGGCCAAGTCAAAGTCCAAACCTGAATCCAATTGAGAATCTGTGGAAAGAGCTGAAAACTGCTGTTCACAAACGCTCTCCATCCAACCTCACTCAGCTCCAGCTGTTTGCAAAGGAAGAATGGGCAAGAATTTCAGTCTCTCGATGTGCAAAACTGATAGACACATACCCCAAGCTACTTGCAGCTGTAATCGCAGCAAAAGGTGGCGCTACAAAGTATTAACTAAAGGCCACGTTACACGCTGCGATCTTGCTGGCAAATCGCTGCCCGTGGCGCACAAAATCCCTCAGACCCGTCACACTACTTACCTGCCTAGCGACGTCGCTGTGACCGGCGAACCGCCTCCTTTCTAAGGGGGCGGTTTATTTGGCGTCACAGCGACGGCACTAAGTGGCCACCAATGGAAGCGGAGGGGCGGAGATGAGCGGGACGAACATCCCGCCCACCTCCTTCCTTCCTCATTGCCGGCAGCCACAGGTAAGGTGAGGTTCCTCGTTCCTGCGGTGTCACACATAGCGATGTGTGCTGCCGCAGGAACGACGAACATCGTATCTGCAGCTGCAACGATATTTGGGAATAGGGGAGCATGTCAACAATAAACGATTTTGCACGATTTTGCGACCTTTTTTGATCGCACGTAGGTATCACACGCAACGACATCACTAACGAGGCCGGATGTGCATCACGAATTACGTGACCCCAGCGATGTCGCTGTGTGTAAAGCGGCCTTTAAAGGGACCCGAATAATATTGTACGCCCCAATTTTCAGTTTATTTTTTATAAAAGTTTAAAATAAGCCATAAATTTTGTTCACCTTCACACTTGTGTCCCATTTGTTGTTGATTCTTCACCATAAAATTCAAATTTCTTTGTCGCTCCATTGGGAGACCCAGACAATTGGGTGTATAGGCTATGCCTCCGGAGGCCGCACAAAGTACTACACTAAAAGTGTAAAGCCCCTCCCCTTCTGCCTATACACCCCCCGTGCTCCCACGGGCTCCTCAGTTTTTTGCTTTGTGCGAAGGAGGCAGACATGCACGCATAGCTCCACAGATTAGTCAGCAGCAGCTGCTGACTATGTCGGATGGAAGAAAAGAGGGCCCTTAACAGGGCCCCCAGCATGCTCCCTTCTCACCCCACTCTTGTCGGCGGTGTTGTTAAGGTTGAGGTATCCATTGCGGGTACGGAGGCTGGAGCCCACATGCTGTTTTCCTTCCCCATCCCCCTTAGGGCTCTGGGTGAAGTGGGATCCTATCGGTCTCCAGGCACTGAGACCGTGCTCCATCCACAGCTCCTGAGGACCCTGCTGGATAGGAGCCGAGTATCGTTCAGGGACATGGCCCTGCTACTTTGAGGTACTCTGTGTCCCCGTGGGGACTGCGCACAGCAACACTCCAGCATTGCTGGGTGTGCTAGTGCACCGGGGACCGAGGCGCTGACCGCGTTTGTGCCATTATACACTGCAGCATCGCTGAGTGTGTTACTGTATGGGGACTACCGCGCTGACCGCCGCTGCCATTGTTATCACTGCGGCGCGGCTGGGACTGTTAGTGCGCCGGGGACTTCCGCGCAGACCGCGCTTATACGGCGGCCGCGCTCATAACTCGAGTCCCCGGCTTTTGGGCCTAGTCTCTTTTTCTTCCCGCCCCCAGCCCTGCCAGTCAGGGGAAGGGCGGGACGCTGTACAGCACGGCAGCACTGAGGGCTGGAGCATGCTTTGCATACTCCACCCCCCTCACTGTGCACAGTGGGGCAACAGTTCCCGCACTTTCTGGATCACGCCCACGGCTCCCTCCTCTCCTCAGGACGCCGGCAGCCATTCCTGTCAGCTCCTCGGACGCTGCAGAGGGGAGACAAGCTCTGGGGGACCCAGGCAGGGATTCTGGTGGCCACACGACCGCTTTAAGCGGGCGGTAAGCAGCACCTCAGGTGCTGGCCCCACTTGGTGCAGAAGTGTATTTATAGTTTATATGTTTACAGGCTATACTTTACACTGTATGGTGCACAGTTGATTTCTGGCTATAACCCTGTTGTGTTGCTCAAAGGAGACAACAGCATGGCGCCCACAAGAAGCAGGGGTGCCAAAACACAGGCTTACTATGCTGCCTGCACAGCATGTACAACCTCGCTACCGGCAGGTTCCACTGACCCTCATTGTGTGCACTGCTCGGCCCCTGTGGCACTTACTCAGCCGGAGCCTCTGCTAAGGGGGGCCCAGGGGGAACAACCAGCTAACACTGTCCAGGTGACAGGGACGGAGTTTGCAGTTTTTACTGACAGACTTTCTGAGACTATGGCCAAGATTCTAGAAGCTTTGCAGTCCAGACCGGTATCTCAGACCATGGGCACTGTGGAATCACTGCCCCCTGGTTCCCCTCAGTCGGAACAACAATGTTCCCCCGGGGTGTCTCATAGTTCCCAGGGTGAGGTCTCTAACACGGACCGCAGCCCCAGACCGCCTAAGCGAGCTCGCTGGGAAATCCCCTCGACCTCAAGACTCTGTTCAGGGTCTCAGAGGGATGACTCTCTGTATGATGAAGCGGAGGTAGCTGATCAGGATTCTGATCGTGAGGCCGCTCTCAACCTTGATACTCCTGATGGTGACGCCATAGTGAATGATCTTATCGCGTCCATACATCAAATGTTGGATATTTCTCCCTCGGCTCCTCCAGCGGAGGAGTCAGCCTCTCAGCAGGAGAAATTCCGTTTCAGGTTCCCCAAGCGTACAACGAGTATGTTTCTGGATCACTCCGATTTCAGAGAGGCAGTCCAGAAACACCGAGTTTGTCCAGATAAGCGTTTTCCCAAGCGCCTTAAGGATACACGTTATCCCTTCCCCCATGACGTGGTCAAGGGCTGGACTCAGTGTCCCAAGGTGGATCCTCCAATCTCCAGACTGGCGGCTAGATCCTTAGTTGCAGTTGAAGATGAGGCTTCGCTCAAGGATGCCACTGACAGACAGATGGAGCTCTGGTTGAAATCCATCTATGAAGCTATCGGCGCGTCTTTTGCTCCAGCATTCGCAGCCGTATGGGCACTCCAAGCTATCTCAGCGGGTCAAGCGCAAATTGACGCACTCACACGTACGTCTGCGCCGCAAGTGGCGTCCATAACTTCTCAAACGTCGGCATTTGCGTCCTACGCTATTAATGCTGTCCTGGACTCTGCGAGCCGTACGGCGGTTGCAGCCGACAATTCGGTGGCAATACGCAGGGCCTTGTGGCTACGGGAATGGAAGGCAGATTCGGCTTCCAAAAAGTCCTTAACCGGTTTGCCAATTTCTGGCGACCGTTTGTTTGGTGAGAGGCTGGATGAGATCATCAAACAATCCAAGGGAAAGGAAACATCCTTACCCCAGGCCAAACCAAAATTACCCCAACAGAGGAGGGGACAGTCGAGGTTTCGGTCCTTTCGGGGTGCGAGCAGGTCCCAATTCTCCTCGTACAAAAGGCCTCAGAAGGATCAGAGGAACTCCGATCCATGGCGGTCTAAGTCACGCCCTAAAAAGACCGCTGGAGGTGCCGCTACCAAGGCGGCTTCCTCATGACTTACGGCCTCCTCTCACCGCATCCTCGGTCGGTGGCAGGCTCTCCCGCTTTTCCGACATTTGGCTGCCACAGGTAAAAGACCGTTGGGTGAGAGACATCCTGTCTCACGGTTACAGGATAGAGTTCAGCTCTCGTCCTCCGACTCGATTTTTCAGAACATCTCCGCCTCCCGAGCGAGCCGATGCTCTTCTGCAGGCGCTGGGCACTCTGAAGGCAGAAGGAGTGGTGGTCCCCGTTCCTCTTCAGCAACAGGGTCACGGTTTTTACTCCAACCTGTTTGTGGTTCCAAAGAAGGACGGGTCTTTCCGTTCTGTCCTGGACCTAAAACTGCTCAACAAACACGTAAAGACCAGGCGGTTCCGGATGTAATCCCTCCGCTCCGTCATCGCCTCAATGTCCCAAGGAGATTTCCTTGCATCGATCGATATCAAAGATGCTTATCTCCACTTACCGATTGCTCCAGAGCATCAGCGCTTCCTGCGCTTCGCCATAGGAGACGAACACCTGCAGTTCGTGGCACTGCCGTTCGGCCTGGCGACAGCCCCACGGGTTTTCACCAAGGTCATGGCTGCAGTAGTGGCGGTCCTCCACTCTCAGGGTCACTCGGTGATCCCTTACTTAGACGATCTGCTGGTCAAGGCTCCCTCTCAAGAGGCATGCCAGCACAGCCTCACCGCTACTCTGGAGACTCTCCAGAGTTTCGGGTGGATCATCAATTTTCCAAAGTCAAATCTGACACCGGCCCAATTGCTGACATATCTTGGCATGGAGTGTCATACCCTCTCAGCGATAGTGAAGCTTCCGCTGAACAAGCAGCGTTCACTACAGACGGGGGTGCAATCTCTCCTTCAGGGTCAGTCACACCCCTTGAGGCGCCTCATGCACTTCCTGGGGAAGATGGTGGCAGCAATGGAGGCAGTCCCTTTCGCGCAGTTTCACCTGCGTCCTCTTCAATGGGACATCCTACGCAAATGGGACAGGAAGCCGACGTCCCTCGACAGGAGCGTCTCCCTCTCTCAGGCAACCAAAGCTTCCCTTCGGTGGTGGCTTCATCCCACTTCATTATCGAAGGGGAAATCCTTCCTACCCCCATCCTGGGCGGTGGTCACGACGGACGCGAGTCTGTCAGGGTGGGGAGCGGTCTTTCTCCACCACAGGGCTCAGGGGACTTGGACTCAGACAGAGTCTTCCCTTCAGATCAATGTTCTGGAGATAAGGGCAGTGTATCTGGCCCTAAAAGCGTTCCAGCAGTGGCTGCAAGGCAAGCAGATCCGAATTCAGTCGGACAACTCCACAGCGGTGGCTTACATCAACCACCAAGGAGGAACACGCAGTCGGCAAGCCTTCCAGGAAGTCCGGCGGATTTTGATGTGGGTGGAAGCCACGGCCCCCACCATCTCCGCAGTTCACATCCTGGGCGTGGAAAACTGGGAAGCGGATTTTCTCAGTCGCCAGGGCATGGACGCAGGGGAATGGTCCCTTCACCCGGACGTGTTTCAGGAGATCTGTTGCCGCTGGGGGATGCCGGACGTCGACCTAATGGCGTCCCGGCACAACAACAAGGTCACGGCATTGATGGCACGTTTGCACGATCACAGAGCTCTGGCGGCAGACGCCTTAGTTCAGGATTGGTCGCAGTTTCAACTCCCTTATGTGTTTCCTCCGCTGGCACTGTTGCCCAGAGTGTTACGCAAGATCAGGGCCGACTGCCGCCGCGCCATCCTCGTCGCTCCAGACTGGCCGAGGAGGTCGTGGTACCCGGATCTGTGGCATCTCACGGTCGGCCAACCGTGGGCACTACCAGACCGACCAGACTTGCTGTCTCAAGGGCCGTTTTTCCATCTGAATTCTGCGGCCCTCAACCTGACTGTGTGGCCATTGAGTCCTGGATCTTAGCGTCTTCAGGATTATCTCAAGAGGTCATTGCCACTATGAGACAGGCCAGGAAACCAACGTCCGCCAAGATCTACCACAGGACGTGGAAAATATTCCTGTCGTGGTGCTCTGATCAGGGTTTTTCTCCCTGGCCATTTACCTTGCCCACTTTTCTGTCCTTTCTTCAGTCCGGATTGGAAAAGGGTTTGTCGCTTGGCTCCCTTAAGGGACAAGTCTCTGCGCTCTCTGTGTTTTTTCAGAAGCGCTTGGCCAGACTTCCACAGGTACGCACGTTCCTGCAGGGGGTTTGTCACATCGTCCCTCCTTACAAACGTCCGTTGGAACCCTGGGATCTGAACAGGGTGCTGATGGTTCTTCAGAAACCACCGTTCGAGCCAATGAGGGATATTTCTCTCGCACGCCTTTCGCAGAAAGTGGTTTTCCTAGTAGCAGTCACTTCACTTCGGAGAGTGTCTGAGCTAGCAGCATTGTCATGCAAAGCCCCTTTCCTGGTGTTTCACCAGGACAAGGTGGTTCTGCGTCCGGTTCCGGAATTTCTCCCTAAGGTGGTATCCCCCTTTCATCTCAATCAGGATATCTCCTTACCCTCTTTTTGCCCTCATCCAATTCACCAATGTGAAAAGGATTTGCACTTGTTAGATCTGGTGAGAGCACTCAGACTCTACATTTCTCGTACGGCGCCCCTGCGCCGCTCGGATGCACTCTTTGTCCTTGTCGCTGGCCAGCGTAAAGGATCACAGGCTTCCAAATCAACCCTGGCTCGGTGGATCAAGGAACCAATTCTAGAAGCTTACCGTTCAGCTGGGCTTCCGGTTCCCTCAGGGCTGAAGGCCCATTCTACCAGAGCCGTGGGTGCGTCCTGGGCTTTGAGGCACCAGGCTACGGCTCAGCAGGTGTGTCAGGCGGCTACCTGGTCGAGCCTGCACACTTTCACGAAGCACTATCAGGTGCATACCTATGCTTCGGCGGATGCCAGCCTAGGTAGGCGAGTCCTTCAGGCGGCGGTTGCCCACCTGTAGGACGGAGCCGTTACGGCTCTATTATGAGGTATTATTTACCCACCCAGGGACTGCTTTTGGACGTCCCAATTGTCTGGGTCTCCCAATGGAGCGACAAAGAAGAAGGGAATTTTGTTTACTTACCGTAAATTCCTTTTCTTCTAGCTCCAATTGGGAGACCCAGCACCCGCCCCTGTTTTTTTGTGTACACATGTTGTTCATGTTGAATGGTTTCAGTTCTCCGATATTCCTTCGGATTGAATTTACTTTAAACCAGTTTATAATTTTTTCCTCCTTCTTGCTTTTGCACCAAAACTGAGGAGCCCGTGGGAGCACGGGGGGTGTATAGGCAGAAGGGGAGGGGCTTTACACTTTTAGTGTAGTACTTTGTGCGGCCTCCGGAGGCATAGCCTATACACCCAATTGTCTGGGTCTCCCAATTGGAGCTAGAAGAAAAGGAATTTACGGTAAGTAAACAAAATTCCCTTCTTTCTATCTTTGTTTGAAGCCGGAAATGTGGGAAAAGGGTGAAAAATTCAAAGGGGCCTAATACTTTGGCAAGGCACTGTGTGTGTGTATGTATGTATATATATAATAATCGCAAGTAAAATAAATAAAAATGTGCATGTTATTGCAACATCCGTAATGATTCAAGCTATAGAAAAACCTGCTGTAGAAAAGCTGTAGAAAACCTGATACGATGAATGCCATTTACATTTTTTAAAAAAGAGAAAAATTCAAATAGGTGATCCAAAGGTATATTGGTAAAAATATATGGTGTATATATGTCACTTTGCCCTGCAAAGAATGTGGCCCCCCAAAGACGTTTTTTTCTATGTGTGGCCTATGTATGCAACCAAGTTTGAGACCCCTGGTCTACACACTACGTTTCGACACTTGGGATACAATTTTCATTGGGAGCTTCTCTCGACATATTCTGTAAGGTTGTCACCAGACGTAGGCCAAATGTATTGTTTTGGCCTATGTCTGCCTGGAATACAACTGCATACAGTTTGTTTTACTGTAGTTGGTACTGAACCTTATGGCAAAGGATCAGATAACATCAAGTATACGTTTCTTTATAAATGGTCTCTATAGTGGACGGATGACTTGGCACCCATCTTGATAGTGGTCATCGTTGGTCGCATAATTCCTAAATATATGGGTCTAACATTAGTCAGAAATGTAATATGTACCTAGTGTTAAATGCTTTTTATGGTGTCCCCTGCTGCTCCTTTTACCCTCTCTCAGAAAGTCCATCTAATGTGCCCTATGCTGTTGAGCAGAAGCAGCTTCTTGTGCGTTGATTCTTAGTGGTGCGGCTGCGCTGCACATCGGCAGAAATTATCTGCCGCCACTGTACAATAGGATCCTGGAGGTAGGATTGAGCTAATAAACGTGTGACCATGGGCACTGGATGCATTTGTTGGATGTAATGAAAGGAAAAAAACAAAACACCAGGAGGTACCATGACAAATATGTAACAGCAATCATTACTATCTACAATCCTGCTTCCGTCCCCATGCCACTGAAACTGCCCTAACCAAAAATAAAAAAAACCTTAATTATGTCGCAAAAGCTATCAGACATTTCTAAATACTCCTCCTCCTAGATCTGTCCTCTTTCTTCAAAAAACACAAAAACCTGAGCTGAAACAATGTTCAGTAAACATGCAACATTAAGCATGTGAATTGCAGCCTTAAGACTAGAAAAAAACAAAGAGAAAAATTGTATGAAAAATACCCTGACTATCAATAAATAAATTGCAAGTGCTTAATAACAGGGTACTTAGTGTATACATTTTTGCAAAAAGGTAAAAAGCTGTCCCATCTCGCCACCGTGTACCCATCTGAGACAGTCCCTAACCTACTGAAGTTAAAAACATTATCAATACCTGACTTGTGTCATGTCAAAACTCCAATATGGATTACCTTTTTGCAAAAATGTATACACTAAGTACCCTGTTATTAAGCACTTGCAATTTATTTATTTATAGTCAGGGTATTTTTCATACAACTGTCCTCTTTCTTCGACACAGTCGACCACTGCCTCCTACTAGAGATCCTGCCTTCCCTTGGCATCAGAGACCTTGCCCTCTACTGGATCCCTTATACCTCAGTAACCGCATATTTCACATCTTCCATTCCCATACTGTCTCCTTGGACTTCACGTGAAGTAACAACCTCATGCGAGCCCCGGGAATGCGAGTCCTGGAACCGCAGCTGCAGAGGAGGGGAGTATAAGCTTTTTATTTTAATAGGGCAAACATAAGTAATGATACGTCGTTATCCTAGTAGTGAACAATCCCATTAATTTGGGTAAAACCGAACTGAACTATAATGAAAAATACTACGGGGAAAAGACTGGAACTTTTGAAACGGTTGTGCACTAAACAGTTTCTTCCAATACCTGTGTTTGTAAAAATCAAAAATATGCTCATAAACACCAATTTTGCACTATTGACTAATTGTACAGGCAGGTCTCAGCTGGCTTTTCCCCGCCCACTGACAATGACTGATAAGTCTCTGCCAATACGCCTGTATAGACTGAGATTTCTCAATCACTGTCAGCGGATGGGGAGAAGCCACCGGGAACCCACTTGTTCAACTAGTCTTGAAGCGCACATGCAGTGATAAAATGCTGTGTTTTATTTGTCATGTCAGAATGCAACGTGCGCACATACCCTAAAATGTTTGTTTTTCTCTGAAACGCCGCAGCATTTCAAAGTTAAAGGGAATCTATCACCAGGTTTTTGCATGTAGAGATAATGCTACTCTCAGATGGGGTAGCATAAACGTGGTGACAGATTCCCTTTAAACATACATGGCTGTGATCGTACAGCCAGTGGCTGATACATGGAAGTAGGTAAGATGAAGAAAGGACCGCACTCCATCCGCTGTGCTGGAAAAAGTTTATTTGAACAGGTGCATAGGTAAAAGGGCTGGAGGCAACCTGTGAGCCAGCTCCTAAGAGGGGACGACGGCCGTTTCGCCTTGATTAGGCTTCCACGGGTCCACGGTTTGGGCAGCATGTATCAGCTGACAAGTTGCCTTTAACTCTGCTGCCCGACTTATCCTCCTGTCCCTTTGCTACTCCTCTGCCTCTCTACTCTCCAAATTTCTCAATTTGCGCTCATTTTTCCAACGGATAGTTTACACTAATAACACTTACCTACAAGGCCATCCATAATCTGTTCCCTCTGTTTATTTCTTGTAGCAAAACCAGGGAGGACTGGGTTAACTCTTAGCACTGCAGGTCTTGATTACATGCACATTTCTAGCTTTAACTAAGGACCAAGGTCTGCATTCACTTTAGTCTCTCACTTTGCTAGGCAGAGCAGTGTGTGGAAACTGCTCAGTGGATCGGGCTGTTCTAAATACTCCTATTTCGTGCCTGAAGCTGCTGGAGCTCAGGCTGAAGGAGACAAACACTGGTAGGACCATACCCCCTTATTGGTGGAAAGTTTGCTCCAGGAACACCATCTGTAAACTATTCGAGTGAGTCGCACTGACACGCGCCTGCTGAATGAACTGCTGATTTGCGATTATACCTCTTTGCCCAGAAGAGGCTGGTTAGTTTTGAATCCCTTGAGGTTTTATGAAAGCAATAAAACTGCACATTTTTAAAGCAAACTGCATTGCCTGTGTGAACACCACCTAATCCCTACCGAATCCCTACCGGTGAATCCCTACAGTTGGTGTTTGAATTGCATGAAAGTGTCTATATGTATAAAGTCCTGGGTGACATTTTGACAATCGCCAAGTGTCTACTTTCAGCAGATATAAAAGGGTTAAATGATTTTTATTTATTTTTTTTGTGTGTGTGTGTGACCTAACAAAGAGAATTATTCATTATTTGTTGGAAAAACACTTTAATTTCTATAAATGGTAATATGATCTGCACACAAGCATTCAGTGACTTTGCTGGTAAAAACCTTCTGACGGCATTTTATTGGCAGTGATGCTGATGGTTAATACATGTGCTGAAATCTCCGGGAAGGGAGCACATTCTGTAACTATCTAGACACTCAGTACAGGTACACACATGCTTAGGAGGTAATCCAGGCTGTTGTGTTGGAGCATGTAATGTTTGGCTCCTGCGTCATTTCAATGCTTTGTCCTTCCAGGGTACATCGACTGGCACACTGTGAAATTATCTGTGGAAAACTACTAAATGAGGCTGGTTTACTTTGAAGACTTTTGGTTTTACCCTAAATTAGCCCAGAGATAAAGCAAACGTTTTTTACTTATTAAAAAAAAAATCTGATGAAAGTTGACGTGTGGACTTGGGAATCTTCTTTTATCGTGTTTAGAGAGCATTCAACCCTACGATGGCTTTACCATGCTGAACTCTGTGTGCCAGTTGTTTAAATAGGGCATCCACCATTTTAATATTGATGACTTATGTTCAGAATACATCAATATCAGATTGTGAGTTCCGACACTTGGCACCTACACCAACCAGCGCCAGCAGTAGCTAGTGGTTGTATGTAAACAATAATGTATGGAGCATAACGTCACTACTCTGTGCACTGTTTAGTTGCAACTGCAGTATCTGGGAGTGGATGTTAAACAGTTTGACGAAGCGGTGGAGTTCTACTCCTTACAGTGTCGCCATCTGTCCTCTGCTGGTGCTGGTCACAGATGATCGGTGAAGGTGCCAAGTGTTGGAACCCATAATCTGTTATTGATGACCTAAACCAAGGATTTTTCCTAAGTCACTGTTCATGTCATGCTAAGATATGTCCAACTGGTGAAAGACAGAGAGAAGGGTCAATAAAAGGATAGCTCTGTACCCTTCATTACCTTCACAGTTTGCATAGTCAGCTCAATATAACCAATAGATAAGTGCCTCTTATAATAACAGACAGGAGCTGCCAAGGCACTGTGCTTTCCTAGAGCTTCTGCTGTCAGACTCAAACCAAACAGAAATTTTAGATATTTGCCATTATTCAAGACTTATATCGATACCCTGTTCTTGGAATAGGTGATGAATTTCCGATTTATGGGTGTCAATATGTGCTCTAAATACATTAATGGAAAGAATGTGCTGCAAAGCAGTCTTGTACAAGGCTGCTCCAACTATTAGGCTGGAATCACACTTGCGAGTGTAAAATCGGTCCAATTCTCATGCTAGAAAGTCGGACGACTTCTGTTCCCATTTCATCAGTGTGCAATCAGTTTTTCCCCTCAGCAGCTGCTATTACATTGTTCTCTGCTACATGCGTGAAATGTATTGAGAAGAACGCATGTCACTAGGATGGTGTATGTGCCGTCCGTGTGACATCCTTTTTTTTTTCACACACCCATAGACTTGCATTGAAGAGACTCGTGTGAGAAACTCACCAAAACGCAGCATGCTGCGATTTTTTTCTCAGTCCGATTTGGACTGAGAAAAAAATAGCAAATGGGAGCTGCCTCATTGATTAACATGGGTCCAAGTGCAATGCGAGATTTTCTCGCATTGCACTCGTGCGGGTTAATCGCAAGTGTGAAGCCGGCCTAAGATGTGAAGCAGATTAGGGAATCTCATCTGGAACGGAAGCTACTTGGTAGTTACATGTGTGACCAGAGGCGGATTATAATGAGGGCAATCTGGGCTAACGCCCGTGGCCCGAGGCTCCAGGGGGCCCATGCTCCGAAAAGTAAATTGCCCCAATTATAATCCGCATGAAATATTTAAAAGATGCTGGGTTGTCCGCCCGCCCTTCAGCACGTCGGCAGGACACCATCAGGGTAATGTGGGGGCCAGGGTCGCTCATAGAGCTGCCCTCTCTCTTCCTGCTCTGCACTAATCTATCTATGTGATTGATGCAGGACAGGAAATGTACTGGAGCAGAACGGAGGCTGAGAAGGTGAAGGACTTTGCCTGATCACATGACCGGTGAACTGGCAGGTCCTGTTGTTCAGCTGCTGCTGCATCGTCCGTGCAGGTCCCAGTGGCTCCTCTCCTGCTCTGCACCGATCAAACTCCAAAATGAAGTAATGTATAGTGTGTGTAAATGTGCTTGTTCTAGGGCTGTGTGTGTATATGTGCATGTAGTCTGTCAGTCTCTTTCCCTGGCTGGCTGGCTGCCTCAGTCTTTCCCTGGCTGGCTGTCTCTTTCTCTGGCTGGCTGTCTCTCTCATTCTCTTTCCCTGGCTGGCTGTCTCTTTCCCCGGCTGGCTATCTCTTCCTCTGGCAGGTTGTCGCTCTGTCTATTTCCCTGGCTTGCTGTCTCTTTCGCTAGCAGGCTGTCTCTTTCCCCGGCTGGATGTCTCTTTCTCTGGCTGGCTGTCTCTCTCAGTCTCTTTCCCCGGCTGGCTGTCTCTTTCTCTGGCTGGCTGTCTCTCTCAGTCTCTTTCCCTGGCTGGCTGTCTCTTTCCCCGGCTGGCTGTCTCTTTCTCTGGCTGTCTCTCTGTCTCTTTTGCTGGCTGTCTGTCTCTTTCCCTGGCTTGCTGTCTCTTTCTCTGGCTGGCTGTATCGCTCTCTGACTGGCTGACACTTTCCCTGGCTGGCTGGCTCTTTCCCTGGGTGGCTGTCTCTGTCTTTTTCCCTGGCTATCTCTGTCTTTTTCCCTGTCTCTCTCTCTCTGTCTCTTTATTTGTCTATCTCTGTTTCTCTCTGTCTGCCTCTCTCTGTGTCCATCTCTCCAACGATTTCATATTACCTCACACATAAGCTTCTTATACGAAGAATCTCCTTAATTGCCTATAGCAACCAATCACAGCTCCTATTAATGACCTGTAGCTCCCAGCTCTATTCACTTTAATGCAAGGAGGTTTTTTTGTAGAGTAACTGTAAAGCGCCGGGTTAAATTTTCCCCTCAAAACAGTCTATGATGTTCCCGAGTCAAATGAGGCATCTGTGCAAAATATTGTGATTGTAAATGCGATGGTGCGGATTCCTTTAGCAGACACACACACACACAAACACACACACACACACACACACACACACACACACACACACACACACTCAGCTTTATACAGTATGTCCACCCATATGCTGTCCACCGCCATTAACTTGAGAACGGCAGCAGCTATAGGAATAGAAGGGATGTCTAGGTATAGTAAAGTAGCCATGTGCTACGCAATGAAACCACCTATAGCGCCACCTGGTGGAAAACAACGGAGTTAACATTTTTATCTCGAAAACGGAACGAGATAGAGAAAAAAAGTGAATTAAAAAATTGTAGGGCATCATCAATTCAAAACGAATTGACAGTCCCAGAGCAATGTGACAGCTGTGCAGTGCCGTGCCGTGCTGGTGATCGATGAGTATGAAAGAGAGGGACAGACCGACAGAGAGAGAGAGAGACACCGACCGAGCGACCAACTGACAGACAGAGAGAGAGAGAGACCACGCAACAACTGAAGCGAGTCGCGCTATCAGCGGTGGCATCACTTACGTTACCCGCGGCCACCGCTGGATCCTCCAACTGTGACAGAAAGTTGCCCGAGTGACTGAAGTGATCACTCAGGTGATTTGCGGTCTCAGGTGGAGGACTCCAGCTGGTCGCAGATAACCTGAGTGACGGCACCGCTGATCGCGCGGCTCACTTCAGTCACTCAGGGGATTTGCGGTTCCCAGTGAGTCCTACACAGGCCGCGGCACACAGACAGAGCCGCGCGAGAACAATGAAGTCGGGTGAAGTTCATTCGAGTTCATTCTGATTGCGCAGCTATGTCTCGCAGCCAGCCATGCTCTATGGGGATGTAGCAGGGCCGAGTGGGACCGCACTCTAAAAAAATTTACAGTTGTCCAGTCTGCCAGAGGGTGCATTTTTCTCTGCACTTGACAGAACGAAGCGTTCGCACAAACCCTAAGGCTATGTGCGCATGTGTGCGTAAATCATGCAGTTACGCTGCGCTTTGTAGCGCAGCGTAACTGCATGCGTCCTGCGTCCCCTGCACAATCTATGGAGATTGTGCAGGGGCCGTGCGCACGTGGCATATTAGAACGCAGCGATTCGGCTGCTGCCCGAATCGCTGCGTTCTAAGAAGTGACATGTCACTTCTTCCGTGCGCTCTTTGCCGGCAGCCCCTGCTCTGTCTATGGCAGGAGCTGCAGGCAGATCGCACGTTCTCGCCGGCACCATGCGCTTCAGAACTGAGCTTTTCAGCTGCGCTCTGAAGCGCACCTTTTAGGTGCCGTGCAGAGCGCACACGTGCGCACATAGCCTAAGACCTCATGCACACGTTCAGTATTGGTGAGTTTTTACCTCAGTATTTGTAAGGCCTCGTGCACATGCTGAGAATTTGATGAGTATTTTACTTTAGTATTTGTTAAACTATGTTCACACAGAGTGTTTTTGCTTAGTTTCTTTATTCTTTTTTTTTCTTCAATAGTCTTGTTTACAGATTTAAAGTTGGGTTGTTCAATACTATGCTTTAGTGTTTTTGGTTTTTTTTAAACTGAAGAGTATATGTATTAGATTAGTGGATGTTTTTTAGGTTATAGTTTCAGAAACTATTTTTCAGAAATTATCTGTTTCAGGCGTATGATGATGGACCCGTCACATGACCCATGTGTAGGGATGGGGGCCCACAGATCCTGAACAGCCCAGGGCCCTGGTTACCCTTAATCCGCCTCGTGTGTGACTTATGTTCTAGATTTTTGTTCTTTACCATTAAAATGCGGATTTTTTTTTCTTGTTTGATCCTTTTCCTTATTTTTATTTATACAGGTTGCAAATGCAAAACGCTTTTGGGTTTAAAACCTTTTTTTATTGTTAAGAAAGAAATTAGAATAGGAAAGTCAACTGTCTGTTCAATGTATATCTGTTGAACGAAAATCAGGAATTGTTAGAGGGTTTTTGCTTACATGATTTATTCACAGAAATAGTAGATAAAAAACTCCTTGAGACCCTCCTTACGCACTGTATAAGGCCTCATGCTTGAGGGAATTCATTATGATCCAAAGATAAAAAAAGAGAGGGTACCAAGATAATGCTCCACCTTGAGAGCCTAGCATAAAAAGGGGTGTCAGCTTTGCCCAGAGTGTTTCTGTAGTGGTAAAGTTGGCATTATCAGCCAAACCATACACAAATAATAAATGGAGAAGAAACTTCAGTAACATAGATAAGATAACACATTGTACATTTTGTAGTTTCCTTTCTCCTTAAAGAGAATCTGTCTTCAAGTTTTGATGACCTTAAACTGCTATAACTAGTTTATAGGGGCCAGAGAGATGAACACAGCATAGCTTAGAAAAATACATCACATAAGAAAGCTGTCCCTCCTAAGCTTGGTAAATACCTTTGCATTAGGACAGTGGATGATGCAGGAATCCATCAGCAGGGTCAGTACAAAGTATTTTAGTGCCCTAGGTAAATGAAGAAGATGGTGCCCTCCGATGAAACCTCAGCCCCCAAGTAAAGAAATGGGTCTGTCACACATTAACTACTGGGGTTCCGCCAAGTATAAGGGAGCCCCCAGCAACACACAGGGTACACTGAGAAGACAATATATTGAAAGGCCCTGGTGCTAGGGAAAGGGGAGCGGGGTCACCTCCTGCTACTCACCTGAGGCTGATCCCTGCACTCCCTAATGTCCCTATATGTGTCCTTTCCCCCCCATCCCCCCCCCCCCCCGTCGCTGATCACATGCCTAGGCCCTCGCTTTCCCTGAACTCACCCTGGCTAGTGAGAAGGCCAGTGATCGCACTAGTCTCACCACTATAATAATACAACATGGTGAGGGATATAGACAGAGGGAGCATAGACACAAAGGAAAGCACTCCAAGCTCCTCCAATGCAGCTAAACACCACCGCTGGAATTGTCATGACTCTTCAGCTTCATCCAGAGTCTTGTAACTCCTTACAAAGTGGTCTGTACGAATGTGCTGGGTGACCGCATGCATCCAGCAATGTAATCACCTCCCAAAGTGCGCCCCCCTCGAAGAGACAGGAAAAGCACCCTAGGCAGGTGCCTACTCTTCCTACCCCTCGACCTGGCCTTGGGCATCAGAGATGCTGGTGTATCTAGATGTGCCATAAAATGTCTCTCCTCTTCACTCTATATAACAATAAATAGAATAACAAAATGACTACAGCTTAATTCAAACAGTGTGTTACGGTTTAATAAATTAACATTTGTTGGTGGAAAAGGACATGCTTTGGAGAAAAGGTACAGAAAAAGTGATCATCATTGTTCTCCACTTTGTCCTACTAACTAGCAGAAATCTGGCAGCAACAATTTTTCCAAAATACCATATAATCCGCACTGCGGCATAAACGTGACTAATGTGTGACAATACTTCAAATAAATTCTGCGGCGCACCTTCGCTAGAACACGTCACTGAACCTTACAATGTTTCAGGTCACAGCAGATAACATCATTGAAAAAGACAAAAATCTGGATAAATAGCACTCTCATATTTCATCGATAGCAATTAATATTCAACAACTCTCCTTTTGAGCATAAAAGCCAAAATTGTATATACAAAACATATCAAAGTGATAAGTGATTAAATCAAAGAAATCAGTTTTCCTTTCATTTCTCACATATACAGTAATTTATTCATCTCTAAGAACTGATGTATCTATGATTATAGCTTTTTATCAGTAAAGCCCTCAAGCCATATTCACATATGAAGACTTTTTAACACCAGTTTTCTGGTTCTCTTTCTAAATGAAAGGCTCAAAGAGAAATCTGTCACTTGCAATAAACATATTTTCTATCTGATGTAAATTCTGCAGTTCTCTTGACTCTCGCATTCTTTAGTCTTATTACTGTGACTCTCGGGGCATGGTTCTCTCCTCTTATCTATAGAAATTTCTTGCTCACCCTACCCACTTGTTACAAATAATAGACTTCTATACAGTAAAGAGAACGATACATGTCAGGAAAGGAGAGTCACAAGAACAAAAAAAAACAACACCGCCAAATTCAGGAGAAAAGTGGCATTTATACCAGGTAAAAAAAATGATATATTTTTGGCAAGTCACAAGCTTTTTCACTTTGGCAAAAACATAAATCATTAGGACATCGAGCATAATCCACAGACATGGACAAAATTGTTGGTACTTTCCTGTTAGGGTACCTTCACACTTTAGCGATGCAGCAGCGATCCGACCAGCGATCTGACCTGGTCAGGATCGCTGCTGCATCGCTACATGGTCGCTGGTGAGCTGTCAAACAGGCAGATCTCACCAGCGACCAGTGAACAGCCCCCAGCCAGCAGCGACGTGCAAGCGACGCTGCGCTTGCACGGAGCCGCCGTCTGGAAGCTGTGGAGACTGGTAACTAAGGTAAACATCGGGTATGGTTACCCGATGTTTACATTAGTTACCAGTGTGAGCAGGGAGCAGGGAGCCGCGCACACTGAGCGCTGGCTCCTTGCTCTCCTAGCTGCATTACACATCGGGTTAATTAACCCGATGTGTAATGCAGCTACATGTGCAGAGAGCAGGGAGCCGCGCACACTGAGCGCTGGCTCCTTGCTCTCCTAGCTGCTGTACACATCGGGTTAATTAACCCGATGTGTACAGCAGCTACATGTGCAGAGAGCCGGAGCCGGCAGCACAGGCAGCGTGAGAGCTGCGGAGGCTGGTAACTAAGGTAAATATCGGGTAACCACCTTGGTTACCCGATGTTTATCTTGGATACAGCTTACCTCAGCTGTCAGACGCCGGCTCCTGCTCCCTGCTCGCTTCATTTGTCGCTCTCTTGCTGTCACACACAGCGATCTGTGTGTCACAGCAGGAGAGCGGCTTTGAAGAAAACGAACCAGGGCTGTGTGTAACGAGCAGCGATCTCGCAGCAGGGGCCAGATCGCTGCTCATTGTCACACACAGCGAGATCGCTAATGAGGTCACTGCTGCGTCACAAAAAGCGTGACTCAGCAGCGATCTCGGCAGCGAGCTCGCTGTGTGTGAAGCACCCCTTAAAGAAATACCCACAATGGTCACTGAAATAACTTGAAACTGACAAAACTAATATTCAATTTACTGAACTAAAATGGCGTGAACAAAATATATGGTATACTTATGTTTGTCGTTCAATGAAAGGAAACAGAGTTGTACAATCTTTTGAGGCAATCATTTCAAACAAGTGTTTTGTCCCACTCATTGTGAAGAAACTGCTCCAGATGTCTCAGGTGTGAATGGTGCTTTCTCCAGATTGCGTTTTAGCTTCTTCCACAGATGTTCAATAGGATTTAGATCAGGCCTCATATAAGCCACTTCAGAATAGTACAATGCTTTGCTCTTAGCCATTCTTGGATGTTTTTAGCTGTGTGTTTTGGGTCATTATCCTGTTGGAGAAGCCATGACCTGTGACTCAGACCAAGCTTTCTGAGACTGTGCACCACATTTTGCTCCAGAATGCCTTGAAAGTCTGGAGATTTCATTGTACCCTGCACAGACTCAAGACACCCTGTGCCAGATGCAGCAAAGCATCCCCAGAACATAACCAAGCATCCTCAATGTTTCAATCATAGTTAATACAATGCACTTCTCTTTGTATGCTTTATTTTTTAATCTGTGAACATAGAGCTGATGTGTCTTGTCAAAAGCTCCAGTTTTGTCTCATCTGTCCAAAGCACATTCTACCAAAACCTTTCTGGCTTGTAAATAAGCATTGTTGCAGATTCCAGTTTTGCATTATTATGATTTGCTTTCACAATGGTTTCCTCCATGACATCCACTTTGACCAAGACATGATTTACTTTGTCCTTGTAGTTAACCTCTAATCTCATTGGAAATTGTTCTGGGCTCTTTGGTCACCATTTTCATTATCCGTCTGTTGGTTGCCTACAGTTCCATAGATCTTCAACTTCTGAATAATAGGTGCAACTGTAGCTGTTTAGAGATGGTCTTATAGACTTTACCTTGATATGATTGTTGATCATTTTCATTCTAATCTCCTGAGACAACTCTTTTCTTAACTTTCTGTCGTCCATGTTCAATGCGGTATACACCATGATACCAAACAGCACAATGACTACTTTTCACATTTTAAATAAGCAGACTGATTTTGTAGACACCTCTAATACTACAGGGCACACTTTAGTTTCACAAGTTCCTATAGTCAAATATTTTCATTCTTTTCTAGGGGTACCATCATTTTTGGCCCACTCCATTTTCTTTTAGTTTAACCACAATTCAAAATAATATCTTATTTTCATTAGATGATATTCAGCAAAATTAAAAATACCTTTGTCAGTTTCAAGTGTGTACCAATATTTTGTTCATGTGCGAAATGATATGTTAGACATTTGTTTTCTACCTAGTTACTGGTCGCTGGTCATTCATCCCCATTTCTAGTTTATTCACTTTTCGACTGCAGGTTTAGCAGCTCTTCCTAGCCTAATATTTGACCTTAATGCTATGAAGAGTCAGCAATGACATTCCCTCATCCTTTCTGTCACCTAGGTTGACTTCAGCTCATATATCCACCTGTTAGAGCACTTGCTTTAAAGTGTAGCTTCAATATTTGTGAGTTTTGTAGATTCTTTCCTGCATCTTATGACCTATTAACAGCTTGGTAGCTTCATGTGATGAGTTCAAGGTTGTGCAATAGTTGTTGCAGAAGGAATTTTCTAAGAACATGACAGCAGAGTCTACATTTTACTCGGCATCCTAAATCTTCTGGAGACACAAGAGAGCTTGACGTATAGCAAACCATCATATTACTATTTGTAAAATTTAGTTCACAGGTCCAGTGTTCCATGCAGCAGCAAATGTCTTCATACATCTATATAAAAAAATATATAGTTATGTTAGAAGTGCATCATATGGTACAAAGTTAACGAGAATATAGCGTAATTCGCAGTCAGTTTCAGATGGTTATACAGTAATATGGCCATGTTCTAACATCCATATTATGATTGTATGACTTGCTTTTACTGAGCTGAAACTAGCTTTAAAAAAAACAACAATAAATTAATATATTAGATTATACAGCTACCTCAGGTTGTCTGGAACTCCACTATATCCACAAAACTGTCATATTTATGGTCCGTCTTCACTACGATTCTTTAATTTTCTTCTGAAAAATTAAAAATGGATAATTAGGAATAAAACTACTAGTTTTACAGCTCCTGCCTAATTTGTAAATTTACTTACCTGCAACAAAAGACAACTAATCCCAAAAATATTAGACCTAAGAAAGACCCTAAAACCAGGAAGTTTATTAAAAAGTTGTTTTGAGGTTCTGTTTCCACACTAGACAATAAGATTTCTTCACAACGCTCGCCTGTGTAGTTGTCAATGCATCTGCAGAACATAAAAATAAGTCAATGTAATAGGATTTCTCAAAATCTCATGCACTTTGCTAGCACTGTTAAATGCAACAGATTTTCCATTAGCGATAATGCAGTGGGAAATCTGCTGTGTTTTCGCGTGGGAGCCTAAAGGGGAAGCAGGTGATAAGCCAACCTGCACTTAGCTGCCAATATATGGTACTGTATATCTTAATTATCACATTAAGATATAAAGACAAACAGCATGTTCTATATTCTATCCATTGACTAATGAAGATAATCCACAGTGGTCTGTATATATATATATATATATATATATATATACACACACACACACACACACACACACACACACACACAAACACACACACACGTACATCTCAATAAATTAGAATATCATCAAAAAGTTTTTGTTTTTTTTTTAATCAAAAAGGGAAGCGCACACATTATATAGAGTCATTACAAACAGAGCGATCTATTTCAGGTGTTTATTTCTGTTAATGTTGATGATTAAGGCTTCCTAAGCATTTAAAATGGTCCCTTAGTCTGGTTCAGTAGGCTACATAATTATGGGGAAGACTGCTGACTTGACAGATGTCCAGAAGGCAGTCACTGACATACTCCCCAAGGAGGATAAGCCACAAAAGGTCATTGCTAAAGAAGCTGTACTATATCCAAGCATATTAATGGAAAGTTGAGTGGAAGGAAAAAGTGTGGTAGAAAAAGGTGCACAAGCAACCGGGATAACCACAGCCTTGATAGAATTGTTAAGAAAAGTCTATTCAAAAAATTTGGGGGAGATTCACAAGGAAAGGACTGATGCTGGAGTCAGTGTTTCAAGAGCCACCACTCACAGACGTATCCAGGACATGGGCTATAACTGTCGCATTCCTTGTGTCAAGCCACTCATGACCAATAGACAATGCCAGAAGTGTTATACCTGGGCCAAGGAGAAAAAAAACTGAACTGTTGCTCAGTGGTCCAAGGTGTTGTTTTCAGATGAAAGTAAATTTTGAATTATTCATTTAGAAATCAAGGTCCCAGAGTCTGGAGGAAGAGTGGAGAGGCCACAATCCAAACTGCTTAAGGTCTAGTGTGAAGTTTCCACAATCAGTGATGGTGTGGGGAGCCATGTCATCTGCTAGTGTAGGTCCACTGTGTTTTATCAAGACCAAAGTCAACGCAGCCGTCTACAAGGAAATTTTAGAGCACTTCATGTTTCCCTCTGCCGACAAGCCTTTTGGAGATGGAAATTTAATTTTCCAGCAGGACTTGGCACCTGCCAACACTGCCAAAAGTACCAATACCTGGCTTAATCACCACAGTATCACTGTGCTTGATTGGCCAGCAAACTCGCCTGACCTAAAGCCCATAGAGAATCTATGGGGTATTGTCAAGAGAAAGATGAAAGACACCAGACCCAACAATGCAGAGGAGCTGAAGGCTGCTATCAAAGCAACCTGGGCTTCCATAACACCTCAGCAGTGCCACAGACTGATCACCTCTTTCTCACGCCGCATTGATGCAGTAATTAATGCAAAAGGAGCCCTGACCAAGTATTGAGTGCATTTACTGTACAGACTTTTCAGTAGGCCAACATTTCTGAGTTTAAAATAACTTTTTCAGTTGGTCTTTTATAATATTCTAATTTTCTGAGATAATGATTTTAGGGTTTTCATTGGCTGTAAGCCATAATCATCAACATTAACAGAACTAAACACTTGAAATAGATCATGCTTGTAATGACTCTATATAATATGCATTTCTTCTTTTGTATTGAATTACTGAAATACATTTTTAGATGATATTCTAATTTATTGAGATGCACTTGTGTATATATAGCCTCCGCTCTCTGCAGCTCCTGCCCGGCTCATGAATATTCATCAAAGCAGGAACAGCCAACCCGGAAGTAGCTGCAGAGAGCGGTGGGCGGACGCTGCAGAGCCAAGGAGTTCAGCACCATGGACAGCAGGAGCGAAGGCAGGTGAGTAATGTCCATTTGCAATCACGAATCACGGATAGCACATGGAAAACCCACGTGTGCCGTGAATCACGGAACACGGAGGGACATGTGGGTGTTTTACACGTCAGTGAAGGATGTCAGTGTTTTTCACTGACGTGTGAAGGGGGCCTTAGAGTGAAAAAACAAGGTAAAAAAATATGGCACTCGTTTTATAATCCGGTTGTGTCTTACTGGGGAGGGGGGGGGCGGCAGCAGTGATGGAGCGGGGGTCATAGGAGGCAGGTGCAGTGCAGAGGAGGGCCCAGGTGCTCACTGCGGGCTGTCCTGGGGTAGCAGGTGCTGCTCTGTGCTGGGGCAGCGAGCACTGCTCTGTGCTAGTGCTCACTGCTGGTGGTGAGGCACGGGTTCATTTTGAAGATGTCAGCGCGTGCATCATTTTCCTTAAGTCTGATATGCTGGGACGTCAGTAAACCGGAGTCAGCATGTGTGCCGATGAGAGCTTGAGCCAAGAGCTCCATCTGCGCACGCGCCGACTCTGGGCGCCATTATTTGAAGCCCTCACCAAAGACATCTTCAGAATGGCCCATGCCTCGCTGCCCGCCACACAGAGCCTCACTGCTCACTGTCAAAAGATTACACTGTCAGCCCCCCTGGTTACCAGGAAGAGGATCTGTTCACATTGGGGGCAATGATTCTACAAGTCCAGGTAACGCGTCCCAATCTGAGGGAGCTGGGCATAGTGGAGTGGTGGGGTGTTAATGCCATATGTCCCACAGGTTTCACTGCCCGGAAAATATGCGGCACTGTGTTCCCCGGTTGCAAGGCAATGGAGGATGCTACTGTATCTGATACTAAGCAGTGGTGGGGTTGTGTCCATTCTGCTGTGTGGATTAGCAGGGAGTGGCTTTCTGGGAGTGATTGAGGGGAATCTCACACTTGATCATTTCTTCCAACATCAGACAGGCTATTTCAGCCCTTTTCCCAGCCCAAGTCAATGCTGTTTATTGCAGTTCATGTGTGGTAGTGGTGGTGAGTGGCACAAACAGCATTTATGTTCTTATGTTTGAATTTAATCTTTCTGGTCTGTTTTTTTCCCTTTGTTTTTATACCCGTCTTCTTTTTCTCTGAGAGGCATTTGCTAGGTCCTTGACTACAGTCAGACTGTGCCACCAGACGCCGGTTGTCTGGAGACAGCAGCTTGAGAAGGGCTCTGTCAAAGTCCCCCTGAAATGTACTGTGATCTATTTGAAGAAAATCCCATCCCTTAAAAGTTTGCCTAGCTTGGACATCTTGCGCAAACTGCGTCTGTGGTTGCCCTTTTGCAGGTTTGAAGCTAACATTGCAGTATCTCTCTCCTTTTAAGCAGAACAGCTTCTTCCCTTTTGAGCCCTGCAGTGTTCCCAAACAGTAGTTTTCCACCACATATGGAGTATCAACTTAATCAGGAGAAATTTCACAATAAATTGTACAGTCCATTTGTCTACTGTTACCCTTGTGAGAATTAAAAAATTGGGTCTAAGGCAATTTTTTTGTGGGGAAAAAGTAACATTTTCATTTTTTTCTTCCACATTACTTTTATACCTGTGAACCTAAAGGATAAATAAACTTCTTAAATGTGGTTTTGAGTACTTGAAGGGGTGAAGATTTTTAAATTGTGTCACTTTTGCTTAGTGTCTCTCATATACGCCCTCAAAGTCACTTCAAATATGATATGGTCCCTAAAAAAATTGGTTTTGTTAAAAGTTTGAAAAATGAGAAATTACTGATAGTCTTTTAACCCTTCTAATGTCCTAACAAAAAAAAATAACTTTCAAAAATGACGCTCACGTAAAGTAGACATGTGGTAAATTTTATTTACTAACTATTTTATGTGACAAAACTCTTTGGTTTAACCCCTTCACGACCATGGACGGATATATCCCTCATGGAGCGTGTCCCATTAAGCCCCGCCCCCCCGGGCAGGCGGCGGCGGTCGGCACACATATCAGCTGTTTTCAACAGCTGACATGTGTGCCTGCTAGTCGCGGGTGGAATCGCTTCCACCCGCGGCCATTAACCCCTTAAATCTTGCTGCCAAAGTCTGGCAGCAAGATTTATATGCGCGCGGCCATGTTTTTTACTTACCGCCGCCCCCACCGGAAGTCACGTGCGTGTTCACGTGACTATCGGTGGTTGCCATCGTAGCACAGGGTCATGTGATGACGCCTGCAGCTATGATATTTCACTTTCGTTTTCCTTCGGCACTGAGCAGAGAGAAAAAGAAAGTGACTGAATCTGCTGTTTACAGCTGTATAGCTGTGATCAGCAGATAGATAAGAGCGATCGGATTGCTGATCACTATAGCCCCCTACGGGGACTAGTAAAATAAAAAAAGAAGTAAAAAAAAAAGTTTTAAAAAATAAAAAAAAACCTAAAAGTTCAAATCACCCTCCTTTCCCCCATTGAAAATTAAAGGGTTCAAAAATAAATAAATATACACATATTTGGTATCGCCGCATTCAGAAATGCCCGATCTATCAAAATATAAAATCAATTAATCTGATTGGTAAACGGCGTAGTGTCAAAAATAGCAACAAGAACAGGAGATAAAAACTCCCCCAAAAATGTATTATAAAATGTACTCCCAGCAAAAAAGGGCAACAAGTCCAGTTAGCCCAGGCCAACACATCTAATGCACAAACAGGATGCAGACAAGCCTCTCAACATGATGGACACTTCACAGGTGCAAGGTAAATTGCACACTAGTGGCGCGCATAGGGCACTGTTCACACTTGTATGCGCATGGTGTCCAGCCAGCAACCTATTACCACACCCTTACTATTAGATTAGGCGGGTTACTCGGACACTACTCACTGCAGCACGTAAGGGACAGAAATTCCACTATGCACGGCCGTATTAAGAGGCCCGGCTGCACCCCCCATAATCAAAGTGCAAAAAATACATATAAAATATATGTGAGGTATTAGTTTGTAAATTGGCCAATGTACGTAAGCCCACAATCCTCATCACGGATCCTCACGCTTGCGGGTCCCTACACTGATAAATATCAAAAATAGGCTTGTCTGCATCCTATTTGTGCATTAAGATGTGTTGGCCTGGGCTAACTGGACTGGTTGCCCTTTTTTGCTGTGAGTACATTTTATAATACATTTTTGGGGAGTTTTTATCTCCTCTTCTTGCTGCTATTTTTGATATTTATCAGTGTAGGGACCCGCAAGCGTGAGGATCCGTGATGAGGATTGTGGGCTTACGTACATTGGCCAATTTACAAACTAATACCTCACATATATTTTATATGTATTTTTTGCACTTTGACTATGCGGGGTGCAGCCGGGCCTCTTAATACGGCCGTGCATAGTGGAATTTCTGTCCCTTACGTGCTGCAGTGAGTAGTGTCAGAGTAACCTGCCTAATCTAATAGTAAGGGCGTGGTAATAGGTTGCTGGCTGGACACCATGCGCATACAAGTGTGAACAGTGCCCTATGCGCGCCACTAGTGTGCAATTTACCTTGCACCTGTGAAGTGTCCATCATGTTGAGAGGCTTGTCTGCATCCTGTTTGTGCATTAGATGTGTTGGCCTGGGCTAACTAAACGGCGTAGTGGCAAAAAAATTCCAAACGCCAAAATTACGTTTTTTGGTCGCCGCAAGTTTTACGCAAAATGCAATAATAGGCGATCAAAACGTAGCATCTGCGCAAAAATGGTATCATTAGAAACGTCAGCTCGAGACGCAAAAAAAAAGCCATCACTGAGCAATAGATCCTAAAAAATAAGAACGCTACGTGTTTCGGAAAATGGCGCAAAACGTGCGCCACTTTTAGTGGACAAACTTGTGAATTTTTTAACCCCTTAGATACAAGTAAACCTATACATGTTTGGTGTCTACAAACTCGCACCGACCTCAGGCATCACACCCACACATTAGTTTTACCATATAGTGAACACCGTGAATAAAACATCCCAAAAACTATTGTGCCATCACACTTTTTTTGCAATTTTTCCGCATTTGGAATTTTTTTGCTGTCTTCCAGTACACTATATGGTAAAACGTATGGTTTCATTTAAAAGTACAACTTGTCCCGCAAAAACCAAGCCCTCATATGGCAAGATTGATGGAAAAATAAAAAAGTTACGGCTCTCGGAAGAAGGGGAGCAAAAAACAAAAACGCAAAAACGGAAAGTGCCCCGGGGCTGAAGGGGTTAAGTACATAAAAATTTAAAGTTTGAAAATTGCTAAAGTTTCAACATTTTCATCAAATTCTGATATTTTCACAAAAAAAGGTAAAAAAGGGACCTAAATTTACCACTATAATGGAGTACAATATGTCAGAAAAAAAAAAACTATCTTGAAATCACTGGGATCCGTTGAGGTGTTCCAGAGTTATTACCAGATAAATTGATTGGTCAGAATTGCAAATTTTGGCTCTGTCAGGAAGATGAAAACAGGAATCAGTGGTAAGAGGTTAAATGTTTTTTACTTTGATTTTATGTGATATACCAACACTAATTAGCAAGTATTTCTGAACTGTGAGGAAATGATACATGTATTTCGAAATATTTTAAAATATCAATCTGAAAATTGTGACGTGTATTTGTTTTCAGCTCCCCTGAGCCAACACTTTGTAGGACCAACTTTGGCTGCAATTACTGCTGCAAGTCTTTAGTGGTATGTCTCTCACTGATTTTTGCATCTAAATCTGAAATTTTGCCCATTCTTCTTTGCCAAATAGCTATAGGTCAATGAGACTGGATGAAGAGCGTCTGTGTACAGCAATTTTCAAGTCTTGCCACAGAAACACATGAATATATTTGTATCTAAATGATTCCATTGTAGCTCTGTAGCTTTGGGGTCATGGTCCTACTGGAAGGTGAACCTACGCCCCAGTATCAAGTATATTGCCACCTCTAACAGGTTTTCCTCCAGGATTGGCCTGTATTTAACTCTATCCATGTTCCCATCAACTCTGACATGATGCCCTGTCCCTGCTGAATGAAAGCCTCCCACAGCATGATGCTGCCACCACCATGTTTGATGTGGGGATGTTTTTCTCAGAGTGATGTGCAGTGTTAGGTTTTCGCAACATACAGCATTTTGCATTTAGCCCAAAAAGTTATACTTTGGCTTCATTTGACCAGAACACCTTCTTTCACATGCTAGCTGTGTCCCCATCCCACCTGAACTGTGGATCTCTACAACTGCTGACCATGCCCTTCTTAGCTGCTTCTCTAACATGCTCTACTTGGTTGGGATGTCAGTTTAGGTGGAAAGACATGTCTACGTATCTTGAACTTGTGCCATACTCCTCCCATTTTTGGATTTTGGATTGAACAATGCTCCGTAAGATCTTTACAGCTTGAGCTATATTTTCTTTTATAACCGAAACCTGGTTTACTCTTCTCCACAGCTTTATCCCTGACCTGTCTGGTGTGTTCCTTGGTTTTTATGATTTTGTTTTAACCCTAATGTCTTCAAAGAAACCTCCGAGGCCTAAAACCAGGGTGTGTCCATCTTCCTTTATACCTGGAATCTTTCTGCCTGGACATGTAGCTTTTAACCCAGATAGCGGCATTTCAATTTAGGGTTCCCAATATATAAGAGATCACCTTGCTGTGGTTATTGGGCTCACATGCATTGGCCAATACATAAGCTAAGTATCTTTTTTTTTTTTTCAAAATATTTCTCTAGTAGTAATGCAATACCAGAGTTCTTTTCTTCAGTGTTAACATTTTAGAGTGCAGCTGTATGTATTTTTGTAGTAAACCTTTGAGGCTTTCACAAAGTAGTTATAGTTATACTGAGAATAAATTACACACAGGTGGACTCAATTTACTAATTAAATGACTTCTGGAAGCAATTGGTCACTCAGGATTTTATTTAGGGGTTTCAGACTTCAGGGAGCTGAATACCAATGTATGTCACAACTTTCCGATTTATATTTTTTAAATATTTAGAAAACCATGTATCATTTTCTTTACACTTCACAAATACTTGCTACTTTGTGTAGGTATTTCACTTAAAATTCCAATAAAATACATTTACGTTTATGTGTGTGAGGTGAAAAAATTTGGAAATATTCATGGGTATGAATACTTTTTCAAGGCATTGTAAGTGACAGCTTTAAAAAAAATGACTTTAGATCTGAGAGAGCATATAATACACACTCACCTGCAAAGTTGCTTAGGACCTATGTTATAACAAATGCCTCCATTCAAACAGAAAGATTTCTGCCCTTTCTCTGCACAGGGTACTCCATGACCTGAAACACAAGGTGAAATCAGTGTAAACAATTCTAGACTCACATTCGCCATGACGTTTAGCTTTATAACTGACCTGATGATCTCCAAGTTACATCACATCAGTATTGTCAATATTCCAATCACATATCTCATTGCCTCATATATGTTTTAGCTACTGGTTTCATTCACCTCTCCCGCCCTTTTACACATTGTGTATACTCTCTTCACATCAGCCCCTCTCTTCTCCCCTCTCCCATGTACAACACTGAGACTCTACTGACATTTCTCAACCACTCCAAAACACAAGGTGGACACACGGAAAAAATGCATGAATTACTTATCTACTGATGACTCAGGCAGAAGTTCAGCAAAACCTCAGCAACGATACCACAGATGAGTACAAGCCACCTGCTTGCAACAAGAGCTTGTATGAACTGAATAATATCACCAGCACAAGTCCAGGGAAAATGGGAGGAATTAAGCACAAAGGTAATTCTAATAGTCAGCAGCTGGACGGAAATTTAGTTCCCCTGGGTCCTAGAGGTGAATAGATTAAAATCCAGCAGGAAAGCTACCTAGTACAATGAATACTAACAGCAGGAATAACAGAAAGTCGGGGAGCATTTTGCGCAGCCAAACGCTGTGACCTTCTACTGCGAGAAACCACATGACTGTCTGTCACCCGTGACAGATATCTCTCCCAACCCCAGCCCTCCTTCCACTAGAATATTTTGTATAGCTCTCATCCTGCAGCACATAGGAACATTGCTAATCTTATTTTTTTTTTTTTTTGCAACTAAGTATTTATTGATTTTTCAACACCTTGCTAATCTTATTAACATTTAGTGCATGCATTCTCCTCTCTCATTTAGTATAGCCTCCTGGAGCCTATGGTCAGCATGCAAGACACTCCTCTACATTCAAGAGTTCTCCCTGTACAATTCCCTTAAATGGAAGGCGTAAAAAAAAAAATTCAATAACTGAAAAAATGTAAAGTATTAATGTTTTTGTGTTTGGTTTAAATGTTATTTGTTTTTAATTGAACAAAGTAAAAAAAAATGTTAAAAGTTTGATATTTAACACTCTTAAACACTAGGGGGAGCAGCTGCTGAAAACCAAGTGTACAACTAGCCTGGATTACAACTGCAGTAAAAGTGGTCAGAATCAGCTCTCATGTGTATGATGTTACCCTTCCTCCGCTTCTGGGTGTTTCCAAAAGGATAAGGGAGGATGAAGTTTAAGATCACAGTGCGAAGCCATTTTGTTCGTAACTGCAAAGTGATCCTAATATGTCTAAAGTGTCACTGAGGACTGCTGGCATAGTGCTCCACTGTATACTGTGCCGCACTGTATGCTATGCCTCATATATGATGTAAAGGTTTAATCCAGCTCAACAGTGGAAAGCAATTGGCATGCACGGGTCAGCGCTCAGGTAACCATAAATGAAAGAAGGGAGGATCCAGCTTCCAGATTGTCCTTAAAAAACTTTCAAATCTTTATTTAATAAAATCCAAAAAGACAAAGAAAAGGGACATACATCAAAAAATATTTTACAATGAAGCCAGAGAGACAAGGGAAACGGCAACGCGTTTTGAACACGGTCTGTGTTCTTTGTCAAACCTCATCTGTCAGCCTGGTATCTCGTGTCCTGTCAGCCTGGTGTCTCCTTCCTCCTGTCAGTGATCAGAGCAGTGAGGAGGAGCTGCCGGGAGTGGAGGCCCAAGATGAGCACACATAGGGGAAATTACGTATTGCAGCGTAATTTCCACAGCACAACACCAGGATCAGCTGCAGATCACTGCCACCGTGCTCAGGGTGACAGTGGAGCACACAGCCACACAGTAGACACTGTGGATTCCACAGAGATGGCGGCGGTCTCCCCTCCCAGAGCTGTGATCTGGACAGCCCAGGGGGGTGTCCAGGTCACAGCAGGAAGCAGACACAGTGCAGGAGATAGTAGTCGGCTTCCAACCCTATCACTTATTCACAGGGAATGTCGTATTTGAGGTAACTGTCGTTACAGCAAATCCAAGATGGCAGCCCCCAGTGTTTGAGTACAAATAGAATTAAATAAAAACTAAATAAACAATGAATTTAATTTTGTATTAAAAGTAACTGATTTCATAATCACTATTATTAATACAAAAATTAAAAAATGCGGCACCTTCTCTTTAACCTTCTTGCTCTTAAAGAAACCTGAATCCAGCAGTCTGACACCACCGATGCTGCTGCTTTCTCATATGGTGAGCTGCAATTCCCATATATCCCCAGGCTTGAGAACAGACAAAAGGTGAAGGTGTTGGTCTGCTTCTTTCATCACAATGTGCTTTCTAGGTCATCATATCGGCACCCTCACTTGTTTCTTTCCTTTGAAGACTTTTCAAATTCTTCTCTCTGCAAGTAGTAGTTGTATATCGATTTCTAGACTCCTCCCATCAGTTCCTGAATCACTTTGTCACTTGGCTTCCGCACTTTCTATTCTATGACTTACACACTCTCATCATGGAGGACTTTAACATCCCCATTGACGATCCGCCCTTCCCATCTGACACTCATACATGGGAGGACCTGGTCAATGACCTGAATAGAGCTGGAACCACATTCTCAAAAATTACTGTTAGTAACACATTATGCTGTCATGGATTAAAACTCTGCAGGGCATGGAACGTCCACCTGCTCAAGCCAGCACAGTTCCAGGTGAGTTTGAAGTTTGCCAATGACCATCTGGATCGTCCAGAGGAAGCATGTGGTCAGATGAGACCAAAATATAGCTTTTTGGTATCAACTCCACTCTCCGTGTTTGGAGGAAGAAGACTTATGAGTACAACCTCAAGAATGCCATCCCAACCGTGAATCATGTGGGTGGAAACATCATACTTTGGGGGTGTTTTTCTGCAAAAGGGACAGTACGACAGCACTGTATTGAAGGGAGGATGGATGAGCTCATGTATCTCAAGATTTTGTCCAACAACCACCTTCCCTCACTAAGAGCACTGGAAATGGGTTGTGGCTGGGTCTTCCAACCTGACAATGACCTGAAACACACAGCCAGGACAACTAAGGAGTGGCTCCGTAACAAGCATTTCAAGGCTATCTGGCAGCATGAAAAACACACTGATGTTCTCTCGAGTATTTGGACAACACCAATATCAAATAGTTGGTACCTTTAAAGTCCGAAGACCTCTATCAGTCAGGAGCATGATCTCCACAGATCAGTTATTCCCAGATCTAGGCACTATTTTGTTCTGTGTGTGAACCTAATAGTAACCAAGGTATTATTTTTTACTGTAAAAGGTATCACATATATAGTTTTTGTTGTGTTATATATATATATATATATATATATATATATATAATTAGTTCAGTTTTTTTAGTCACTACATGGACACACTTCACACCTCCACCAGAAGAACTTCAGAAGTGATCTGAACAGACCACTTCCAACTCATCTGCATTTCTAAGAAAAAAATTAATTTGATTTTCTTGGCTTATCTTTACGAGGCATCATCTTTCCCATGTCCTGTTGTAACATTCCTTTAAATGTTGTGATTTGGTCTCAGTAATTCATTTGTAATTTGCCTGAAGAAGGAGCCTTTGTGCTCTGAAAGCTTGGTAATATAATTTTTCTGGTTACCCTATAAAAGGTATCACTCCTAAGGCTCCTTTCACATTGCGTTTTACCTTCCGCTCACAGGTCCCGTCGGAGCATCCGTCCGAACCACCCCTCCCCCACTCTGCAAAGCGTGTAGTGGACTACGGTCGGGTGTCCATCTGCAGAAACGTATATATGCAAAAAATGGCACAAAACAGAGCACACGCTAACGCAGTGCGCTCCATAACAGTGAATGGCCCTGTTGGGCGCATGCGTCCGGAACACGCTTTGCAGAGTGGGGGAGGGGAGGTTCGGATGGATGCTCCGACGGGACCTGTGAGCGGAAGGTAAAACGCAATGTGAAAGGAGCCTAATATACTTTTGTCATTCTTGGGACATAGTATTTCAATTGAGCTAGGAAAGCAAGATATAGGTACTTCCTTTATATTTTCCATTCCATTTGACTCTACTTTTGGCTTTGAGTTAAAAAAATCACCAAAAACAAGTCAGGCCTTATTCACATCAGTATGTTGTAAAACCTCTGAAATGTGAAGACTTTATTCACATTTGCTGTTTGTTTTTTTAATTAAAATTACAGGAAAATACTTTTGAAAAAATATATTAAAATGCACATTTTCACCCGGTAAACACTGAAGGGGCACCAATCTCTGCTGCTTTCTACAAAGTATCTTTTTAGGTAAATGTCTAGTTCCTAAATAATTGTCTTATCTGGATACAGTTGTATCAAAGTATATACCAAGGTGTATGCAAGATTACATTATACAATGATTAATCCTTATTGACATACAAGCGGAAACCCTTTCAACACTTCAGCAGTTGTGATTATCTCCTCTTCCTCCTCTAGTTATCACTTAATAGGTTATTATCCTTTCTATTATTACACTCTCAGTTATTCTTCAAACTAGATTGCACTTTATCCCACAGCACATCTCCACGAGGATAGTGTGACATGCTACGCTGTGATTGTATATTAATATGTAGCTCATTGATAGAATGATAGAATGAGTGCTGAAAAGAATTCCTAAATGACAGAGTGATAAGACGTGATATCTTTGTTGTGTTTATTGTTTTAGGGCTGGTTCACACTAAGCGACAGCGACAACGAGGTCGCTGTTACGTCACCATTTTCTGTGACGTAACAGCGACCTTGTAAGTCGCTGTTATGATCGCTGCTTAGCTGTCAAACACAGCAGCCGAGGCAGTGATCATAACCGCGAGAGCAGGGAGCCGCGCACACTGCTTAGCGCTGGCTCCTTGCTCTCCTAGCTACAGTACACATCGGGTTAATTAACCCGATGTGTACTGCAGCTACATGTGCAGAGAGCCAGAGCCGGCAGCACAGGCAGCGTGAGAGCTGCGGAGGCTGGTAACTAAGGTAAATATCGGGTAACCACCTTGGTTACCCGATGTTTACCCTGGTTACAGCTTACCACAGCTGCCAGATGCCGGCTCCTGCTCCCTGCTCGCTTCATTTCGTCGCTCTCTCGCTGTCACACACAGCGATCTGTGTGTCACAGCGGGAGAGCGCCTTTGAAGAAAACGAACCAGGGCTGTGTGTAACGAGCAGCGATCTCGCAGCAGGTGCCAGATCGCTGCTCAGTGTCACACACAGCGAGATCGCTAATGAGGTCACTGTTGCGTCACCAAAACCGTGCCGTAGCAGCGATTTCGGTAGCGATCTCGCTATGTGTGAAGCACCCCTTATATTCTGAAGGTGTTGATGAGAACAATACACATGATAAACCACATTGTATTGTTTATGTAATTTTTATACCTAGCCATTTATAGGTAGTCTTGTTATTTCAGCAAGTTATGGCAATCATTAAAGAGGACCTGTCACCAGATCGAAAGTGGACAGTTTTTGCTCTAATTTTATTCTCGTTGCTCCCTTGATGAGAACAATACACATGATAAACCACATTTATCTCATCAACACCACCCGGCATTTCTCCGTGTTATTGCATTTTAATGCAATGTTGCGGAGACCAAAAAAATGTAGTTCTGACGTTTTAATTTTTTTTCTCGCTACGCCCTTTACTGATCAGAGTTATTAATTGTATATTTTAATAGATCGGGCATTTCTGAATGAGGCAAAACCAAATATGAGTATTTTTTTATTATAATTATTGTTTTATTTTCTATGGGGCAAAAGGGGGGTGATTTGAACGTTTAGTTCTTTTTTTATGTTATTCATCATTTTTTTACATTTTTTATTGATTTTACTAGTCCTCCTTAGAGACTTTATTAATACACTATCCGATCGCTTCTGCTGTTCTTCTGAGAATATCAAAGAAATAATCTTGCTTCCTCTGCCTTTTTTGGCAGGTGCTCAGAAAAAAAGGAATGGTATAGTATATAGAATAATCTGGCACTCCAAAATAAAGAATGATCATGAAAAAGTTTTTTGTTCCATAAAAAAATTCTTTTTATTGTGTTATCACCATAGACAGAACCACAGACAAATCCCGACGTTGTGGCTTATGACAAGCCTTCATCAAGGTAAGTCTAAAGGGTGCTTTACACGCTGCGACATCGCTAATGATAGCTAGCGATGTCGTGCGCAATAGCACCCGCCCCCCTCATTCGTGCGACATTTGGTGATCGCTGCTGTAGCGAACATTATCGCTACGGCAGCGTCACACGCACATACCTTTTCATCGACGTCGCTGTGACCGTCAAACAATCCCTCCTTCAAGGGGGAGGTGCGTTTGGCGTCATAGCGATGTCACTGTGGCGCCACTAAGTAGCCGCCCAATAGCAGAGGAGGGGCGGAGATGAGTGGCCGGAACATCCCGCCCACCTCCTTCCTTCCTCATTGCCGGTGGATGCAGATAAGGAGATGTTCGTTGTTCCTGCGGCGTCACACATAGCGATGTGTGATGCCGCAGGAATGACGAACAACCAGCGGCATGCCCCACCAACGATAATATGAAAGGAGCGACGTGTCAACGATCAACGATTTTTGACGTTTTTGCGATCGTTGATCGTCGCTCCTTGGTGTCACACGCTGCGATGTCGCTAATGGCGCCGGATGTGCGTCACTAACGACGTTAGTGATGTCACAGAGTGTAAAGCACCCTTTATGGTAGAGTTCACCCAGGTGAATGTAGCACTTCTAATTAAATGTTCAATAAATTTCAATATGTATTCCAATGGATAAATCATGCGACATAAGGGTATAGTAGAAAAACAATCTACACTTGCACATGCTAATGATAATGTGTTGTATATTCCAAGCGGTAGGACCTGCAATATATTCCACCTCAGTGAATGAGAAGCAAGAGAGAAGCTAATCTCATGGAGTTGTTCTCAGGTGTCATGTCTGTATGTCATACTGAAATTTATTGGACATTTAATTAGAAGTGCTACATTCATCACTCTCTTTCCCTAAAGAAGTCATATATGGGGTCACTTAAGGTGAAACGTACGTTGGTGGGTGCAGGGAGAACCTTCGATTTCTAGGGGATACCAGTAGAGATTGAGTCAGCGTTCATTTCACTCCTTCTAGTATGCATTTAATATATTGACTATATGCACTTTTTTCTCTCTAATGCTGCTATGGTTTCATTTTGGCACTGTACACGGGGAGGCTGCTGCTGCTTATATTGCCTATAATTTGGAAATTATTCCTAGTGACTTGCATGATTAATACTGGCATCTCTTATGTTACCCATTGTTCGCACATAGCACTTTACTGATCATAATTATTATCTATGAGAAAAAATACGTAATGATATGCATTCAATATATTGATTATATGCACTATCTTTCTCTCTAATGCTGCTATGATTGTACTTTGACACTTTACATGGGGGAGCTGCGGCTGTTCACATTGCTTATAATTTGGAAATTATTTCTAGAGACCTGTATGATTAACACTGGCATCTTTTATGTTACCCATGTCTGCATATAGCACCTTATTGATTATGTGTATTGTCTGTAAGAAAAACATGTCCTATTCCTTCTGTATATACGGTAGCTACCTTAACATGCTGGGTCTCATTACAATTTTCTATACCCTTTTCTGTACCCCCTATTCACTTAAATTCTATTACTCATTTATGTTTTTTTAGATGTGTATGTCTTCATCTGTTTTAACTATATTGTCACAATACGTATATAAAAAATATAAAATCTAAAAAAATAATTTTGAACAATAAAACTAATTATTTAACCACACAAAAAAACTCCTTTGTTCTCCTGTTTTTGCATTCAATTGTGTGAACTCTACCATTAGACTTAGGGGTACTTTGCACGCTGCGACATCGCAAGCCGATGCTGCGATGCCGAGCGCGATAGTCCCCGCCCCCGTCGCAGCTGCGATATCCTTGTAATAGCTGCCGTAGCGAACATTATCGCTACGGCAGCTTCACATGGACTCACCCGCCCTGCGACGTTGCTCTGGCCGGCGACCCGCCTCCTTATTAAGGGGGCAAGTCGTGCGGCGTCACTGTGAGGTCACACGGCAGGCGGCCAATAGGAGCCCCCCTCCTTCCTTCCGCATATCCTACGGAAGCCGCGGTGACGCCGGTAGGAGATGTTCCTCGCTCCTGCGACTTCACACACAGCGATGTGTGCTGCCGCAGGACCGAGGAACAACATCGGACCGTCGCGTCAGCGTAATTATGGATTACGCCGACGCTGCACCGATGATATGATTACGACGCTTTTGCGCTCGCTAATCGTATCATCTAGGCTTTACACATTACGGTGTCGCATGCGATGCCGGATGTGCGTCACTTTCAATTTGACCCCACCGACATCGCACCTGCGATGTCGTAGTGTGCAAAGCCTGCCTTAGGATGGAGTCACATTAGCGTATGGCATCCGATTCAAGAGCAATGGATGCAATATGCTAATGATCTGGATCTGCTGCGAGCGTGAGCCGAGTATCATGTGACTGTGATCCGATCTTGCGAATGGGTCACAGCTGCGGAGGAGAGGGCGGGCGCTGCAAATTAGAGGGAGGGGTTAATCTCCCTATCTCCTCCATTGTCAGCTTGTGCGTATATCGCACTGCACTTGGATAACATCCGAGTGCAGTCTGATGTTTCTCTCGCACCCATACACTTGAATGGGTGCGAGTGACATGGTTCTAGCAGACTATCGCAGCATGCTGCGATTTTTTCCTTAGTCCGTTTAGGGTTGAGGAAAAACTCGCAGATCTCAGCTTCAACATTGTCTAAAATGCGGCTGAGTGCAATGCGAGATTTTCCCACATTGCTCTCGTGCGAGTCATACGCAAGTGTGACTCCAGCCTTACCTTGACAATGGCTTGTTATAAGCCGAAACGTCGGCATCTGTCTGTGGTTCTGATTATGGTGATCACACAATAAAGAAATTTTTTTTTTTTCTTGGAAGAAAAAACTTTTCATGATCATTCTTTATTTTGGAGTGCCAGATTATTCTATACACTATACCATTCCTTTTTTCTGAGCACCTGCCAAGAAAAGGCAGAGGAAGCAAGATTACTCCTTTGGTATTCTCAGATTCTCATATGTTTATGACCATGCATATAGTCACAGTTAGTTAATTAGTTGCTAGTGGTCATAACCATGGATACCTAAGATTCTACAATGCCCTGAACATGAGGTAAGCGGCATAGTCAATCAGGAGAACTATACTACATTTCTAATTAGAGGTATTTTCTAATATTATTATTACACCTACTACATATTGGGATAGGATCCTGGAAATGGGAATTCACCTTTAAGGATTCCGGGATGTTTCTTTTTTAATACACCATGTAGTTCCTAAAATTTCATTCCAATTTTTATTTTAGTGTAGCTTCTACCAAGGAGGTGCTCAGTATCATAATACAGGGCAGCCTAAAGACATGACCCCAGAGATTTTCCCATAAAACACATTTACCACCTATTCACAGGAGGTAACTTTTGATTACTTGGTATGCCAGTACTGAGATCCTCATCAGTTTCTTACAATGAGGACAACCAAGCACCCCTGGATACTCCTGTACCACGTGACTGCACTCAGGGCAGCTACCATTTAATACAAACTCAGTGGGAGATATGAAAACTGCTGAACAAATTTTAACCCAAAAATAAATTAATAAAAAAAATGAACATTTTTGTCCAAGACAAGATTTCTATAATGGCAGATCGGTTTAAAAGCAACAAATTCCTCAACTATTTGCTCTTCTCATTTGGAATCACACTATAAACTTCTCACCCGATGGTATTTTACTCCATTCAGGCTCCACCAAATTAATAAAAACAACTCCTCCTCATGCTGGAGGAACTGTAACGGCACCGGTAGCCTACTGCACATTTTCTGGGATTGCCCAATATTAAATAAACTCTGGATAGAAATATCCAAATTAATTTAATCAAATCACCCATTCCAACATAGTCATTACCCCCCAATTAGCTCTCCTCTCTCTAGACCTTGACCAGATTGATCCATCCTTCAAATTGTTATTATCCACATCTTCCTCACCACCAGATCCCTTATTGCAGCCAACTGGAAAAATCCCCTCCCTCCATCTATTACACAACTTATTGAAGCATTAGCCCAACACAACAATTTTGAGAAACATTATGCCACTATTAACAATAATTTCCCTAAATATTTCCAGCAGTGGAATCCATGGAATCAATACCGCCAAGGCGTTACATGAGATCAGATGATCCTACTAATTGAATTCTAACATGTGGTTGTCTTTGTGTTCATCTTATTATTTAGCCTTCAGCTCGGGTTTTCTTATAATACTGAAATCCTCTAGACGTTGACAAATGTGATATATTTCATAGTTCTCAATTATAACTGTTGTATATGTTTAATCCTCATATTCTCTCTCATATTGCAACCAACATATTAGATGTTCTCCCTTTCCCAGTTTCCCTCCCTTTTTCCTTCCCCCTCTTACCTGTTTCCCCAATAAAAATGTCACTACTCTCCTCAACCCCATACTCCTCTTCCTATCCTTACTCCCGTTCCCATTTTTATAGTACTTAAATGGTAAGATTATAGAACATAAGAATGATTAATGCAATGATAATACAACTCCTTCAAATTTGTACTTCCCCACAAATATTCAAAATAAAAAATATTTTAAACACAAGATTTCTATAACTGAAAAGTTTAGTGGTAGTGGTTTCCTGTTCCACAGATTTCCAAAACCCGCAGATCTGCTCCTTGTCTTTGCAAAAAATCCATTCTGAGATGTAGATCATCCCTTACAATTGAATAGCTGCCATAAAATGAACGACATTCCTCCAAAATACAAACACAGATACATAGATAAAGCAGAACCACAAATTTCACAGTTTTCCACCACTGTACTATTTGGAATAATTTCCAGAACTTGTGAGGCTGTGGTTACATCACACTATAAGCCTAAAATTACACGTATTCACCAGGAGGATTTCTGCATGGTTGTCAATGTCACCAGCTACTTGTGTATGGAATAGTATAATGATGGCCACTTTCAGGTTTGTCATTTGCCAATAAAACACAATTTTGATATTTACCAGGTTATTAAGACCCTACGGATAAATTCAGAGTAAATGTTAGGGGTTTCCGTGGTGCATACAATGATCAATAATATGCAAAGTGGCCCAAATGAGTATGGGCATCTAATTATGTCCATTCACCAGGGCATGCAACGTGTTGTGATTTGTGGCCTGAATGTTCCTGTGTTTTTTATATTTTTTGCTGTCTTTGTTATTACTACATTTAGACCACTGACAGGTTACCCGCACAGTACCAATACTATGACTAAACTATTTTTCAGTTGCTTTAAAATGTAGCTGATGTATAGACATCCATGATTTACACCCTTGTCTAGTGTTAGCCTTAAATGGTGGGTGAGGAAACATTTTGCTTGTGTTACTTAAAGCACCACTACAGCGTTTTTGTTTTCTTATTTCACCACTGGAGTGGTGCTTTAAATCTAAGTCCAATGTCCCCTGTCTAATACTCACCCTCCGGCATCTTCATCTGTTATCAGCGCCATTCCAATCGGTCTTCTTCAGTTTATGATCTGCCGGCAGCTCCAGTGTTTCATGGACTGCATCAGAGGTCACACCTCAATACAGCTCTATGAGAGCCTCATTCTGGCTCTCATAGGCTCTCATAGACTTGAATTGTGAGCTTATGACTGAAGTTCTGACATCTGGCCAGTCAGAAGTTGCGGTCAAAAGATGGCTCAGCTGGTCTGAAGCAACACAAAAAAAGGTGAAAACGCCAAAAGGTAAGTATAAGACCAGGGGCAGGGAACTTAGATTTAAAGCACCAATCCATATTCTGTTTCTTGTCTGCCTAAGGCTTAGGGTAAGTATCAGAATTTATAAAACCATTGATACAATGTAATGGGAAAGCACCTGTCAGTAATGCAATATTACATGACAGCTGATCTCATTCCTACTCCTGGGTTTATGGTGACTGGTTCCCATCATTGCATCCTTTGTTTCCCCATTGCATCATGCAGGAAGTTAAGAATGACACATAATGACAATACTAGCATCCTCTCAATTAAATTTGATTGACGTAGTTCAATGTATAAACTAAGAGGTTTTTCAGTTTACGACATCCAAGTAAATATCTACGTGATTTAGTGGGGAAAACGTGGGAGTATATTAATAAGAGACTAACACAAACCAGCATAATAAGCCATATCTCAGCCTCCACCTACTAAAGATCAGCCACTGTCATGTAGAACTATGACTACTCATAAGACAACTGCAACCATCACTGACTACAGAGGTCTTGGCCGCGCACTGCTGGGGCCGGTGATTGGCTCCATCCAGCGGTGGACACTTAAGTAGTGTGGGAATCAGAGACCGGTGGTACGCTCCAGAACAGGATCAAAAGAGCAGTCCAGGATTTATCAGAAGAGTAATCGCTGTTTGTAGTTTTATGCCACTTTAAACTCATTTTGGTCTATCAAAGAAAACCCGTTTAAGATGAGGTGAAGACCTAGCAAAGTGAAACGTGAAGTCGTTGTAGAAATGTTTTCGTGCTTCATTATTTTCTCTTGTGGTTGTGGACTGGTATTTTGAAACTGGAGGTTGTCAATTTAAGCATGAATCTTATGTATCCCCAGAGAAACACACACATTTTTTAAGCATTACCCCATCAGTTTTCCTTTACAGCAGAACTCTGTGCTTAATGATGACCACAGCATCCAGGTATAAAAACATATTACAGATAGACCACCTTCACACGTCTGCTAGTCACAATTTGTATACACACTATGATTTCCTTTCTGAACAAGGATTTCCTGACCCAAAATTACAGCCTCATATGTTCCTACGGGGATGTTGGTTGGGGTCAGGAGACCCATCGCCAGTCCGGAAATCACAGTCCATACAAAAACCATTAAATGCAGATGTATGAAGTAGGACCAACACCATTAGACAACGTGTTTACATATTAAATGTATAAAATTAATCTCTTCACATTTTAGATAAGGTTCGCTTAAATCAAGGAAGCAACATGCAGGCATATAATCTATGAAAGTGTCGGACTGAGCTGCCAAGGGCACCCCAGTAATACTGACTCTGGGGCAACTGTTTAGGTAGCCTCCTTCACACATTTATCTGTACTTCTATGTAATAATACACTGGGTAGTTTGTTGAGTGACTGATGAGATGCTGCTTTTTTCTGTACATAGTGAATAATGTAATGGAGCCAAATACTGCTCGCATTGGGAGGTAAGTGGCGTACTCCAGCACAGGGGCCTATCGGAGGATTTCCCCATTCACCTGGGGGCTAGTCTGAGCCTGGTCTCTGACTTTTCACATTATTACATTAGAAACATATTACCTTAATAAACGTACTTTGACTATTCAATAATCGCTGTGGTTATCTCATCAGTATAATATATAAAATTACCTGTTGTCATATTATGCAGGCAGAGAACGTAGTCTTCGCTTAGAGACGATGATATGTAGGAGAATAGAGTCTGGAATGATTAAAAAATATATATATATATTAATTAATTTACAAATGCGTTCTGCGTGATAACTATTGTGGGGTAATTCACAAACAGTGCACTATTTTTTTTCCATTCACTTTATACAGAAATGATGGGCAACACACACAAACACACACACACACATAAACATACACACACACACACACACACACGCAAACATAAACACACACACGCAAACACACACAAACACGCAAACACACACATGCAAACACATATGCAAACATAAACACACACACGTATGCAAACATAAACAAACACACACACACGCACGCACGCACACACACACACACACACACATACGTTATGTACACCTTTTTTTTCAAAGAAGAAAATATTCATTCTGACAAACTAGTAATTACCCACTCAATGTATCAAGAAAGCCAGGTCTACAATCCTTGTCACAGATAGGCCCACACAAAGTGTGTAACTGTTATGCATTGCCACATGTTTCGCATACATATGGATTATATTACTGCTCACAATCATATAGTGCTGACACATAGGACTGGGCTGTGCTGGTGTTTAGTTACTTACAGGATCTTGGCATCTAGGAGAGATAGTAGCGCTTGTTGCAGGTCACAGATCTGTGCCACCCCATGCAGTCTTATGGATCTGAAGCTTCCTGAGCTGCACACAGCTACTCCTCCCCTGGGCTGATCTCTCCCTTTTCCTCTCGGATTTTCCACTATCCCTTCTATTCTTTATTTACTAGTATAATATTTCTACTATGATAACTACTGCACTGAGCGCCTGTATTGTGTGTACTTTTACCTTTGCAGCGCTTTTATACCTAGCACTTACATTTCCCAAAGACTTATTGCATCACCGGAATGTTGCTGATTGCATAATTTTGCATGTGATATTTTTAGTGGAGAGGCATGATTTTGCCTATGGCTGCTATAAAACCGGAGGATATAATCTTGGCAGAGTTTGAGTGTTTTCCTATAACTAAAGCATCCTGTATTACTGTTAATAAGCAATTCTAAAAAGAAAAAATCTGACATCAGGCGAAAATAGGAAATAAATGTTAGCGACAAGGATAAATGAACTGTACTGAATGAGTGAACTGTATCAGCATACAGTAAAAATAAATCAGTTGTAAATATCTTTAGAGAGATTTGTGGTTAATAATTCGGAGACTGTCTCTTAAAAGTGTACATGCTGGAAAAAAAACATAAAACATGTACCTGCAAAATAGGATGACATTTGTAAGTGGAACAATAAATACAAAACCTGTTTTATTCAACATTATTATTATTATTTATTATTATTATAGCACCATTTATGCCATGGCGCTTTACAAGTGAAAGAGGGTATACGTACAACAGTCATTAACAGTACAAAACAGACTGGTATAGGAGGAGAGAGGACATAGCCCGCGAGGGCTCACAGTCTACAGGGAATGGGTGATGGTACAATAGGTGAGGACAGAGCTGGTTGCGCAGTGGTCCACTGGACTGAGGGCTATTGTAGGTTGTAGGCTTGTTGGAAGAGGTGGGTCTTGAGGTTCCTCTTGAAGCTTTCCATGGTATGTGAGAGTCTGATATGCTGAGGTAGAGCATTCCAGAGTATGGGGGATGCACGGGAGAAATCTTGTACGCGATTGTGTGACATGAAACATTATGCATTAAAGGGAATCTGTCAGGTGATTTTATAGGACAATACTAATGTTATCTTAAATAGGGCTAAAGCTGGGTTCACACATAGCGACAACGATGTCGCTGTTACGTCACCATTTTCTGTGACACAACAGCGACCTAGTAAGTCGCTGTTATGATCGCTGCTTAGCTGTCAAGCACAGCAGACGCAGCAACAATCATAACGACACGCGTCGCTGTGCAAGCCATGCTGCACTTGGTAACTAAGGTAAATATCGGGTAACCATTACCAGATATTTACCTTGGTTACCAGCGCACACGCTTAGCGCTGGCTCCCTGCTCTCCTAGCCAGGGTACACATCTAAGCGCTTTGCTTAGTTACCCGATGTGTACTCCAGCTCCGGCTACGTGTGCAGGGAGCCAGCGCTAAGCGGTGTGCTCTCACGCTGCCAGTGCCGGCTCCCTGCTCACGTAGCTGGAGTACACATCGGGTAATTAACCCGATGTGTACTCTGGCTAGGAGAGCAGGGAGCCGGCACTGGCAGCGTGAGAGCGGCGGTGCTAGTAACTAATGTAAATATCGGGTAACCAAGGAAAGGGCTTCTTGGTTACCCGATGTTTACCTTGGTTACAGTTTACCGCAGGCTGCCAGATGCTGGCTCCTGCTCCCTGCTTGCTTCAGTTCGTCGCTCTCTCGCTGTCACACACAGTGATGTGTGCTTCACAGCGGGAGAGCGACGAGCAAAAAATGAAGCAGGACATTCAGCAATGAGCGGCGACCTCACAGCAGGGGCCAGCTCGTTGCTGGATGTCACACACAGCGACAGCGACGGGACGTCGCTGCCACGTCACAAAAAATGGTGCCGTCGCTGTGTGTGACACCACCTTTAAGGAGACTTTTCAGGATCAGTAGCTTTTATAGCTGTACGTTATCTTGTTATCTTATTTTAAGCTAGAATTCAAGGTGACATAGTAGCTAGTGAAGAAGATGTAAATACAAACTGCATATTCACTGCTCCCTCCTCCCACCTCTCAGTGCTGCCATCAGTGATAATAAATCGGAACTGAATTTGCACTGCTGCCCCCACCCATACTCCCTCCCGCCTCTCAGCAGTGATAGTAATGCACTGACAGGTGGGAGGAGGGAGAAGTGAATATGCAGTTTCTATTTACATATGCTTGTCTAGCTACTATGTCACCTTGAATTCAAGGGATCTTAAAAGAAGATAAAAAGATAACATACAGCTATAAAAGTTACTGATCCTGAAAGGTCTTCTTTAGCCCTATTTAAAGATAACATCAGTATTGTACTATAAAATCACCTGATAGGTTCCCTTTAGGCTATGTTCACACGGGGCTTTTTTGGTAAGTTTTTTCCTGACCAAATCCTGATCTTGTAGCAGGAAATCTCCCTTGAGTCATCTGTGTTTTTGGTTCGTGTTTTAGTGGTGTTTTTGGTGTGTTTTTTCTACTAAATGAAAAAAAGTTGCAAAAACGCTGCAAAGAATTGACATGCTCATTCTTTGAAATCTGCACAAGAATGCAGGTATTTGACAAAACAGTCAGGAAAAAATCTGCAGGTGTTTGTGTGTATGTGTGTGTATAAAACAAATCTGCAGCTAAAAACGCAGCAAAAACTTACAAAAAAACCCCTGTGTGAACATACCCTTAAAGAGGTTGTTCACTACTTTTACATTGCTGGCTTTTCCTTAGGATAAGTACCGACACCCAGCACCCCTGCCGATCAACTACAGCTATTTTCTATGCCAACAGCGGCAGCAGACAGGCAGAAATGCTCTGTTCCAGAGCGACTCCACCTTCTGATAGCCTCCTACTGATTTCAGCGGAAGAGCAGCTGATCGGTGGGGTGTGGGTTGTTGGACTCCGGCTGATCAGACATTGATGACCTATCGTAAGGATAGACCATCAATGTAAACTTTTACTTTTAGTGGGCAATCCCTTTAAATGAGAGGAAGAAAAGGTATGGATACTTGGGTGGAACGGAACATTCAGTGCCGTATACTGTTCATGGAGAATACTACACTATCAACTAAGTTTTCAGAATAAGCTGTCCTGTGTGTAGTTGAGCAATAACACAATTTTTGGCTATTGCGTGCCTTGAATCCTGCAATGTTACATGTTTTCCCATCTGCAAGCTCTATCCCTAATTTGCAATTGACTGAGCTAGTGGGTGGATACTAGCAGTGTCAATGTCTCCTAAACACTAAGCACACAGAAAGTGGGATTCTTTTATTTTTTCTGTTGTAGCAGACAGACAAAAGTAGCAGAGGCATGGATTAAATAACACAGGCAGTACGAAACAGTGAACCTGAGAATATAGCACTGGCATAAGCAAGCTAGAATCTCCACCATTTGTTTCTCTGCCTCTCTATCTGCTCCTCTCTCCCAACCCTAAAAACCTTCTCAACTCTCCATAATCTTCAATATACTGTGAAATGTGACTTTGCACTGTGCTAGCAGTCCGTCTTGAGCAAGAGAGCTTTCAGATCTTTTAATTTTGTAAGAGTAGTTTGAGAGATCAGGTGGTTGGTGGGAGGAAAATGAGTAGCTCATGAGTACAGAAAGAAGTATGTTTCTAATATATAATAAAAAAAAGTTTCTTATATTCACTTGTACTATTGAATTATGAAAAATATGTTTAAAGTACTACACTGCTTGTAGAGTATGAAAATGTATGTTATGGACTGGATAAGTTACAAACTCTCCTTAATTCTGAATATTAAATTACAATGTAGTGTAAGTTCACGGCAGAATAAGAAAATTGGTGCCTAAGATACAGTGGGGAAAATAAGTATTTGATACTCTGCAGATTTTGCAAGTTTTCCCACCTGCAAAGAATGAATAGGTCTGTAATTTTTATCGTAGGTACACTTCGTCTGTGACAGACAGAATACCCCAAAAATACAGAAAATCACATTGTATGGTTTTAAAATAATTAATTAGCATTATATTACCTGAAATAAGTATTTGATCACCTACCAACTAGCAAGAATTGTGGCTCTCACAGACCTGTTATTTGTTTCTTTAAGAAGCCTCCTACTCTGCACTCATTACCTGTATTAATTGCAACTGTTTGAATCCATTACCTGTATAAAAGACATCTGTCCACACACTCAGTCACACTCCAAATTCATACACATAGATTGATTTTATTTATGAAAAATTTACATCACAGAATAAGAATTCAACATGTATAAAAAGTTGGCATTGATGCACTGTCCATTCAATGAGATACCTGTCACTTTGAATAGACCAGCAGTAATCTGCCATCATGTGGGTATCTCAGTGTTTTTGGTATCTGCTGTTCATTTAGGTTACCTAGGTTTTCTAGCAAATGATCCAAGTGGCTGTGTAGATAATGCACCTTAACACTCATTGTACAGCCAAGATGATAGAATGAAGATTGCATTCTTTATCATTTCCAAAAATATTCTATTCAACCATAGCGAAAGAAGACCATGCATCTGCCTCAGCATCATTCAATGTATCTTTGAAGTGTGGATCTTTCATAAGTCCTGTGATTTGAAGACTGTTAAAAATACATGCCCTTCGCTTCTTCATGGTCAGAGCTGGAAATTTTCTGAAGATGTAGTCAAAGCCAAATGCTCTACTGCGTTGCCACACGTCTCTGGAACGCAGCGCTGACAGAGTCGGTAAAGAAATACAGAGAATTAGTTATGTATTTGACCTTAAGGCTGGACTCACACTAGCGTATGGCATCCGATGCGAGAGCGATGGATGTGATATGCTAATGACCCTTGGCTCAGTCTCTGCTACGAGCGTGAGCTGAGTGTCATGCGATCAGGTCACAGCTGTGAGGCAGAGGGTGGGCGCTAAGGAGGAGAGGGAGGGGTTAATCCCCATCTCCTCCATTATCGCACTGCACTGGGATAACATCTGAGTGCAGTCCGATGTTTCTCTCGCACTTATTCACTTGAATGGGTGCGAGTGATACGGCTGGAGCAGAAAATCACAGCATGATGCTACTTTTCTTGCACCCAGATTACCAACTGCTCTCCCTCATAGACTAACATTGGTCAGAGTGCAATGCAAGATCTTCTCGCATTGCACTCGTCCGTTTTTCACTCTCGTGTGAGCATACCCTTATACTTATTTCAATATGTATTGCATTTAATAAGTGTTCACGTATTTGTCACATACCTTACAGACCATCTGTGATTTTATAATTAACCACTTTAGGACTCATGACGTACTGGGTACGTCATGGATCGTGTGAGGTTAATCCCCGTGGGCTGCCGTGGACAATCCACGGCGATCCGCACAGATATCAGCTGATTTCCACATCTGACATGTGTGCCTGCTACTCGCAAGTGGAATCGCATTCCACCCGCAACTATTAACCCCTTACATCTCGCTGCCAAAATCGGGCAGCAAGATTTATATGCGCACAGCCATAACAATAAATGATCTGCTCCCATCGGAAGTCACGTGATGTGATCACGTAACTTCCAGTGGTTGCCATGGTAGCACAGGGTCATGTGATGACACCTGTAGCTATCATGAGTCACTTTCACTCAATGCTGGCAGAGCGCCGGCAGTGAAAGTAAAGCAGCTTTTCTCCAGATCTCAGCTGTGTAGCTGTGATCTGGAGAAATGGAAGAGCGATTAGATTGCTGATCGTTATAGTCCCCTAGGGGACCTAGTAAAATAAAAAAAGTTTTAAAAAATAAAAAATAAAAGTTCAAATCACCCCCCATTCGCCACATTGAAAATTAAATGGTTAAAAAAATGAAAAATATACACATATTTGGTATTGCCACATTCAAAAATGCCCAATCTATAAAAATATAAAATCAATTAATCTGATTGGTAAACGCCAAAATTAAGATTTTTGGTCGCTGCAAATTTTGTGCAAAATGCAATAACAGGCGATCAAAATGTGGCATCTGCATAAAAATGGTACCGTTTAAAACGTCAGCTAAAGACGTAAAAAATAAGCCGTCACTGAGTCATAGATCCAGAAAAATGAGAACACTACAGGTTTTGGAAAATGGCGCAAAATGTGCGCCACTTCTTTGGACAAGCTTGTGAATTTTTTTAACCCCTTAGATACAAGTAAATGTATACATGTTTGATGTCTACAAACTCGCACTGACCTCATCACAGTGACACATCAGTTTTACCATATAGTGAACATGGTGAATAAAATATCCAAAAAACCATCGAATCGTGCGATCACACTTTTTTTGCAGTTTTTTCCACACTTGAAATTTTTTGCTGTTTTCCAGTACACTATATGGTAAAACTTATGGTTTAATTTAAAAGCACAACTCATCCCGCAAAAAAACAAGCCCTCATATGGTAAGATTGACAGAAAAATAAAAAAGTAACGGCTTTCGGAAGAAAGAGAGGAAAAGAAAACAGAAAAACGCAAAAACGCCCGGGGGTGAAGGGGTGCACATTATCTCAAAATGTAGAGCTACTACAAAAAAAAAAAAAAATGACATATTCTGATATGCCTCAAATGAAGCCTAATACCTGAGGCACCAAATTGTTTTCCATTAGTTCTCTAGTGCTATGAAACTTTTAAAAATGTCTAAATTCGTGAACAGATTCAAACATCGACAGCACTAAATTCACTGGTAGTAACTAAATGTGATCTTTACCTCTACAGTATGATAATGACTATTTCCAAAATGCAACTTGGAAAATATATAATTTTTCTATAATCACAAATATGTGGTCATCATTATAATTCTTTTCAGTGGAATTATTCTTTTAAGTACATGTTAATATGTTGTCCAGTGTGTATTTGAGTAATAACACTATTTCTGGACATTATATGTCTGGTATCTAGCGGTTTTCAACAGTTTTCCCCTTTGCAAGTTCTAGCTGTTAATTTGCAATTGACTCAGAGGTGGTAGGAGACTAAACTGCTGTAATGTCTGCTATACAGAGCATTACACACATAAGATGCAGCAGAATGGGGAAATGAGACTATTGAGGAGTGAAGATGTGAATTCAGGTCTGGGGTAAGGATTTGTTAAGGCCCCGTTACACGCAACGACATCGCTAACGAGATGTTGTTGGGGTCACGGAATTCGTGACGCACATACGGCCTCATTAGCGACGTCGTTGCGTGTGACATGTACGAGCGACAGCTAACAATGTAAAATACTCACCAAATCGTTGATCGTTGACACGTCGTCCATTTCACAAATGTCGTTGCTCGTGCAGGAAGCAGGTTGTTCATCGTTCCTGAGGCAGCACACATCGCTACGTGTGACACCCCAGGAACGACAAACAACACCATACCTGCGTCCTCCAGCAACGAGGTGGGCGTGACTTTCTGCAGCTGCTCTCTTCCCCTCCGCTTCTATTGGCCGCCTGCCGTCTTACGTCGCTGTGACGCCGCACTAATCGCCCCCTTAGAAATGAGGCAGTTCGCCGGCCACAGCGACATCGCTAAGAAGGTAAGTATGTGTGACGGGTACTAGCGATATTGTGCGCCACGGGCAGCGATTTGCCCGTGACGCACAAACGGCGGGGGCGGGTGCTTTCACGAGCGACATCGCTAGCGATGTCGCTGCATGTAAAGCCCCCTTTAGTCTTAACTCCCATCTTGATAGTAGTTGTAACCTAACAACTCATGGTGCGGCAGTCCATCTTTTCTCAAGCAATGTGGAGATGAGCTGTTTTATTCAGAGTGGATGATTTTTAAGGAAGTCGGGGAGGAGGAGGAAGAAGTGGCTCATAAGAAGTGGAAAAAGAAACTGATTTATCTGATAAGATATATGACAAAGTTTCCTATATTGGCCTGTACTATTGATTTATGCAAAGTTTGTGTAACGTGCAGTCCCCTTTTAACAAGGACCTGTAGTCTCTCTTGACATATCTGCTTTTGTAAATACATGCATTAAAATAATACTGGAGTTGTGTGGAAGTTGTCCACACAAATTTGTTATACCTGATTAACCACAGTTTGTGAACCACAGGGCTTAATTATTGTCAAGATGCTTATTGCTGTTTTCTACCCCCTGTCAAGTACCAGACATTCCAACAGGTGGGAGGATGTTTAGGACTGGAAAATGCTCTACTACAGTTAAGGGTGCTTTACACGCTGCGACATCGCTAGCGATGTCGAGCGCGATAGCACCCGCCCCGTTGTTCGTGCGACATTTGGTGCTCACTGCCGTAGTGAACATTGTCGCTACGGCAGCGTCACACGCACATACCTTGTCAGCAACGTCGCTGTGACCGCCGAACAATCCCTACCTCAAGGGGGAGGTGCGTTTGGCGTCATAGCAACGTCACTGCGGCGTCACTAAGCGGCCGGCCAATAGAAGCGGAGGGGTGGAGATGAGCGTGACGTAACATCCCGCTCACCTCCTTCCTTCCTCATTGCCGCTGGCTGCAGGTAAGGAGATGTTTGTCGTTCCTGCGGTGTTACACATAGCGATGTGTGATGCCGCAGGAACGACGAACAACATTGTACCTGTGGCAGCAGCGATATTAAGGAAAGGAGTGACGTGTCAACGATCACTGTTTTTGAACGATTTTGCGATTGTTGATCGTCGCTCCTTGGTGTCACACGCTGCGATGTCGCTACCGGCGCCGGATGTGCGTCACTAACGACGTTATCCCGACAATATATCGGTAGCGATGTCGCAGCGTGTAAAGCACCCTTAAGGCTATGTGCTCATGCTGCATCTTTGTGGTGACCGCAAAGATGCACTTTGTGGCCCTAAAAAAGGCACCCGCAGCAAAAACGCAGCCAAAAAAAGCATGCGTTTTTGCTGTGTTTTTTTAATGCGATTTTTAAAGGAGAAACAAAATATGCTAGGATAGGATAATTGATATATATCTAGAATAGAAAGATAGATAGAAAAAACATAGAATAGATAATAAGAAAGAACAGATAGAATAGATAGAAAGAAATAGCAGAATAGCTTGATGAATAGAGGGATAGCTAGTTTGGTCAGCGTTTTTTAAATTATTTTTTGATAAAAAAAATTATGTCTGGTCCCCCCCATTTTTCATATCCAGCACTGGAACAGCAGCAGCTGCAGGCTGTAACCCTCAGCTGTCTGCTGTACCTTGGCTGGTTATAAAAAAACATAGAGGATCCCACGCTTTTTCTTTTATTTGATTTATTTTTTTAAAAAAAAGATGATGTGGGGTCAGCAGTGACGTCACTCAGGTGATTTGCTATTACAGGTGGAGGACTCCAGCTGTGACCGCGGCTAACCTGAGTGACGTGACCGCTGATCGTTCGGCTCACTTCAGTCGCTGCGTGGAGCTCACAGAGGGTGGTCATGTCCTACGGCGCTTGCTGTGAGCTTTAGATGTAGTAATGCTGGAAGCATCGTGGGACCTCGTGTGGATTACATCAGACCTGCAGGGGTGTTTTGGGGGTTAATAAAGTGGTGAAAGAGGGTGCTTTTGTCTTTTATTCCAATAAAGGATTATTTCGGTGTTTGTATTTATTTCTTTTCACTTACAGATTGATGGGGGGGTCTCATAGACACCTCCCATTACTAAGCTAGGACTTAGTGGCAGCTGTGGGCTGCCATTAACTCCTTATTACCCCGATTACCAGAGCAATTGGGAAGAGCAGATTAAAGTGTCGGGACTGTCGCATCTAATAAATGTGGCAATTCTAGGTGGCTGTAGGCTGATATTTTTAGGCTGGGGTTGCCCAATAACCATTGGTATCCCCAGCCTGAGAATACCAGCCCCCAGCTGTCAGGCTTTACCTGTGTTGGGTATCATAATATGGGGGGATCCTACAGTAATTTTTTAAATGTATTTATTTTACTCTAGGATATAGACCCGACCACCGGTATCTATGATTGATTGCACTGAGACACGCTGTCACTCAGGCTGGGGGCTCGTCTGATTGCAACCAATCACAGACGCCAGTAAGTGGGGAAAGCAGTGCATATTCAATGAAGGTAATGAGTGGCGGGAAGTAAGTGAGCAGCTGTGGGAGCAGTGTGACAGCCGCCCCGGTGAATCAGTGAGTATGAAGCGTTTGCTCCTACCCCTTTGCGCCAGATTCTGGTCTCCATAGACTTTGTATGGGAATCGACATCTGGCCAGTTACCAGGGATCAATCCCCCGCTGACCCAAGTCAGCGGGGGATTGATCTGCCAGTCCTCTGAAACGCAGGGACAAAATGCAAGAAGAATTGACATGTTGCCTCTTTGTGGTCACCACAAAGATGCAGCCAAAAAAAACTGCAACGTGCGCACAGCAAAAATGAAATCTCATAGACTTTGATGGGGAAGGAAATGCATGCAGTTTTCATACCAAAACTACAACCGAAAAATGCGGAAGAATGCGGCAAAAAAAAACGCAACGTGCACATGAGGCCTGACGGGAACTGTACTGGCTAATGATAATATTGTCAGGCCAAAGTATGTCAATATTGAAATTATCAATATGTAAATTGGCGCTCCATTTGAGCACTGTTTGGTTTTATGGGACAATTTATGCAAAATTCACATTTTCTCACCTCCAGAAGTAAGAAAATAAATGTATGTGTATATAACCTGAGATCATTTAAAAAAGGAAAAAACCACCTTTTATTCCACGCCTCATGATTCGTACAGCCGCATAGATCTATTCCTGGTGAGTCAGTGTGTTTTGGCCTGGAGACCGAATCCCACGATCGGTAGTATAGTTTGGTCGGATCACGCCCCGGTCTTTTTGGCAATCGTTCCCCCGGATGGGAGGAAGCGGGAGTGGACATGGAGACTCAATGATAATTTACTCAAAGATGTAATTTGTATGACTGACATCAGGGAGACGGTAGATGTCTTCATGTCCACTCATGAAACGGACTCCACTCCGATGCCTATACAGTGGGAGGCACTCAAGTGTGTCATAAGAGGGGTGCTGATAAAGCACGGGGCGCGTGTCAAAAAAATAAGGAATATTCGCATTAAAGAACTGCTGGACAGGATCCATAAGTTGGAAACAGCACACAAAAACAGGCAGTTGAGGGTAACCCTAGCATAACTCACAAAATGCAGAGAGGAACTTAGGACAGTACTGAATCAAAGATTTCTCAGATATCGGAATCATTATAAGCGCTTTCTCTATCAGCACTCTAATAAATGCGGCAGATCACTATCCAATCTTCTACATCCCCGTAATCTCACAACATTCATACCTAGCTTGCGGAAACGGGGAGGAGGGGAGGCGGGCAGCCCGGCGGAGGTCTTGGAGGAATTGAGGGGTTTCTACTCGGAATTGTATAACATCCAAGGGAGGTTCTCTGACATGTTGTCACAGGCTTTGACTGAGCGCATTAAGGAATATATGATGGACACAGCTGTGCCAACTCTGAAAAATGAGGAAGGGCAACAACTGGAAAACAGGTTCACAGAGGAGGAAGTGGGAGAGGCAATTAGGAATACCCCAAATGGGAAGAGTCCGGGTCCAGACGGATTTTCTCCTACATTTTATAAAACATTTCGGGAATTGCTTACCCCATTTATGACTAAGGTATTTAATGCAATTTCACCAGAGACTCCCTTTGCGACTCAGTCACTGGAGGCACATGTCACGGTCCTTCCAAAACCTGGCAAAGACCCCATGTTAGTGTCTAATTATAGACCAATATCTCTACTCAATGTAGATATAAAGTTATTCTCCAAGATCTTGGCTAACAGGCTGGCTCCCCTTCTCCCCTCCATCATTGATACAGACCAAGTAGGATTCATACAGGGTAGGGAGGCGCGGGATAATGTCAATAAAACTTTACTGCTTATAGCCCACGCTAAGAGCACGAATCAGCCCCTGGGAATACTATCAGTAGATGCAGAAAAAGCGTTTGATCGAGTACAGTGGGACTTCTTGAGGGCAGCATTAGAACACATAGGGATAGGTCCTGGATTTTTGAATAAAGTAATGGCCCTTTATACATGTCCATCGGCAAGGATAAAGGCAAATGGCTTCTTATCACAATCTATACAAATCATAAATGGAACAAGGCAAGGGTGCCCTCTTTCTCCGCTATTATATGTAATTACAATGGAACATCTTGCCAACGCAATCAGGAGAAATCCCAATGTGCACGGTATAGACGTGGGGGGGAGAACATACAAGACGGCGCTATATGCGGACGACTTGTTGATATACGTGTCCCAGCCACATGTATCTTTCCCCTCCCTGATAGCGGAGTTTGAGAGATTTGGGGACTTAAGTAATTTCAAAGTTAATTGTTCAAAAACTGAAGCCTTAAATATCATGCTGCAGCCTCAAGAGGTTTCATTGGCTCGAAGTAACTTCCCATTTAAATGGCAATCCCAGACTCTGAAATATCTAGGCATCAATGTCCCTGCAGATCTGGAATTATTGTATTCAAAGAACTATTTACCGCTACTGACACGAACAATCAAAGAGCTTAGGTCATATCATAAAAAACCCTTATCCTGGTTTGGCCGTATAAACACATTTAAAATGGACATCCTTCCACGGTTTTTATATATATTTCAGGCAGTCCCGCTTCTTCCACCTTCCGGGTTTTTTCGGACACTCAGGTCTGCCCTAACTCAATTTATATGGGGACACTCTAGGGCTAGAATAAAATATCACACGCTTACTACGCATGTCACTGCAGGGGGCGCAGGACTCCCAGATGTACGCAGATATCATTGGGCGGCACTGATGGTTCGAATGTTTGACTGGCATTTTAACGATCAAAATAAAAACTGGGTCAAGCTTGAACAGGAAAGCTCATCGATTCCACTAAAGTATCTACCATGGGTTGGGTCCAGGGAAGGGGTGAGACTAGGGGCGGCGAGTCTTTTTATCAAGGCTACGCTAAGGACATGGGACCAGGTTAAACAGAACGGCGGATTGGTGGGTTGCCCTTTTCTCCTTGCTCTTATTATATCCAACCCAGAATTCCCCCCGGGAGTCGGTCGGTCCAGATTTCTGAGATGGAGAACACAACATGATGGGAGGATTTATCATACCCTTAGGGGGTCTAAATTAAGATCCTTCGAGGATATGCAAACCATGGAACCTCCCCAGACATTATCCTGGATAGAATATAGACAACTCTATTCATTTGTTAATTCTAAGACACAGGGAAAGGATGGAATATCAGAGGACTTGGCCTTACCCTTTGAAAAATTATTTATGCAGGGTACCATACCCGCATATTTGATGTCACATATATATAAGTTGATTGGACAGGCAGATCCCTCTGCGGGCTCGGATCCATCATATATGATCAAGTGGGAGGAAGAAATGGAAACGACATTTACAGATTCAGAAAAACAGCTTACATATTTACACATAAATTGTCGATTGCAGGGTACACCAAAGAAAAAAACTATAAGATCCTAACAAGATGGTATCAGTATCCGGTCAGGCTGCATAGAATCTTTCCTTCTGTTTCCGAGATGTGCTGGCGATTTTGAACAACAAGAGGCACAATGATACATGTATGGTGGGACTGTGCTAAAGTCAAGCCATTCTGGGAGGCAATCTTTCAAACATGCACAAAAATAACAGGGAAAGAAACACCACAGACCCCACAAATAGCCTTGTTGTCAATGCTTCCCGGCTCAATTAAAGCTCAAAAGGGGGATATACTGTGGTTTTGTCTGGCAGCAGCTAGAGCTGTGATACCAAGACATTGGAGAACGCAGGAGGCCCCGTCTTTGCGGGAATGGGCACAGGAATTTGAGCACATACATCATATGGAGGAACTAATGGCAGAGGCAGAGGGACACACTGAAAGATACCTGAAAATTTGGACGCCATGGATAATATTTAAAAGTTCAGACGATTATCATACGTTATTTTGAAGGCTTAATAGGTGCAGTAGGAGGAGAGACAGTAAAAGGGCTGGAACAGGACATATGTATGGCCCCTCACCGCTCTCCTAACCCTTAAAGGGTTCCCCCCTTTTTCCTTCCCTGATTCTTCAGCTTTCTTTTCTATTTCATGCTCGACTATTTATTTCTCTTCTTTGATCATCTCTTCAGGTTGTTTTTTGTTATTATTTTCTTTAAATTTACATGTTTATCTACATTTTCCTTCAAACTTACTGATTAAGATATAAGGAGTAGAACTAGGATGGGGCTCAAGGTTATACGGGAAGTTTAGTTATCGAGTCCTCGTTAATGAAGAGAGGAACAGTGGACATGAGGAATATTTTGTTATTATTACAGTGTTTGAACGATTCTCAGTCGTCAGGGGACACATGGTATGGGAATGTTATCCAACTGTGGTATAATATGCAATGATCCCTTTATAACCTTGTTTGTTTGTATGTTTTTTCTATGCTTCTCTTATTTTTCTTTTCTATTCAATAAAGAAAGATTATACATAAAAAGGAAAAAACACCCACAATATTGTTTTGTTTTTGTGTTATGACATTATTTTCGTCTTTCTAGAAGAGGGCTATTTTGCAAAGTTTCACATATTAAAAGTTGTTTCTACCAGAAAAAAAATTGAGCAATACGTGATACATCCAAAGTGTCCATCCAAAGATTTACTTAGCGCAAGAATTCATTACACAATCACAACTGTATTAAATTTTATAATATGTACAGTAAAAGTCTAACACTAAATGGTTTTATATGCATCCAGAATGGCCCAAAATGGAAATTTAACCGCAGCTTTAAATTAGACATAAAATCAGAAATCTTATGACATTAAAAATAAAGACTAAACTTAGTTTATATAAGCAATGTTAATCAATCGGAAAATGTAAAAGATTTAGCACAAGTTGGCATGTAACTGAAGTCACATCCACTTTAAGGCCAAGGTCAAATTAGTGTATAGCATTGGATGTGATATGCTAATGACACTCGGCTGAAACTGTGCCGCGAGCATGAGCCGAGTGTCATGTTACTATGCTCCGATTCTCTCCCATGCGAGAATTGGAGCACAGGTGACACGCTGGGTATGGGGGAATACCAGACAAACTGTGAAAGGAGAGAGGGGAGAGGGAAACCCTGTCTCTAAGTAAGGGGGAAGATGGTGACCTCTGGCAAAGCCTACCACTGGTCCTTGGCTGCCCTGACGTCTTTAGATAGGTTCCGCACATGTACGCCGATCAGGATACCTAGACCCTGGCTGACCCTGAAATGGGCCATAGGTAGTGACCAGATGGGATGAGCGCTAGTCAACCCCACTAAGACCTAAAGAATACACAGGGAAAACAAACAAGAGAATGCAACAACTTATCTGCAAGATGACTTTGGGAGCATAACAGCAACATTCAACAACATGTAATGACAGGAGATATCAAGCCAACTGCTTGCAATCTGGACAGCATAGGAGTACACTCTGTCAGCGGCAACAAACAAAGGGGAAATGCAGATATATATAGACACAGAGTGGGTATGAGGAATATTTCCAGCTGAACTGCCAAGATATCCGCCGGGAGAAAAAGGGAAAGAGTTAACCCTAACAAGCAAGATACATAGAACTCCATTCACATCAAGGAAGAAATAATGGAATATCAAGGAGCAGAGTGTGCAGTCAACCGCAGAAACATTCTGTAGTCAGACACCACAGGGTTGTCTGTTAACTGTGACAACAGGTGAGGGGAAGGAAGAGAGGTTCATCTATCCATCTTCTCCATTGATTATCTCTGCATATACAGTGGGGGAAAAAGTATTTAGTCAGCCACCAATTGTGTAAGTTCTCCCACTTAAAAAGATGAGAGAGACCAATAATTGACATCATAGCTAGACCACGACTATGAGAGACAAAATGAGAAAACAAATTCAGAAAATCACCTTGTGTGATTTGGCAAGATTTTATTTGCAAATTATGGTGGAAAATAAGTATTTAGTCACCTAAAAACATGCAATATTTCTGACTCTCACAGACCTGTAACTTCTTCTTTAAGAGGCTCCTCTGTCCTCCACTCATTACCTTTAGTAATAGCACCTGTTTGAATTTGTTATCAGCAAACCAGAACACAACCTCACAACCTCAAACAGTCACACTCCAAACTCCACTATGGTGAAGACCAAAGAACTGTCGAAGGACACCACAAACAAAATTGTAGCCCTGCACCAGGCTGGGAAGACTGAATCTGCAAAAGGCAAGCAGCTTGGTGGGATGAAATCAACTGTGGGAGCAATAATAATAAAATGGAAGACATACAAGACCACTGATAATCTCCCTCGATATGGGGCTCCACACAAGATCTCACTCCGTGGGGTCAAAATAATCACAAGAATGGTGAGCAAAAATCCCAGAACCACACAGGGGGATCTAGTGAATGACCTGCAAAGAGATGGGACCACCGTAACAAAGGCTACCATCAGTAACACACTACACCACCAGGGACTCAGATACTGCAGCGCCAGACGTGTTCCCCTGCTTAAGCCAGTATATGTCCAGGCCCATCTGAAGTTTTCTATAGAGCTTTTGGATTATCCAGAAGAGTATTGGGAGAATGTCATATGGTCTGATGAAACCAAAGTAGAACTGACTAATCCATGTACATGAAAGAATGAATGGGGCCATGTATCGTTAGATTTTGAGTGCAAATCTCCTTCCATCAGCAAGGGCATTGAAGATGAAACGTGGCTGGGTCTTTCGGCATGATAATGTCCCAAATACACCACCAGTGCAATGGAGGAGTGGCTTCGTAAGAAGCATATGAAGGTCCTAGAGTGGCCTAGTGAGTCTTCAGATATTAACCCCATAAAAAACCTTTGGAGGGAGTTGAAAGTCCGTGTTACCTAGTGACAGGCCCAAAACATCACTGCTCTAGAGGAGGTCTGCATGGAGGAATGGGCCAACATACCACCAACAGTGTGTGCCAACCTTATGAAGACTTACAGAAAACGTTTGACCTCTGTCATTGCCAACAAAGGATATATAACAAAATATTGAGAGGAACTTTTGTTATTGACCAAATACTTATTTTCCACCATAATTTGAAAAAAATCTTGCCAAGTCAGAGAACATTTTATCTCCCATAGTTGTGGTCTAGCTGTGATGTCAATTACAGGCCTCTCTCATCTTTTTAAGTGGAAGAACTTGCACAATTGGTGGCTGACTAAATACTATTTTCCCCCACTCTATCGAATGTCATCCGTATGTCATCAGAGTGTTTCACACACACCCATAAACTTGTTTGGATGCACTTGATATGTTATACACTGCCAATCAAAGCACGCTGTGATTTTTTTCCCTCAGTGCGATTACAGCTGAGGAAAAACTCACAGATATGACTTGCATCATCGACTAACAAGTCCATGGTTCAAGTGCAATACGAGATTTTCTCACATTACCCTCCTCCGTATTATACACCAAAGTGAGTGAACCCTAAAGGAGTTGTTACAGTTCAGGGTTCTCCAGATCCTTGAACAGCTCCTGCCTCGGTCTCATCCCCTGCTATGGGGTCGTCTGACTCTCCTGCGCCACCTATCTGCCGCTCCAGACGCTCGGCTGCTAGGCATCAGGTGTCCAGGGTCTTTGTTCGTTCTGAGGCTAAGTCCCTGTTTTGCCCTACCGCGCATGCGCGGGTTCCCGCTGCCTTTCCTGGCTCTGAGTGTGAGATCCCGCTACTGTGCATGTGCATGACTTCACCAGTGATGCGGCGGCTCCTGATTGGCCATCGCTGACGTAACGATGATTGGCCGTCGATGACATCATTGGTGACCTGGTGGTCTCTGATTGGCCGCGGCTAGCGCCATTGCCATCTCGTGCTTGGCTTGGGGCAGGGCTTAGTCTATAAAAGACCCTGGATGACGCACATGGCTGTACAAGCGTCATTTGTGCTTTGTGACACCAGCAGAGCACTGCAGTCACATAGCAGCCACAGCGCCAATACAACCCTGTAGTGTCTGTGACAGTGTTGCATGTTATACTGGAAGCGGTAGGCAGGGTTAAGCGTCCGGTATCCGTCATGCCAAGATTCGTGGCGAGGTACACACAGGGCCACTAATCCCGCTTCTTCGCTACCACTCCAGTCCTACTGCGACAGCTCAGTGAAGCTAACTGGGTTGCGTCTACGGTCCTGGTGTGCCCCCTACGCACACGGACTGTTTCTCTCAAGGCTCCCTGTGCTGTTTAACAGGAGAGGTCCAGCACTCGGTGGGTGTGCTGCTAACCCCATCGATTGTGTTTTTTGTTTACATGTTCCTCTGAAGTTGTGCATTCCGGCCGCTTGTCCATCACTGGCTTAGCAATCTGCCCAGAGGACCTCTGGAGACAATAGAACTGTTATTAGTTTTGCTTTAACCGTCTTCCCATGTAACAGGAGCATTCTGTCTGCGGTGTTCTGTTCTACACTCACCAGGTGTCATGGCGACTGGTGACCCTGTTCACCCTGCAGGGTCTGACACACCACCTGGTGCTTTTGAGTTGCTCAGTCAGAGTTGGGTGTCGACCTGTTTTGTGCTCAGTGGTGATTGGTCTAGCAGGAGTTAATTCCTGCTGGCTTGTGTATTGCTGCTAGGGTCACAGGTTATCGCAGCTACCTCTGCCCTTTATAAGATAGTGGAGCTTGTTCCTTCATGCTGACTATAGCTATAGTGATACCAGTCATTTTGCGTTGTGATCCAGCTATTGGTGAACTGCTGAGTGCTATTTGGTGTGCTATAGAAATATGCTAGTTGTTTATTTTCTCCCTGTACTTTATATTTCTCCCTGAGCACATATTGTCTTTACCTCTGTGTGTGACGCGCCCATGGGGTCCCAATGGTTAGTTGTCACTGGGCCGGTGAGGGTTTGGGATGTCACAGCAGCCTGGCCCGGTTTCGTAACCCCGGCGGTGTCAATAAAGATAGGGATGGGGATGATGGGAGTAGTTATTCATGATGCCACCTGTGGTGTGCAGCCAATTATTAGTCGCCACTATGGAAAATATGTCTTCTGGGGCAGATGGTGACGCAGCTTGGTTGTTACAGCTCTCCACAGGTAGAGCTACGACCCAGGTAGGATGGGGAGAGCAGTAGTTGCCTATGGAGCAGGCGGTGCGATGGTGGGAGCGCTGGTAATGATGGGACAACACAGAGGGTAAAGTTCAAGTTCTTTACTCATTGAAGTCATACCACCTTTGGAGTGCTGTGTTCCGCTGTGATGGGCTCCAGCCAAGTTGACGCGCCCATGGGGTCTCAGGGGTTACTCGTCACCGGGCCGGTGTCAGTTTTGGTTGTCACAGCAGCCTGGCCTGGTTCCATGACCCCGGCGATGTCAATAAAGATGGGGATGGGGATGATGGGAGTAGTTATTCGTGACGCCACCTGTGGTGTGTGGCCAGGTATTAGCCGCCGCTGCAGGAATTTTCTCTCTTCTGGGGCAGATGGTGACGCAGCTCGGGTGTTGCAGCTCTCCACAAGTAGAGCTAGGCCCCAGGGAGGATGATTGGAGTAGTAGTCGCCTATAATGAGGGCGTGAAGATGGAAGTGCCGGCAACGATGGGACGACACAGAGGGCGTAGTCCAAGCTCTTCACTCACTGAAATCATATTGCCACCGGAGTGCCGTGTTCCGCTGTGATGGGCCCCAGCTGATCCTGGACAGTCCAGAGGCCAATGTCGCTGCCCCCCTCCGTGCGTCCCATCCAGTGATATTCCCTCCACCCCAGCTCCTGGGTCGTGGAATGGGTCATGGGTGCCTGCTGCACTCCCGGCGAACCCTGGGATCCCCCTTCTTCCTAAGAACCCGGGTCAAGCCACCAGCTCCTGACCACGGCCCCCTTTCTTTGCAGTGTCTTCCGAAGGCTGTTCCTGAGTTTGACCTGGCGCTTGCTGCGCCTGGAGCTAACTGAATGCTGTGTGAGATGGCTCCTCACTTCCTCTGAAGGTGCCTCGCCTCACGGGTTGCCAGAGGTCCCATACCTCGTGATGGCCACCCCTAGCAGCTACCCTGGCCCAGTCCCAGTGACAGAGCTCCCAAGTTGTCCGAGATGAATACTGCACCCTGGGTGAGTTGCAGTACCCTGTAGCGCCTGAAGCCACAGGGATGCCACATGTGTGCTTGCAGTGAGTTTGTGCTTTGGTTTTCTCCTGTCGGTCTGTTTTTGTGGGATTCATCACTCCTGTCCCAGCCCTCCTTAGGGGTTATTAGACCAGGACTGATCACTAGTTAAGGCTACGCTGGTGGTCCAGACCTCTTGACCATCTGAGGTACCTCTGAAATAAGGGTCCCTAGTCTAAGGGCCAGTCTAGGCACCCCCATTCTAAGTTACTGTGTCACACCCCGTAATACTAACACAATCAATTTTTCAGTGTTCCAGTATATCAAGAATGTGCTATCATAGTAGTTCCCACTTAAATGAACAAATAAGTATGAATGTCAACTAATAATGTCTAATTGCACATATGCATTGTGAAACTACCCCTTTCCTTAACCCTTTAATGACTGCTGATATGATTTTTAATGGTGTCTGTTCAGTGGCCTTATTCCCCAGCATGCTTTTTAACTGTGATGAGAAATAAGTAAGTAGCCCTGCACCACGGGTGAAAATCCAGGAAGCTCGAAAGTGAGGGGTGCGTCTTATAATCTGAATGTAGCTTACCGGGGAGGGGATGGAGAGGGGTCACAAGAGGCCGGGGAATGCTGCGGCTGTGCAGTGGCTGTGGTGGGTGGGCCGGTGCTGTGGTGGCTGGTGCGGGGTCTGTGGCAGTTGGTGCTGGGACGGAGGTGCGGTGTCAGCAGCTGCTGTGCAGGGTCTCCGGCGGCTGCAGCAGCTGTGCGAGGTCTGCGCGTGGTCTCCGGTGGCTGGTGCTGGTGCTGCTGTGCGGGGTCTATTGCGGCTTTACTGGCGCTGCGGGTCGGGCGGTGAGGACCTCAATTAATGACGCCAGGAGTCGGCGTGTGCGCAGATGGAGCTCTCAGCTCAAGCTCAAATCTGCGCAGGCGCCGCCATCGGCACATTGATCTCCCTCCAGCGGACTTCAGGAAAATGGCGCCCGGAGGTGGCGCTTGCGCAGATGAGCTTGGAATTCAGCCTAGAGATTAATCTGCGCTGACTCCGGGCGCCATTTCTTTGAAGCCCTCACCATCTGCAGCCGCCACAGCAGCAGCCGCTGCAGCCTGAGCCCATGCACAGCTGCCCCAGCACGGCAGGACCAGTATCCGCTGCAGCAACCGCCACAGCCCGAGCCCAAGCACAGCTGCCCCAGCAGTGCAGCACCAGCCTCCACCGCAGCCCGAGCCTCCGCTGCAGCCTGAGCCCATGCACAGCTGCCCCAGCACGGCAGGACCAGTATCCGCTGCAGCAACCGCCACAGCCCGAGCCCAAGCACAGCTGCCCCAGCAGGGCAGCACCAGCCTCCACCGCAGCCCGAGCCTCCGCTGCAGCCCCAGCCTCCGCCGCAGCCCCAGCACAGCTTCCTCCACCACCACTACTGCCCCTTCCAGTAAGACACCACCGGATTACAAGAGAGACGCCATTTTTTTTACCTTTTCTTGCTCTGAATTTGGAGTGCATCTTATAAAAATATGGTAGTATCGCAGAGTCCAGAATGATCCGATCAATAAAAATGTCAGATTACAATACCATAAAAATAATACAAAACCCAACAAAAATTGAATTTTTTCATTATACTGACACAAAAAAATTAAGAAGAAGCAATCAAAAAGTGATATGTATAACAAAAATGTTAGAAATTAAAACGCCAAGCCATCCCGAGAAAACCAAGCCCTAGTTTGGCGAATTTTAAAAAAAGTTACAGCTCTCAGAATATGGCAATGCAAAATCAAATGCATTTTTGTAAGGCTAAGTTCACACTTCAGTTGTTTTGTATCAGTCACATGCGTCGCTTGACGCATGTGACTGATGCGCTGCTCAACGCTGTACAACGGATGACAAAGAACAGAATTCTTTGTCGGATTCCGTTGTGTGCGGGGGGGGGCGGAGTTCGGGGGGGAGGGGAGCCGAGCGGGGCCGTGGCACTGAGGACGTCAGTGCCGCAGGGACTGCAGGACAGGTGAGTGAGAGTGAGAGAGTGTGTATGTGCAAGTATGTATGTATGTATGTATGTATGTATGTATGTATGTGTGTATGTGTGTGTGTGTGTGCACATGCAAAGTGCGGGAGGGGCGGAGCCGAGCGGGGGGCGGGGCCAGGCGCTGAGGATGTCAGTGGAAGTGCTGCGGTCTGCATGGCTGGGGACAGGTGAGTGTATGTGTGAGTGAGTGTGTGTATGTGCAAGTATGTATGTATGTATGTATGTATGTGTGTGTGTGCACATGCAAAGTGCGGGAGGGGCGGAGCCGAGCGGGGGGCGGGGCCAGACGAGGGTGTCAGTGGCAGTGCTTGTCTGCATGGCTGGGGACAGGTGTGTGTGTGTGTGTACATACATGTGCGGAGTGCGGGAGGGGGCGGGGCCGAGCGGGGAAGTGTCGGCCTCCCTGCACACGTAACCAGCCTAAATATCGGGTAACAGCAAAGCACCCGATGTTTACCTTGGTTACCCGATATTTACCTTGGTTACGGGCCTACACCGCTTAGCGCTGGCTCCTTGCACCGTAACCAGGGTAAATATCGGGTAACCAACCAAAGCTGGTGACGTGTGCAGGGAGCCAGAGAGCATGCGCAGCGAAATCCGACGGATCTCGCTGCTCAAAAAACGTTACATGCTGCGTTCCTCCCGCCCGGCGGTCAGTCGTTCCACGACTGATCAGTCGGGCGGAGGATGCAACGCAGCATCATCAGTCACAATCCGCTGCTCATACAAGTCTATGGGAGCAGCGGAATCCGCTAAACGGATTCCGTTGTTTACAAGAGCAGCGGATTGTGACTGATAGATTTTAGCGGAAATGTGTACTTAGCCTAAAACATAGATTTTAGTGTGTAAAAGTAGCAAAGCATAAAACAGCGATATAAGTCTGGTTTCACTGTAACCGTACTGACCCGATGAAAAACTCGGTCTTATCACTTATATCACACAGTGAACTGCGCAAAAATATATATTAAAAAACAGTAAGTGAATTGCTGTTTTTATTCATTCTTCCTCTGAAAAATATTTTTTTTCCAACTCATGCAAAAAATAAGCTTATATACAGCCCTGTTTGTTCAAAAAATAAACATAAAAAATATAGAAATCTGTAATTGCTGTAATTGCACAGACCTCCAAAATAAATCCGTCCTATCACTAGTACCGCACGGTGAACCGCGCAAGAATACAAATAAGAACTATTCCTGTACTGCTGTTAATTTCTTCATTCTACTCCCAATAGTCAGAATATTCTCGGCTAATATTTATCCTTTGCTCTCTGCTGAGCACTTACGTCGGGGTGTCCCTGTAAATAACAAAAAACGCAATTCAGACAAAACCCCCATTGGAACCACTCCTTCTAATTAAGTAAATGGAGACACTTTGGACTCCGTCTGGTCTCTGTTCTGGCAGTGTCCCATCATTTTAGACGTCTTTTTAGCACACATATGTTGGAAGACCACAGTTCTAGGCACAGCTAAAAAGATTAACATCAGTGAAACAGACACCATACAGAGTCCAAAGTGTCTCCACCGGACTTATTAGAGTGAGTGTTTCCGTCGCGGGTTTCGTCTGAATCACATTTTTGGGGGATTTAGATGGAAACCCAGATGTAAGTGCGCAGCACAGAACACAAGAATGTGACCCCAGTCTTATATTTAAAGCAATCAAAAAATGTTCTGTACCACAAAATCTTATTAATAAAACACCTAATCTATCCCAGCCCCCATTCAGGTCCATCATCTGTGATTGGAAATATAGGTGGGTCCCATGTAACTGGTAGAACAAAGACTCTGGAAAAGCGATATAGCTCCCAACTCCCAAATAAAATCCAGTGAAATTTAAATGCCCCCCTCCTTCTGGGGACCCCTGTGCCTAAACCGCAGTAAGCAGCCACGTGTGTGGCATTATTGTAGTTTGGAGAATGCACTTAACATTTTACGGGATGTGTATCTCCAGAAGTACGAGCTGGGCACAATGTATGGAGCACAACAATATATGGGGGCACAATGTATGGGCACTAAACTGGCATATTTGTAATTCTATAGAAAAAGAGCATGCCATGGATGCTACAAAATAGTCACTGCGGACATAGATAAATTATTTGAGAGGTGCAATTTCCGCAATGGCCTCACTTTTATGGTTTTTCGGTTGATTAGGCAACTTAGGGGCTCTGAAAATGTCACCAGCAAACTATTCTAGCAAAACCTGTGCTTTAAAAGCCAAATGGTGCTCCTTCCTGCTCAGTGTGGCCAAAGAGTAGTTTCTGATGACATATAAGGCATCAATGCATCCGGGAGAAATTGAGCAATAAATTGTGGGGTCCATTATGACCTTCTAACCCTTGTATAACTGTCAAATTTTCAGTTAATAAAAGAAATTATATTTTTACCACTAAAATGTTATATTTCCATGTCCCAATGTAAAACATTTTGGTGACGCACCTGTGTATTCAAAATACTAACTACTCCCCTAGATTAATTACTTACGCAGGGACGTTTCCAATATGTGGTAATTTCTGGTGTGTCTGCTTATCTGGAACCTCAGCGCCCAGTGTCACACAGTGTTTGGCTCTAAACTTCCTGAGTGTCATGGTGGCATCAGACGCGGTTCAGACTACAGACTCTAACTCTCCACACTATGCTTTCTATAGTGCTTCTGAGTTGCACGGGCAGGCTCGGCTGTCGACCAGCTGTGTGCTCATTAATGATCGGTCTAGGAGGAGTTAATTTCTGCAAGCCTGATAGTTACCTTTTGGATCACATTTTGTGGGAGACCTATCACAGGTATTCTCCGTCTTTTAAAATGGAGGAATCTGCATTCCCATGCCAACTATAGCTTTCGTTAGCCTGGTCCGTGTGCTGTTGTGTTCCTGTTGGTGGTGATTTACTGTGTGGTATTTGGTGTGTTATTAAAATCCTCTCGTTACCTGGTTATTTCCTCCCTGCTGTTTATTATCTGTGGATTCATCACTCCTGTACAGGTCCTCCCCTGGGGTGGGGGAAAAAGGTTATTAGATCAGGGCTGGCCAGGAGCAGTAAGGAGGGCAGCCCATACATCGTCACCATTACACATATCTTTGGGAGTAGGGACAGCTAGGGCCCCCTTAGTCTGAAGACTGGTCCAGGAGCCCCGGTCCCCTGTTATCCCCTGTCACCATGTGACCCTCGGCTAATGGAGCCCACAATCTATTCAAATGGAATATACGTTCTAAATAACAAGTCACGCTCCTTCTCATCTGAACCCTGTCGTTTACTCAAATAGTAGTGTACAACCAGGTATGGGTTAAAAATTGCATAACAAATTGTAATGTCCATTTTCTCCTCTTAGCCTTTCTGTAAATTCAAATTTTGAGGCTAAAGTAAAATGTTAGAGGAAAAACCCTACATTTTTTTGCTTTCATGGCCCAATCTACTAAAACTCTGTGTAATTTGTTGATTAAAAATACTCAACTGCACTATTAGATGAATTCATAATAGGGTTTAGTTTGCCAAATGGGGTCACATGTGGTTGTTTCTGCATTTTTGGCACCTCAGGGGCTCTGCAAATGCAACTTGTTATCTACATTTGCGCTACAAACATCAAATAGCGTTGTTTGCTTTCCAAGCCCTGCCATGTGCCCAAACATTCATTTTTGACCATGTATGTGTCAATAAATATATCACTGTGTTCGGGAGAAATTAAGGAACAAATTATAGAGTCCATTTTCTTCTATTATCCATTGTCAAAATTACAAATTTTAGCAGAACAAAACATAACTATAATTTTCACATCCATATTTTAAACTGAAAAATAAGGAGCGCTGATAGTGTAATACCAACAGATCAGTGAGGTAGATCAGGAAAAATACACTCACCTGAAAAGGTTGTGAGATAGTCACAACCACTGATAGAGCATAGGATCAAGGCGTCTGCTGCAGCCCCACAAGGATGTGCATACAAATCAGAGTGAAGAGGGGGTTAATGCCGCGCATCAGCCAAAATGAAGATGTAGCATGTTGATGTTATAAACGTATTCTTTTATTCCATCGGTCTACGCGTTTCGAGGATACACCTCTTCTTCAGGACCAGTGCATCAACAAAGTATAGCATAAATGAAGATGTCAGACATATATATACAGCTGATAACAGAGAGCACCGCCCATTAGATGAAAGAAAAAAAAAAAAAAACTAGTGGGAGGAACCACTGATTCAGTGACATAACAGATATTTAGTAGAACTCAAATTCACATATAGACTAATAGATAATAATGAATGACAAATATAAAAGTTATAGGAGTGACAAATTATTTTGAAAAGAAAAAAAGAAAACAGAAATCATTATATAAAGGAAAAAAAAAACAAAAAACCTTTTCTAGGTGTGAACATTACACTAGAACCCACATAGGGTGGATTCCTTAAAACCTCAAAGTCAGTGTTATTAGTGAAACTGGCTATTCCATATTCTGTGAAAGATGTGTAGGAAATAAAAGAATCAAATGTGAAAACAAAAGAGGAGTGTATGGTATGAGATCTATGTGTATTAAAGGGATAGGGTTTATGTGTATTAAAAAACCTGAAGTGACATTCACAATTAATAAAAAATAGCGCTGACCGGAAAAAACATTAAAAATAGGTAAAAACCTTTATTAAGAGCAATAAAAAATGTTAAAACTTGTAGAAACATCACCACAGAGAAAAAGGAAAATTCGTGTTATAATCAGGGCTCAGGAGCGAGTAGCATAACAGAGCGCTGATAGAAGACAGGTCAAGCAAGTTCAGACCGTGGGAAATAATGCTTAAGCGCATGTCCTGCAAGGTCATCCCAGTGCAGATGCTAGTCAATTGCATATCTAGGGGGCCCATAGGAGAGATGCTGCATAGAGGAGAAAAATATATATATAAGTACAAGAAAAAATGATTTGATATTTATTTGGGATAATAAGGATAATAATATCTCAGATTTTATTACACACATCAATAATAATAATTGGGGTTTGGCTTTTTCACCCTGCATAGGTGATAAAAAGATTGATTTTTTGGATCTTACCATCACGCATAGAGATAATTGTCTTATTACTAAAACTTTTTTTAAAATGGTAGACACTAATGGATATATACATTTTAATAGCGCCCATTATAACAAATGGCTTCTTAATATTCCCCGAAACCAGTATAGAAGAATCAGAAGGAATTGTAGCCAGGATGAGGACTTTGAAGCACAGGCCAAAATTTTATTAAATCGGTTTTTAGAGAAAGAATACCCCAAAAAACTTTTAAAAAATGCCTTTAATGAGACCCGGGGTCTGAAACAGGAGGACTTAATTTTATCCAACGCAGAAAAATCTGCATCAACAACAGAGAATAATTTTATATCAAATTTCATTACCACTTTTAGTGAGGACAACGGGTCCATAAAAAGAATACTATCCAAACATTGGAACATTCTCAAAAATGATCCGGTTTTGAGTAGTAATATTCCTGACCACCCTGGCATTACCTTTAGAAGGGCACCCACTATTCGCAATGTTGTGGCACCCAGCAGACTAAGAATCCTTAATAATGATTATAAGAGAATGGCTGATCTTCCTATGGGTGCGTTCAAATGCTTCTCAAATAAATGCTTATGTTGCAATATAATTAAACATAGGAGAAAGAGTTTTGGCCCAAGGGGAGAGCCAGAACTTTACTCCATTAAGGGACACATGACCTGTCAATCAGATTTTGTGGTGTATCTGATTGACTGCCTGTGTGGGAAGCAATACATAGGCAGGACCACACAGGCATTACATAATCGTTTAAATTCCCACAGGCATAATATCAAAAAAGGATTCCTGCTTCATGGTCTTTCACGTCATTGTACGATGGTGCATGACAAAAAGATAAATTTTACTATTACTCCTATAGAACAGATTTCCAGCAATATCTCCAATAGACATGAAATGTTGAGTAAAAAGGAAACCTTTTGGATTTATAAACTGAATACATTGAAGCCTTTGGGTCTCAACGAAGTAACTGATTTATTTTATTGATCTTATAAATCCTCTTACTTCAAGAACATGGTCATATTTGTGATGCTTGTTGTAACAATTTTAATGATTTTAATGTTATTTTTTTTTTTAATTTTTCTTTTTGTTTTATTTTTGCAGTATTTTTTATGTAGCACTGTTTTGTAATACTATTGGGGGCTGTAAACAATACAGACTTTCCTTTTTGGGGTTTAGTACTAATATCAGGTGGGCTTCCTCTTACTGCCGATACTATTTTTGGTTTTATTTATTTATTAAATCCCTTCCCTCATCTACTATGAATATACTCCTGTGATCTACTGCACTTTTTGGGTTTTTTCTTGTACTTATATATATATTTTTCTCCTCTATGCAGCATCTCTCCTATGGGCCCCCTAGATATGCAATTGACTAGCATCTGCACTGGGATGACCTTGCAGGACATGCGCTTAAGCATTATTTCCCACGGTCTGAACTTGCTTGACCTGTCTTCTATCAGCGCTCTGTTATGCTACTCGCTCCTGAGCCCTGATTATAACACGAATTTTCCTTTTTCTCTGTGGTGATGTTTCTACAAGTTTTAACATTTTTTATTGCTCTTAATAAAGGTTTTTACCTATTTTTAATGTTTTTTCCGGTCAGCGCTATTTTTTATTAATTGTGAATGTCACTTCAGGTTTTTTAATACACATAAACCCTATCCCTTTAATACACATAGATCTCATACCATACACTCCTCTTTTGTTTTCACATTTGATTCTTTTATTTCCTACACATCTTTCACAGAATATGGAATAGCCAGTTTCACTAATAACACTGACTTTGAGGTTTTAAGGAATCCACCCTATGTGGGTTCTAGTGTAATGTTCACACCTAGAAAAGGTTTTTTGTTTTTTTTTTCCTTTATATAATGATTTCTGTTTTCTTTTTTTCTTTTCAAAATAATTTGTCACTCCTATAACTTTTATATTTGTCATTCATTATTATCTATTAGTCTATATGTGAATTTGAGTTCTACTAAATATCTGTTATGTCACTGAATCAGTGGTTCCTCCCACTAGTTTTTTTTTTTTTTTCTTTCATCTAATGGGCGGTGCTCTCTGTTATCAGCTGTATATATATGTCTGACATCTTCATTTATGCTATACTTTGTTGATGCACTGGTCCTGAAGAAGAGGTGTATCCTCGAAACGCGTAGACCGATGGAATAAAAGAATACGTTTATAACATCAACATGCTACATCTTCATTTTGGCTGATGCGCGGCATTAACCCCCTCTTCACTCTGATTTGTATGCACATCCATATTTTAAAATGTTCTGTGAAGCTCCTATGGGTTCAAAATGCTCATCACACCCTACATAAATTCCTTGATGGGTCTAGTTTCCAAAATGGTATCAGTTGTGGGGGTTTCTGATGTTTAGATACCTTAGGAGCTCTGCAAATGCGACATGGTGCACACAATCTGTTTCAGACAAATTTGCTTTCCAAAATTCAAATATTGCTTCTTCTGTTCCAAGCCCTCCTGTTTGTCCAAACAGAACTTTTTGACTATATGTGGGGTATTGATGAGCTCATAAGAAAGTGGGTAACAAACTGTGGCGTCGACATTTTGGTGATACCACTTGTAAAAGTGAGAAATTTGGTGCTACTACAATATTTTTGTGAAAAAAAATAAATACAATTTTCAATATGACGACCTATTGGTATTAAATTATGTGAAGTACCTATGGGTTAAAAAGGCTCACTGCACCCCTGGAAAAAATCCTTGAGGTATCTAGTTTCCTAAATGTAGTTATTGTGGGGGTTTCTGCTGTTTAGGTGTCTTAGGGGCCCTGCAAATGCAACATGGTGCCCGCAATCTATTTCAGCTAAATTTGTGTTCCAACATTCAAATATTGCTCCTTCCCTTTCAAGCTGATTGTCCAAACAGAGGTTAATGACCACATGTGGGATATCAGTGTACTCGGGAAAAACTGGGTGACAAATTCTGAGCTCCATTTTGTTGTGCTATTTCTTGTAAAAGTTAATATATTGAGGCTACAGCAAATTTTGTAGGTAAAATGTAAATGCTTTTTCATGCCATTTTGCATTAATTCCTGTGAAGCACCTGAAGGGTTAATAACCTTATTGAATGTGATTTTTAGTACTTTGAGGGGGTGCAGTTTTTAGAATGGTGTCACTTTTGGGTATTTTCTGTCACTTAGGCCTCTCAAAGTCACTTGAACTGTGATGTGGTTCCTAAACAAAATGGTTTTGTAAATTTTGTTGGAAAAATTAGAAATTGATGATCAACTTTAACCCTTCTAACTTCCTAACAAAAAAAAGTTAAAAAATGTTGCTAATGTAAATTAGATATGTGGTAAATATTATTTATTAACTATTTTGTGGGACATAGCTCTCTGGTTTAAGGGCATAAGAATTCAAAGTTTGAAAATTGCAAAATTTTCAAACTTTTTACAAAATTTCCAATTTTTTCACAAATAAACTCAAAAAATATCGTCCTACCACTATTACCACTATAATGAAGCCCAATATATCACAAAAAAAAACAGTCTCAGAATCTCTGGGATCCGTTGAAGCGTTCCAGAGTTATTACATCATGAAATGACACTGGTCAGATTTCTAAATTTGTACCTGGTCATTAAAGGTCAAAATTGACTCCGTCACTAAGGGGTTAATACGATCAATTTTCTTTTTTTGTTTGATAGCATACAAACAGATACTTTAAAATTAAGTATCATTTTTATATATTTGAAAGTTTAACAGAAGCAGGATTAATTATACGTAGTAATTTGGTGTGGGTCAATGATTTCTGGCTGCAGTTAGTGGAGGCTTTACTTTCTATTCTTTGCTAGCAACAAGGCATAATCTTCTGTGTGACATTTTAAATTTTACTAATATCCATCAAAACATACACTTAAATGGCAGTGATAGCTCCATATAAACTGTGGACTAAATTTAGGATAAAAAAAATCATCTTTTCAAAGGAAAAATGTCTAAAAGTTATGGATTTCCAGAAAAATGAGTGCATGAATGTGCTATCAGATATTTTCAGACCTTCTTATTGAAAGAATCAGCCACCTCTCGATTGACAACTATTTCAACAGGCGAGACATTGATCTGGGTAATAATATTCTGGAAATAGGTATGAATCTCAGAGTATGTGCATATGTTAAGTATTTGCCGCAGACATTTCTGCATCAAGAATGTGTTTCTTGGAAAAACAAACACTGCATAAATAAATAGTTGCTCCTCACTCCTCCCTATGCCGGCTATAGCTCATAGCTAAGCTGACCATGTTAAAGGAGCTCGTCGCTGCATAGCTTTTTGTACTCATCTGAGGCTACATCTATCCTTTTCTTCGGCATTCCATCCTCAATAGGATGGTCAGACAGCATGTCTGAATCAAAGTCTAAAAACGTACCTTAAGTGTTTTGTGTCTGATAACCAGGAATATTGGTCATCTTACCATTGGCGGAGATTGCGTTAAACAATCATCACAATGAATATACCACTAGGTCACCATTTTTTTGGTGTATGTGTCATGGTTTTCTATCTATTGCAGAGTTTGGTGACATGTTCTGGGCCCGAATCTCCCTTTACCTTGTGAGACTTTGCTGATTAAATGGATTCTCTTTCCTTTGGGGAGGAGGGATTAATTTCAGTTTACCTTCCAGCAGCTCCTGGTCAGGTGTTTCTGGTTTGGACCACTCCCAGGTCCTATATATACCCTGTACTTCCAGCAGAGGGTGCCAGTTATTTTCATTCATTTGGATGCTTGGCCCGGTGGAGTAAGGAGCTGGAGAAATCCTCTTGGTTTTGTTGGCTGCCGCATTGGTGCAGGCTGCAGAAGTTTGAGGTATGCTGGTTGTATAGTTTGGAAGTTACCCAGTAGTCTGTTTACTTCTCCCTTTTATGTTGTTTTTCCTTGTGCACTTTTAGTGGCTCCTTTGTGTGTGGTTGCTGAGTTGTCATTGTTACCCCTGATAGTCTTTGTTGGTGGGTTTCTTTGACTTCTGTTCTTGCCCCTTCCCCGGGTGGTGGGTTGTGGGGGGTCTTACCATCAAGGAAAAGGACAGGAGATAGGGCCAGGTTGGGGGCCCAAACCTCCCTACCTTCAAGGGTACCTCCGGATGTGAGGGTGAGCACAGGGGCCCCAACCTTAGGGTCAGTATAGGTTACCTGTGTTCCCTGGGCACCCGTGACAATATGGATTTCATCCTAAGTTTTGTGCTTTCAGTAGAGATAACTTTTCAGGGGTTCCTGAGGCAGAGTGGTTTTCTTCGTCGCTCTCTTCTGTATGGCAAGGAGTACAAAGCAACCTAAAGGTTATGGGGGACAGGTACAAATGCATGGCTGATAAAAGTCGTTCATCAGGACTGGACCTGTGTGTGAATGATTTCCATCAGAAATATTAAGTTGAAGATTCCTTCTTGGAAACTAGCTCCTAGGTTCATTGGTCTGTAGAAAGTGATCACCATTATTAATCCTGTGACCTTTCATCTTGAGATACCTCAAGCGCTTAAAATCCATAACGTTTTTCACAGGTCATTGCTCAAGAAATATGTTGCATCTTTAGAGCTGTCACCCTTACCACCGCCTCAAGTTGATCAATCTTCTGTTGATGGTAATTTAGAGTTTCAGGTTGCAAGAATTGTGGATTCTCGTTTTGTTCAACGTTCTCTCCAATATCTGGTACATTGGAAGGGTTATGGTCTGGATGAAAGAAAATGGGTCCCATCACCGTCCCTCACTCCTCAATCTACTGTCTCAATTTAGCTGGCAATCGTCAAAATATGAGACTATAAAATACCTTGAATGAATCCTCTCTACCTTTCTTTGAGGAGGTAAGTGCCAATCTGGATGCTGGTATTTAATCTGATGTGATTTATCTGGACTTTGCTAAGACATTTGATATTGTACTACATAACAGCCTTATACTGTAGCTCCAGAAGCAGGGTCTAGGGGAAACTCTATATGTAGTTGGGTAAGGAATTGGCTAAAAGATAGGAAACAAAGTTTCGTCTTAAATGGTAAATTCACTAAATGGGCTATAGATAGCATTGGGGTACCGCAGAGATGTGCTCTAGGACTGATTGTTTTTACTCTCTTTATTAGTGACCTTGTGGATGGGATTGAAAGTAAAGTGTCAGTCTTTCCTGACGACACCAAACTATGTAGGATCTTAAAAACTGACCTTGACAGTACAATATTACAAAACAATCTGGATAAGGTGTCTGAGTGGGCAAACACATGGAAAATGAGATTTAATGTTGATAAATGTAGAGTAATGCACCTAGGAAGGAGTAATCCTATTGCTACATATACATTAAATGGAAGTATACTTGGAACTACAGAACAAGAACAAGTCTTGGGTGTCCTGATTACAAGTAAGCTGAGCAGCAGTACTCAATGTCAAGCAGCAGCTGCAAAAGCAAACAAGATTTTAGGGTGTATAAAAAGAGAGATTAAATCCCATGATCCTAACATATTGTTACCTCTTTATAAATTACTTGTTATGTATAACACCATTGTTCCTGCACTTTACAGGCAGGGATGCTAATGTACTCTAACCCTGCTGTTCCTCCAGTTCCTGTGTCCGGCTTGGCTCCCAGGGCCTGTATATGCCGCGCAGGTCTCCTGGTTGCGTGCACTCCTTGCTTTTTAAAGGGGCTGTGGGCATACTCCTGATGTGTTGCCAGTCTATCGCTGAGAAGTAACAGGTTTTCCTGAAGTGTTCCCAGCCTATCGCTGGGACGTACCAGGTATTTAAGGCACCCTCCTATATTGGAGGTGCCTGTGCAATGTTTGTCTCCTGTGACCATTGTGCTTTATGATGACAAGTCCATTTTCTGATCCCTGGAACCTACTCCAGACTTGGCATTTACCTGTATTCCTGACCCAGTCTTGATCCTGAACCTGCACCTTTCCGAGTACCTGAATCTGTTCCAGTGTCCAGATTCCAGCCTGTGTTCCTGTGTCCATTCCTTTTTCCCAGTTCCAGCCCGAGTTTCTCATTACTTTACTGTGTCTCGGTACCAGCCTGAGCTTCTAGGTTCGTTCCTGTGTCCCGATCAGGTAGGCTTCCACTTTAGTGCACACTAGGGATAGTGGCCTCCCCCTCCCATAGTATCCTGATAATTTCTGTGGGTTTTTGTTACAACATTATTCCAACCTTTGTTGGACTTTTAGCAATATATATTAATACAGTTATGTTTTCTGAGTATTTTTTTGGTAGCTTCCTGTGTCCCAGTGCCAGCCGGAGTACCTGTTTTAGTTGCTGGGTATTGGTACCAGCCTGAGTTCAAGTATCCATTCCTGGCTCCTACCTGTGATCCTGTATCTGTTCCTGGTTCCCGTCTGCATTCCTGTATACATTCTTGTGTCCCAGAACCAGGCTGAGTTCCTGAATACATTCCAAGATCCCGGTACCTGTCTGTTTTCCTGAATCCAGATCCTGTCTGAACCTAAACTCAAACCTGAACCAGTCTTGGTTGTACCAATACCAGCTTTCACCCTGTCGATTATACTGAGCTTGTCCTGGGAGTGGCACAGACTCTGTCTCGCCAATTTATGCTCGTGTGATCTTCTGTAGATCCATGGACTGCCTTGGAGTGGATACCTCCAGCATAAACCTTACTTTAAAAAGACCAGGTAGCTGCTTAGTAACGCCCTTCCAGGGTAAGCTTATGATCCGTGGTCAAATGCATCCACATCACCGGCTTTGCCGTTCCGCCCATAACATAAAGCCAAATCTAGAATATAGGATCCAGTTTTAAAACACATATTAAAAAAATATTCAGAAGTTAGAGTCAGTTCAATGGTAGGCAAGTAGATTATTACAAGGGATGGAAGGCCACTCATATGACGAGAGGTTGGAAAAGTTGGGCTTGTTTTGCTTAGGAAAAAGATGTCTCAGATGACATCTCATGTATAAATACATGTGTGGTCAATACAAAGGACTGGCATATTACTTATTCGTTCTAAATACCATACTAAAGACCAAGGGGCACTTATTACGGATGGAAGAAAGGCGAATCCAGCAGCTAAACAGGAAAGTTTTTTTTACAGTTTGAGCAGTCAAACCACACGAGGTAAAAACGGCAGACACTATAACAGCTTTTAACAATGGGCTGGATGATTTTCTGAGTGCACATAATATTGTGGGTTATAGATAAAATAGCAATTCAATTTATAATTGGTGTTAGAAGGTTGAACTTGATGGACCTAGGTCTTTTTTCAGTCTGTGTAACTATATATATACAAAATTGTCTGATACAGTCAGCCATGTATTCTTCACTGGTGTTGTTATTGTGTTGAATGCTTGTGGAGAACAAAAATAAAATAAAACAGGACTCAAAAAAATATTTGTAGCATGCATTTTTTGGTTCAATTCATGAACGAGGTTTGTGGATATAAACAGGCAGCTCCTGAACATGTCCGCTATGCAGAAAAACACACAAAGCCATGTCTCGCCTACAATCTGAGGATATGACTAGTCTTACTTTTAATTCAGCCATTTGAAACCAGCTTTACTCAGTCAACTACACAAAGATCAAACAAATGTGGTGGAAATGTGCAAATAAAACATGGTAAAATATTCAGAAAAGCACCCAAACGTCTAATTGACCTTTTGTGTTTTCGCTCCAGGGATCACTCATTTTTATTACCATTCAACATTCAGTCATGTGTTAATTTTTCATCCGTTACAACCTGGTTTTATCCACTTCTATCACTACAAAGTGCATAAGACAAATGAGTTCAAAGAGGCAAATAGTTGTGACTCAGCATTTCCCATCACGAGCCCCTCTTGCTGAATGTGTTTAATAATATCCTCGTGATTATAAGAAGAGTCAGTCGCTGGCACCTTTTATTGAGAGAATTACTATACTGTACTTAGCAATGGTCATGCTACAGTACCATAAGACACTATTCAAAATAACATGTACAATGGAATGCACCACCTAAAATGATTGGAATAATGTAAAACTGACATAGTTTTGGTTTCCCTATAAAGTGCCACAAATGATACTTCAATAAATTGCAACCAAATCAAAACAGAATTGGACAATTTTTTTTTATAACCAAAACAAACTCAAATACAAAATTCAGTAGATTTCTTGTGTTCTGAGCTCTCAATTATATGTACAACTAGCTGTACTACCTGTCTTTGCCCGAGTTAATAACTGTTGTTTACAAAATAGAATGTATTAACAAAATTATTCTGCAGACAAAAAAGACAGAACAAATAGATAGAAATGTAATTATTAAAAGGCAAAAACTAAGCTAATAGAAGCGTTTCACAACTTATATTTCAACACCAGAGATATTCCACACAGATTTAACTAAATTGTCCAAGTAATGTGCTCTGTCTGTCTCTTTCCAGGTCTGTCTCTTTCCCCATCTGTCTCTTTCCCCGTCTGCTTGTCTCTGTCTGTCTCTTTTTTTTGTCTGTCTCTATCTCTGTTTCTTTCCCCATCTGTCTCTTTCCAGGTCAGTCTCTTTCCAGGTCAGTCTCTTTCACCGTCTCTCTCTTTCACTGTCTGTCTCTTTCACCGTCTGTCTCTTTCACCGTCTGTCTCTTTCACCGTCTGTCTCTGTCTGTCTCTTTCACCGTTTGTCTCTGTCTGTCTCTTTCCCTGTCTGTCTCTATCTCTCTGTCTCTTTCCGTCTGTCTCTATCTCTCTGTCTGTCTGTCTCTCTGTCTGTCTCTCTCTATCCGTCTCCCCACCGACATCTTATTACATCACATATAAGCTTCTTATACTATGAATATCTTTTGTTCCTATAGCAACCAATCACAGCTCCTACTAATAACCTGTAGTTCTAGGCTCCATTTACTTTAATGGAGCCATGTTTTTTGGAGAGTAACTGTAAAGCGCGGGGTTACATTTTCCTGTCAAAACATAGTCTACGACGGTCCCTGGGTCACATGAGGTGTCTGTGCAAAATTTCGTGATTGTAAATGCGACGGTGCGGATACACTTTTTGTTTCACTTTTTCCCCATTATGTAGATAGGGGCAAAATTGATTGGTAAACTGGAACGCGCGGGGTTAAAATTTCGCCTCACAACATAGCCTATGACGCTCTCGGGGTCCAGAAGTGTGAGTGTGCAAAATTTTGTGGCTGTAGCTGCGAAGGTGCAGATGCCAATCCCGGACATACACACATACACACACACACACACATACATACACACATTCAGCTTTATATATTAGATTAAATGTTTAAGAAGCGAAGAAGAAAAGGTGAAAAATGAGAAAGAAGGGATAGTACATATTACAAGCTTATGATAAAAAGGATCAGGGAAAGAGGTATGGTAGTGACTGCATCCGGCTTCTAGAAAGTTGGTTGTGGCATAATAGACATGATGGGGTGTTTGTTTCTGGGTTCTTGCCATCAAGAGATTTAACGACTCTGCAGATGTATGACGTCTGTCAAAAGTCCGCTGAGAGGAATTAAAGTAATTTAGGGAGCCCAGGAGGAGAATGGAGAAGAGTCACTCCACCAACTGCCCCATAATCCCTCAAAAAGGGGTAATAAGGCTACATTCCCAGAAGATATGAATTAAGCAGCCAGTATGTGCTAAGCACCTCCAGCAGGTGTGTGGTATTGATGGGTTAAAGAAGTGAAGGAGAGCGAAGTATGCTACCAATGCATAAATGTCACGCTCCCCGGGTCCCGACGCTGCCTCTCACTCACCACTCCGGTCCCCGGTCCTCCTGCCCACGACTCCTTGGCTCACTCCCCCTCTTCTGCGTCCCCCGTGCTTCCAGTCCTTCGGTCCCGGCATTCCCCTGCGACCCAGGACACACCGTCGGGCTCTCCTACATCTTCTGCACCGCTTCCTGCTCTGGTCTCCGGCACACGGGACTCGCGCATGCGCATTAGGGTGCACACGCGGTCACTGAACTTTTCTTAAAGGGCCAGCGTCCCAGAAACAGGATATTGCCAAATACAGGTACAGGGTATATTAGGATCTCTTTTCCATGGGGGTGGTGTCTGATCAACGTGTTTCATTAGCTAGGTGTTCAGGTCCCCCCTTGCCTTGTCTACTATTAACCCTGTGTCTTTCGCAGAGCCAGTCCTGCCACGCTAACCTGGTCCTGACCACGGCTTGCCCAGGAAGTCTTCCGGTGACTGTCAGCTGTGAACTCCACCATCTCCTTCAGCCTGAACCCGTCTCCGATCCCCGACTTCTCCTGGTGACCTCTGCCCTCTCGTCCAGCTGGATCCAGGCCCCGCCTGACGACTCTACCCGGCACCTGAATCTGAGTCCCGTCATATGGACCGTCTCCAGGAGCTCCGTGGCCCCAGAGACATCTTCATACCAGTCTCCTGAAGGATGCTGATCCTGTACCTCTAGTGCTCCGGCTACCGTGCACCTAGGCCCTCTGGTGGGGTGATCGGACAGTCCCTGTACAGGGGTTAGCTCCTGGTTGCCTCACTGGGGGAGTCCGGTGCACGGCCCAGAGAATCCACCACCAGGACATAACAATAAGTACATAAAATTGCCTTTATTTGTAAGTGGTACAGATAGAAATTTCATCTGCTCAACCCACATAGTACTCAACATTTCTGGGCAGATATTTACACCAAGAGCCTGTTCTCATTTCTGCAAGTATCTATGGTACAGGGGGGTGGATGTCATAGGGGAAGTATTATCTCATAGACTGTAGTGATAAGACTCTTGGAGGATGGGCCCTGCTGGCATAGTCTCTCAAAGTGAATTGCTGGAAAGACCATTTGGGAACCCTAGCGGATTTCCTGGTCATGGAAATATTCCACCAGGAGTAATTTGCCAGAACCAAAAAATAACCCAAAGGATGGTTTAAGTGTAAGGGAATAAACCATGTCCGTTGGAATATTGAGCAGTTCCCTGACTTTGACTGACAGTGGACAATTGGTCAGCGTGAGCATGACCCAAGCCCTAACAACAGCGCTGCGACTGCTCACTATGATGGAGCAAGCGACGTGCACACAGTATGGGACAGACTCCCCTTTCATTAGTTCCTCCTGCCAGTGGCTGCCACTTGCTACACTCCTAAGTGTAGCGAGTGGCTTCAGAGAGGAAGAGAGAACCCTCGTCTGCATATACAGTTAGGTCCAGAAATATTTGGACAGTGACACAAGTTTTGTTATTTTAGGCTGGTTTCACACTACGCCTTTTTAACATCCGTTGAAAACGTTTTTTTAGCGGAAGTACGGATCCTGCTTTTACAGCAAATAACGTATGCAAACGCATATGTTATTTTGCAGGATCCTCCACTGGATGTTTAGGGGCGGGCATTGGAGTCATGTGATCGGGAGTGAGGGGAGCTAGACTGGGAGCCGGCTTCTGACAGCTGCAGACGCTGGTAACCAAGGTAAACATCGGCCTTGGATACCCGATATTTATCTTGGTTACGAGTGTCTGCAGCTGCTAGGAGCAGGGCTGCCTGCACGCGTAACCAACGTAAACATCGGGTAACTAAGAGAAGTGGGTACGCGATATTTTTTTTTTTAAATCAGATACTTTTTTATTAAAACAGAGTACATACAACAGAATAACAAATCAGCATCCAAATTAAATTTATCACATCTATTACCCCTTTAACTCCCCCTCCCCCACCCCGGCAGCAACACTTCTCCCCGATACTACATCCCATATAGTACACACTTATAATACCCTTCAACTGTAGTATAGCAACCATCCCGTTGTGCAGGAGGAACAACTAGTAACACTAATAAAACAAAACATACACATCAGAGGTCTCAGACGGCTATCCCCGTCCCATATCAGTTTACTGGTCCATCACTCGTCTTATTCGCATTGCAGCCAAGGAGACCAGAGCTTCTCAAACATTTTAACATTCCCCCTTCTTTCATACACTCCCCGTTCCAGCTGAAGAATACACTTCACCCTTTTAATGTACTCTCCCCTGGTCGGGGGGTCTTTTTTAATCCAGGACCTGGCGATTAGCTTTCTTGCCGCATACAGCAGCCTAGCAATGACAATTTTCATAGTATTTTCCACCCCAAGCTCCTCAACATATCCCAATAGGCAGATCACTGGTTCCCTGGGGAGGACACACCCATATGTTCTTCCTATCTTGTGGATAACCTTAGTCCAAAAGGAGACCAGTCTCGGACAAGACCACATCATGTGAAAAATACCTGCGTCAGATCCCTGACACCTTGGACACTCCGAATTCCTTTTCAACCCCATTTTAAACATCAGTAAGGGAGACCTATATACCCGGTGAATCACGTATAGGTGAGATAGTCTGGCCGGTTCGCTCATGGAAAGTTTAGGGACATACTCCAGGATACTCTCCCACACCTCCTCCGTTATCGGCCCAACTTCCTCCTCCCATTTAGATTTAGTTTTAATTGGGTATTCTAACAGAAAGGTATGTAGTATATCTTTATACGTGCCAGAAATGATCCCTTTAGTGCTTCCTCCGCCCTTACACACATACTCCAGTACCAGGTCAGTCTGTATGGCCACACTTTGTTTAGCCGCTTGGGCTGCAATCGCATGTTTTAATTGTCTGTAGTGGAGCCAGCCGGACGCCGGTAACTGAAACTCACTCTGTAACTGCGGGAACGATTTCACAATTCCTCCGTCCAATATCTGATGCATGTATATCACACCCTTGCGTCTCCACTCCTCAATATTCCCCATTTTCTGAATCTCCGGGAGATTACTGTTATCCCAGATAGGTGTAAACTTAGTTAACCGGGTCACCCCTCTCACCCTTTTCAGCCTATCCCAGGTCTTATTTATAAGTGCCATTGTAGGAGATGTTCTACCCAGGAGCCCCACCGCACCATCCTCTAGTCCCATTACCAATGGACTTCTACCCACTATGTATTCCAGTACTTCTTTAATGCCCCCATCTTTCTCTCGATCAGACCAACCCCTGAGGTGTTGACATTGCGCCGCTATATAATACAATTCCGGATTTGGGATTGCTAGACCCCCCTCATCCTTCGGCCTTTGTAAAGTCTCTAATCGCACCCTAGGCTGCTTTTTACCCCACACCAGGTCCCTAAACAGCGAGTTTATCCCTTTAAATTTTTTCCTTGAAATACAAACAGGGGCATTGTGCAGTATGTATAGGAGTTTAGGCATTACTACCATCTTTAGTAAATTAACCCTTCCAACAACTGACAAATGTAGCTTGTTCCAGGCATCCACCTTGGTTCCCAATTTTTTAAGGAGCGGCCATAAGTTCACCTGTATGTATTTTTCTACTGGCAGAGATATCTGGATACCTAGATATTTAAATTCGTCCACATTCTTCAATTTGTTAGCCCCAGTATCCTCATTTGTCCAGGCTACTTCCCCATCCACCTTAAAGAGGCTCGATTTAGACCAATTAATGGTCAGTCCCGAAACTTCTCCAAATTTCTCTATTATCTGCATGGCATGATCCAATGAGGCTGATGGATCCCCCAAGAAAAGTAATAAATCGTCAGCATAAAGAGCTATTTTCTCCTCTAAATGCCCATACTTAAATCCATGGATCTCCTTTGTTTTCCTAATGGCCGCCGCCAGAGGCTCTATTGCAATAGCAAATAGGAGCGGCGATAGTGGGCAGCCCTGCCTCGTTCCCCGGTTCAACTCAAACGCTGAGGAGGTCATACCGTTAACTCTAACTTTAGCAGTAGGCCTATTATACAACAGCTGCACCCACTTTACAAACCGTGGGCCAAAACCCATATGCTGCAACACTTTCCACAGATACCCCCACTCAACACTATCGAACGCTTTCTGGGCATCTAACGAAGCGATCACCCTCCGGCCAGGGTTGTCAGGCGGCAACTGTAGATTAAGGTACAATCTCCTGATATTAGCAGCTGTCGACCTATTGGCCATGAACCCTGATTGGTCCATATGGATTAGGTTAGATATAACTCCAGTCAGCCGGTTTGACAACACCTTAGCCAGAAGCTTCACGTCCGCTGTTAATAACGAGATGGGTCTATATGAGTCTGGAAGCCTCGGATTTTTATCCTCCTTAGGAATTACTACTATTATTGCTTCTCTCATAGATTCAGGCAATACACCTTCCCCCTCCGCCACCTCAAAGACTTTCAATAGTTTGGGTAATAGGATTTCTTCTAACTGTTTATAAATTTCAACTGGTAGCCCGTCTGCTCCCGGTGCCTTGTCATTGCTCATGCCATGCAGAGCGCCCTCCAGTTCATCAATAGTAATAGGTGACTCCAGTTTATCTCTATCCGCCACAGACAACACCGGAAGCTCACCTCGCTCAAGAAATGAGTCCACCTCTTACACCCTCATCTCTCCGCTAGAAGAATATAGCGTGCGATAGAAATCTTTAAAGACCTCAAGGATCGCCTCAACCTCAGTGACCTGTGTCCCCTCCACCGTGTCCATACCATGCACAAATGAACTACTCCTTTGAGCTGCAGCTATAACCGATAATAGATGACCAACTTTTTCCCCCTCCTCATAAAAATGCAATTTTTGGAATGCCTGCTTCCTTGCCGCCTTCTCCAAAAGCATCTTATTAACCTGTTCATGCGCCTGCCTAAGATTTTGCTTCGCGTCCGTAGTAGTACTCCGGATTGCTTCCAGCTCTGCCTTATCTAAGGCCTCCAGCCTATCTTTCTCCTCCTGCCTCGTCTGTGTTTTACGTTTACAGATATCCCTGAACAGGAGCCCCCTGAGGTATGCCTTCATCGCATCCCATACCACCAGCGGACCAGTGCTACCCTCGTTGTGGATAAAGAAATCCCCAAGATCCCGTTCTATATTCCCCATATTAATATGACGGATCCATGTTGGATGAAGCTTCCACTCTCCCCTCCTTCCCCCTGTCAGGGTCCCCCGTCGTATGGACACTAGAATTGGGCTATGATCTGAAATCACTCTTGTCAGATATTGCACGTCGCTTATCATTGCATCCATCAGATCACTAGCTAGAGCCATGTCAATGCGGGACAGAGTGTTATGCGAAGCCGAATAACAAGAGAAGCAGGATACCCTCCCATTCCTCACTCGCCAGGCATCCACCATTCCAAGTTCCCCAATAAGAGTGCCAAACGAAGTCATACTACTATCCTGAATACCTGGAGGTCTACTACTCCTATCCCAGTACAGGTCTATCACATTATTGAAGTCCCCCACCAGTAAAAAAGGGATTACTCCCCCCTTCTCAGAGAACTCCCTTATCTCCCTTAGTTTGGTGCACTTATATGGAGGTGGTATATATATTGCAGCTATACACATGAGTCTGTCAAATATTTTACACTTGACGGCCACACACTGTCCCTCTTTATCCACATACACTTCTATCTCTTCATATTGCACAGAGTTATGGATCAGCAGTGATACACCCCTTGCATAGTTGGAAAAGGTGGAGTGATAGGCCTTCTGCACCCATCTCCTATTTAAAACATGTGTTGTCTCCTTTGTTAGATGCGTTTCTAGTAGACATATTACTGACGGGTTCTGGTCTTGAACATATTTAATTAATGCCGCTCTCCTAGAGCTATCTGATAACCCTCTAATATTCCAACTCAACACCTTAATTCTATCCCCCATTATCCCACCCAGTAAAACCATCAAACCTTGTAGTATCTCCCAATGCTGCCTCTACCCTACCCCTTTCCCCCCTCCCCCCCTGCTCCCCTCCCCTCCTACTCCCCACCACTTCCTGTTTTCGAGTACTCCCGTGAAGCATCGGGTTTTCCAAACCTGGTCCATAATCCCTACTAAATTCCCCCCTACCTCCCTCGCCTTCCCCTCTTAAACACATTTTAAAACTCGTCCCTTTTCCAACAATTCTCCACTCCCCCCCTTTCTATGTATAATCATATTCCACTCAACCAATATAACAGTAAAATGGCGAACAGTAATTAAACTGGAATCTCAAATTGTAAATACCACCACCACGCCAAATTAGGCAGTCCCCATGTCCTGCGAAGCTCACATCAAACCCTTCGCATTCCCCCTGCATACTACCTCAATCCCAAAGGGAAGGAGGAAAAAAAAAAAAAGAAAGAAAAAACAAGAAGGGTCCCCTGTAAGCTCCTAAGGATGTTGTAGAGCCTCAGCCGGCCTTCTCCAACACACTGCAGATTCAGACAGTCAGCTCATTCCTTCAAACGGATCCGCTTTTCGTTTGCGTCCAACCACTGCATGGCTTCCTCTGGAGTTGTAAAAAAGTGCACCCGCTCCAACGCCATCACTCTTAGCTTTGCCGGGAACATCATTGAGTATTGCACCCCCATCTCTCGCAGGCGCCTCTTTACTCCCGTGAAAGTCATACGTAGCTTTTGAACAGAAATGGAGTAGTCCGGGTATATGGAAATTCTCTGGCCGTCAATCATAAGATCCTCCATGTCTCTTGCCTTTCGCAGTATAGTGTCCCTGTCTCTGTAGTTGAGGAGCTTGGCTAGCATAGTGCGAGGGCCCCTGCCTGCTGGTTGTGGCTGCATCGGGACTCTGTGTGCACGTTCCACAGCATAGAGCTTGGATAAGACATTAGCACCCATTTTCCCCCTGAGCCAGTCTTCTACATATTCAGTGGGGTTTCTTCCTTCCGCTTTCTCAGGGATGCCGACAATTCGGATGTTATTTCTTCTAGAGCGGTTCTCTAAGTCATCATTTTTTGCCATGATTTCAGCTATCTGCTGTGCAAATGTTTTTTCAGACTTTTGTAGTTTTGTAATATGATCCTCTGTTATCCCCACTCTCTCCTCTACAGCCGTTGTTCTCAGATCTGCTTTCTTGAGGTCTTTCTTAATGTCAGCAACCTCTGCCTGTAATCCCTTAACTTGCTTCGTCAGGGAAGTCAGAGCCTCTTTACAAAAAGACACCACTGCAAAAATGTCCTTTAAAGTGGGGTTTTCTGGAGCCTGGTCTGCACTATGTGCTTCCTCTACTTCTCCTGTCTTATCTTGCTGCTTTTCACCATCCCCCATCTCATCAGAGCT